>NC_140082.1:77854878-78416552 GCF_964194135.1 Talpa europaea
CAGTGAAGCAAAATACAGAGTTCTGAAGCAGAATCAAGTACATCTAGAGATAGAGTGACTACTCCTTAAATCGGTAAACGATAAGACTTCTCAAATAAATGCTATTGGGACAGATCTATAGTTTACTCTCTACACCAGAATATTTTACAAATATAACAGAAATTTAAGTGGAGAGTTTTGATAGCAAGTTCTTGAAGAAATAGTAGTAAAACTCTTTATCACCTGGACTAAGAAAACCTCCCTAAGGGGCCTCCCTGGTGGCGCAACAGTTGAGCACTGGGCTGCGGGGCTGCCCGCAGCTTCTGCAGCACCGGTTCAATCCCCGGCCGCAGGCGAGGGTCCCACATGGCATGCAGACCTCTCCTGCCGTACTCTCTGCTCCCCTCAGTAGTGTCCTCTGTCTGACTGTTCTGCTCCCTGCTCTGGCTCTGGTGAAATAACTCACCCTCCCGCACTTCTGACTGTACCCAGTGCTTGTATAAATAAATAAATAAATAAATAAATAAATAAATAAATAAATAAATAAATAAATAAATAAATATTTTTTAAAAATAAAAAATAAATTAAAAAAAAGAAAACTTCCCTAAGAATGACTCAAATTACAACTTTCTTAGTTATGACTCAAAGTTCAAAATTTCGAAGTAATGAAAGAAAAGATCACCAAATAGAAAAGTGGGCAAGATATAAAGAGTGAATTGATAAAGAGCCCTTTACCAGGAGAAAGATGACCACTCACTCAAAATGTGAGAAATACAAAATGAAACTGAAATGAGTTACCATGTCTTACCTACTCAGTGGACAGAACATTGACAACAAGCTGCTGAGAAGCTCTAAGGAAGCAACACTAAAATATTAGAGGTGGCGATACAGTGGGGGGAAATTTGACAACATCAAGCAAAACCACATATATGTTTATTCTTTGACCCTACAGTCACACTTCTAGGAATCTAGCTCAAAAATACACTTGCAAACATGCAAAAAGATGTAGGCAAAAGGGTATTTATTGACACAAAGAACCAGGAACTGCCCACATATCAAATGTGGAAGATGTTCAAATGCACATGTGTATGAAGTAGTAGAGAGAAAAGAAGAATCTTAGTAGTAGTTACATGAGGATTGCCGTATTATTCTCTTGACTTTTGTATTTGCTTAAACTATTTTTATAATAATATGTTAAATACCCAGACCTGGAGAAAGGTCAATAAATGATGCTTGTATTATTCACCCCAAGGGCCTCTTTTGTTGAATCAAAGATCTGAGGGTGACCTATGCTGATTCAGAGCTTACAACAGCCACCCACTTGGGGAGTATTGAGTGTTCTAAAGTTTGAAAGCCACTCTTGTATAAGACTTAGGCCTGGCTACTTTACAAGAAATATTTTGTTGCCATCGCAATTCTTTTCCACTCTTCAAATTTATGAGCCTGGCTGCCCTTCAGGCTTCCGCTGGCTGCATCGATTCCAGTTGGCACCATACCTGGTTGTCTGGGCGAGACTGCAATGAAATGTTGTTGCTATAGCTTGAGACATATCTTATCTTTTCAGTACTTCACAGTCCCAAAGCCTCTCTTTCTGGGGCTTTTGGCAACACTGCTCATGAGCAAGAGCATTACAAGGTTCAGTAGGACTGTTAGGTCCCTTGCCTCAGCTCAAGCATATACCCTACCCTCATCAGCTCTCCCAAAACACACATACACACACACACACACCTAAACGAAATTATGTTGATAAGTAGAAAATACTAGGGAAATTGTTAAGTGTTAATCAGGTGGGTAGAATGTTATATAAAAATGCCAGTTGCTTAGTTTTACCATTCCAAGATTTCTAATTCCTACGAAGGCTGACTTGACTCACAGGTTGGCCCACCCAACTCACAACCAATATTATTAAACAGCTCCATTCCAGCCTGAACACCTTCCTTTTATGCTTCCTGATCTTTTATTTAGTTCCCCAAATCAGGAGAAATAAATTGAAGGTTAAAAAAATTAGCATTCAATAGAAATTTCCCAACTCATTTTTTAAAAATATCTTGGCAACTTATGACTCTGTACACATTTCCCTTCATTGAGAAATATGAATGAGAGTTTGGTGACACAGTAAAGACTGCCTTCTTTTCATCCAAGATCACAATTCTGCACTCAGTGCCCAGAACTGTGGGACAGCAAGGGAGCTTGGAAATCATCTGGTCAACCTCCTAGTTGATGCAAACCTCTTGTAGGTGGCTGTCTGAGAAGAGACTAAGTCTCAGATCTGCTGCCATGAGCATTCCACTTCTGCAGCTACTTCAAACTCCATCCTAACATATGGGAGTTCCATCATGTGCATGGAGTTCCATCATGTTTTGCCAGGCCCGTGGCTACCCTCTGAATCCATTATTCCTTTCTTCTCACTTAAATAGTTCTTTTCCTTCTTAAGCCTCTCTGACAAACATTCCATCCTCCATACATTCCTTTAATCTACTTTCCGTAGTGTCACCAGCGAAGGTCTCTGAAGTACAGTTACAAAGTTAAAATCCATTGGCATGCGAAATTGTTTGGGAACCATAAAATATCAATTTCCTTCATTGAATGAGCAAAAATAGACAGATGGCTGGATGTGAGGAAAGCAGCTCACTCCATGCAGTGGTACAGCATTTTGGAAGGGCCTTCTGAGTTCAAAATGTATGTTTCCTTTGACTGAGAACCCATTTCTAGGACTCTAACTTACATAAATTCTGCAGCTTCTGCACATTGTTTGCAGTAGGAAGACATTCAATAAGACCTCAATGCTTATGAATACGTAAATAACCAGATAAGTTTGGGGAACACGTAGAACAAGACAGATCTACAGCAAAGGGTAAGCTGAATCTATAGGCTCTTCAGGAAACATTCTCCCTTTTCACACTCCCTTTTCACACAGTGCTGACACCCAGTCAGCACTGACAGCCAGTTATATTAGGAAAAACTATATTCCTATGGACATGATCCACAGGTAATTTTGTTCACAACCAGACACTGAACCATTAAGGCTCTTCTCCTATGTAATAAATATGTTTCAATCAGTATAAGATCAAAAATAAATTCTGATTTTTCTTCCTTGCTGCAAAAGTCTCATTTCATTGCAGGCATACTAGCCGCAAGCTTACCCTTAAGCCAATGCTCAGAAACAGGGTGGTATTTCTGGAGAGAATAGGTACAGCAGGTTCCCAGCTTCCAGTCTGTAGTTTTCAATACTGTTGGAAATTTTTACAAAACCCTTATGATCATATCCTTCTTCTGAACGGAATACAAATATATGTATATGTATACACACACACACACACACACTCACACACACATATTTCTAAGAGTCCTGTGTCAGGGACCACGTATATCATAACCCACCCCACCTCCCACATTGGGGCTGTCACATCTCATTTCTCAACAACCTCAGAAACAGTCTTCCAAATAGTGACCGGGCTCCATCAGAGGTCACCATCCTGTCCCTCATACCTGCATATTTCTTCTCTGACTCACGCCCCCTCCTCAATCCAAAAAAATAGAGAACAACCATGATTCTGTCTTAGAAAACAAAAAGTATACACTGAGGCTGAACAAATGAATATATATTTTTAAAACAAAATGCAGTAGGCTGAGATTGAGAACTATCATGCACCGGAATTACCAAACAGTCACTAGATGGGAAATCTAAATGGGAAATCACTAGATGGGAAATCTAAACAGTGACAAGAGGGGAGCTCAGGTTTCTAAGAATAGAAAAATAAACATTAGGAAACATCAAGTGCAAACTAGAAATTTGGTATTTCAGAGAGAATCTGGAAAAGGCAGTGGAAAAATGTACAAAAGTCAAACGTAAAGCATCGGAAGAAAAGTCCACTAAGCATGTGAGCACTCAGTACATGCAAAACAGCAGCCACTTGGGAAAATAGCTACAAGTAGTAAAAATGCAAATTAAGGCAATAAAGTTTAATTTATACCTAATAATTTAATAAATATGTAATGTTGAAAATCCCAAATTTGTGAGCGCTGTGGAAGATGGTGCCCTTGTGGGTACAAACTGGTCTCCAGTGGCTCCCCTCCACCCCCATGCCCACCCCCAGCACAGAAGAGGGATGTTGGGCAAGACTTTGAGTGGGAAGAGAACAGAGAGAGAGTCCAGGAACAGGTTCCAGGAGGAACTTGGCTGGAGGATTTGAATGTCCCATCTCACTGGTCATCTAGCTTTTTCTTCAACATGAATTCCAGTGTCCCAAGTCTTTGCCTTTCCTGTTGGATGGAGAAGAACAAACAAGTGTATGTTCTAACAAACACCTAGATAATGAGCTGAGATGTCGACAGACACCAAGGTATCTGTCATCTCATTTTCTCTTTGGACATTCTGTTTTAAGCAGCATCTGGAAAGTCCTGTCCTACCAGTTCAGGAAGAGTGGCCAGGAGGGCATCTGTTTTGAATTCCCAAAACAGACCTTTGAAACATGAGGGCAGAGAAAACTAGTTGAGAGAGACCTTAGGGAAGGCAGTGCGAGGAGTCCTTTGGGAAACTTGACAGACGGGCCAGACAGAGGAGAGAAGGCCCCCAGAGGAACAGGTCAAGGGAGAAAAGAACCCTCTGGAGTGTCCCTCTCACTGATTTCTTCCTGCCCTGGACTTTTCCCTCTTATTCAGTCTTACAATGTCTGTTTGTCATATCTGTTTGTCGTGCTGCCTTTCAGTCCTACTTCCAGAGTCCTCTGCTGTCCTTTTCTCAAATTCATATACATTATTATTATTATTATTACAATTATATGGTTTGCATACATGTGTGTGTGCTTTCAAGCTTCACATTCTCTTTTCCAATTGTCTCACATATTCATTCCTCAAATTATCACTGAACACATATTATGTACCGAACACTGTTTTAAGCACTGCTGCTATAGCACTGCACAAAACAGCATAATTTCTATCCTTATGTTTTCAGACATTAAATATGTTGGGGGTATGCAGGAAACACATATAATAAACAAAATCAACAATAGACTATAATATTAGATGGTGATGAAGACTTTGAAGAGAAATAAAGAGGGAAAGTGAGTGGAAAACAGAGAGGAAGATGGAATTTCACACAGACACCGGCAGGTGGTGGCCTGGGAGGAGGGACATTCAAGCATGTAGACATAGGGGAGGTCAGCACACTGGGGAGCAGGGAGCATGTGGGGTTGGGGAGAGCAGCAGGCTGGGGGTGGGGCAGGCAAGCTGGGAGGGGTCATATGGGGAGGCCGCCAAGGGGTGGAGTGAGCACACAGGCTGGGGGTCAGCACACAGGCCTGGGGGTCAGCACAGCCAGGACTGGGAGGCTTGGAGCAGGTGCTGGGTGGTTAAGGAGCAGCCAGAAGTCAGCGTGGCTTGTGTACAGGTGTGATTAAGGGAGGGAAGTGAGACACTGGGACTTGGAAACAACTGAAGGCGAAGCACACTGAGTTTGTAGCCCAAGAAAAGGACATTGGAAGGTCAGCAGAGGGTTTTGAACAGAGGAGTAACTTCGTCGTATATGGTTATTTCAAAAGGTGACTCTGGCTGCTGTGGGGGCAAAGACATGGGGTGGCGGGGTGGGGGGGGTTGGGCAGAGGAAGGGAGGACTTCTGTGGAATGTGGTTTCAGGCGGAATGAAGCTGGTGATGGGGCTTTACTTCTTTAAGGGAAGGGGGTACCTTCAGTTGGGGTGGTAGCCATAGAGACAGAAACACGTGAGAAGAAGTGGTACCTTTTAAGGTTAGCACCTGTAGGATCCGTGTAGGTAGGTTTGTGGGACAAAAAAGAAAGTGGGCTGTCTGCCCACTGCTTTATTTCATGGTCTTGAAAAGCCTCTTTAATCCCTCTTTTATTTTAACTTAAAAAATATAAAGATCTGGGCCTCCCCTGGTGGCCCGGGCGGTTGGGCGTCGCACTATGAAGCTGTCTGCAGCCCCTGCAGCGCCGTTTCGATCCCGGCCAGATGGCTGGCGAGGGTCCCACATAGTGCAGCAGACCTCTCCTGTCTCGCCCGCTGCTCCCCTCAGCAGTGTATTTCAGTCAATCTGCCTGTTCTGCTCCCCACTCTGTCTCTGGTGAATCCTCTCACCCTCTGCATCTCTGGCCTGTACCCCAGTTCTTGTATGTATAAATAAATAAATCTTTAAAAAAAAATAAAGATCTGAATTAAATGTTGTATATTTATTAGTGTTTCTGGGGAGGGGGGGGAAAGCTTCATGCCTTAACTGTGAATGCTTCTTTTGATATTATAATTTATTTAGAAGAAAAAAATAATTTATTGATGTTTGTGATAGTATTGCCTTCTCTGATTTACATACGTTGTTCAATCGCTTTTATCAGTGTGCCAGGGACCATTTTTCTTCTTATTTTTCCTTCTAAATTAAAGCACTTGTCTTTTGCACATAGAAATATAAGAGACATCTTTGTGCTGCAGATGAAGGAAGTACATGCAGTGGCTATGAATACTCCATCATCCAGGCTGAATTTTCTAAATATCATTTTCCACACTCAACTCTTTGGAGAAATGGTTTATTTCAGAGCTAAGGGAGGGACTGTACGATGAGCCTGGAACATCATGTTATCTAAGAGATGAGGGAAGCTGTCAAACATAATTGGAATCATGTAAAAAAGACTCAGAAACCAACCTGAAGAGACCCTCATAACCAATAATAAGATCAAATAATTGGGCCAGTAATTGGAGCACCAAAATGTTACCTGCTGTCATTAAAATTCTTCAAATATATTAAAATCCATGAATTCACTAAACAAAAATGCCCAATTGGTCACCACTGGAGGATGCTATGGAACCAATTCATTATTCTAAATACCAATAAATACAAGGACACGATCTGCATTTTAAATAGAAATTGAAGGGCCTCCCCGGTGGCGCAACAGTTGAGCGCAGCGCTATGAAGCTGTCCACAGCCTCTGCAGCGTGCATTCCATTCCCAACTGGCCAGGGAGCAACCCACATGATATGGCAGACCTCTCCTGTCTCACCCGCTGCTCCCCTCAGCAGTGTTTTCAGTCCATCTGCCTGTTCTGCTCCCCGCTCTGTCTCTGGTGAATATTCTCATCCTCCTGCGCCTCTGGCCTGTACCCCAGTTCTTGTATAAATAAATAAATCTTTAAAATAAATAAATAGAAATTGACTTGAATTCAACATAGTAAGAGAGGTCCTTGGAAAATCTGATTTAGCTAAGTGCACTGACAATGACAGTTAAACAGGATTTGATTTGTGAGAATGTTAGGGGGAAAGGATGTCCTGAGCAAACTCCATACAGGCTTTGTGGATGCCAACCCAAGAGCAGCAAGACACTGGGAACTACAAATCCCATGATTCTCAAAGGGAAGTTGCGAGGACCTAAGGGTGTACTTAAGCAGCCATTTTCTGGGTGCTTGTGTTTATAACCAGCCATGTCAGTGGGGTCTCATGCTCTTGGCTCATGTTGTTGGCTAGGCAGCATTTGGTCTTGGCAGGTCATCTGGGATTCCAGGCTGGCAGAACCGGTAGGACACATTTAAGAATTTATCTCCCTCTTTTCTCCTTGAGTTGTACATTTCTTCATTTCCCCTTCCTTTGTAAATAAACCTTTTGTTAACCTTTTGTGTGTGCCTGCAGTTTAAGTCCCCTTTAAGTGTGTGTGGGGTGAGGACCCACAGTTAGGCAACCTATTTTATCTTGGGGTTGCCCTATAACAAGAAGACTTGTTATAGGACAAGTCTATTACAAGTCTGTTATAGGGCAAATCTACAGCTTATTAAAAGAGAAGAATCCATTGTATTGCGAACAGCAACTGCATTGAAGTAGGACATGCGTTGCAGCAAATATTGTTTCCAACAAGTTTTCGCTCTGCTCCCTGGAAAGAAATGTGGCCAGGTGCATGGTCTCTCTAGGCTGGAGAGGCATGAGCTAAGCGCGCTAACAAAGCAGGATCAAGATGCAGAACCGAATTGGAAAGGTGAGGTGCAGAGGATACCAAGACTAAGGCTGGGAAGCAGATCTATGCAGGAGTGTTTGCACTCCTTTAGTGTATATTTTGGTTTACAACTTAATGGAACAAGAACAAGTCAGCCTTTCCATATGGTAGTCAAAAATTTAATTACCTAATATCACTTTGTTGCCAAAAGAGACCTGAACTTAGGTTATTGGCTTCAGTCAGTCAATAACATCAGTTCTTTCCTGGGAAGATAAACAACCAGGTTTACTAGAGAATTCAAGTTGACCCCTAAAGCTTTCAGCAGTAGGACATATTTGATCCAGCACAGTTGAGGAACTTCAGGGGTAACAAGAAGATTGTCTTGCTTCTATTGGAAAGATGACCCACTTAACGCTACCCTAGGAAAATAGCATGTATGGACTGTATGTCTTCCACAGGGGGTTCTAATTTCTATTTTTAAAGTATAATGTATATTTAGGAAAGTGAAGGAGTCACAAATACACAGCTAAAGGATTATCACAAAGTAATACACTCATGTCAACAAATAGAACATTGCCATCATCTTAGAAGATTCCTTGTGTCCATTCCCAGTGACTGACACCCCTCCTTCCCACAGACTAACACCAACATAGTAGAAATGCAAGTGCCCATGTAATACACCTTCTATCTAGGTATAGAAAAGTTAGAAAACTGTACAAAGGTCTTGAGTGATGCTTTCCAGTCTATCTCTGTAGTGGCAGGACAGGGACAGTGCTGGTTACTTTATGATCCGAGCAGACTGGGTAGAGAGTCCTGGAGCCCTCGGTGGCTCTCTCAGGATTTTATTGAGCTTTTACATGTACTGCAGCAACCAGGTACATGCCAGGCAGGGGTGCTGGGGGCCCAGGACACTGGTAGTCCTCCAAGCACCCCCTGTCCTTGCGCAAGTCTTCATTCTGGACTTCTCTGGTGTTCTTTCTCCTGCCTCTGCTTCTCTAGGGGAATATCTCAATACTGCTGCCATGGCCTATAGAAGTAAACAATATAACTTATAACAATGTAACAAAATGCAGGTGCCCCCATCAGACAGGGCAATCCTAATGGTGGGAGGGCAGAAAAGCCTGAAAATCCTTTACCCTACAATCCTCTCCACCCCACTTTAGAGGCAACCAATGTTCAGATTATTTTTTCAAGTTCTTCTAGTTTTACCTATTTTTGAACTGTAAATAGAATCAAGCACTATTAGTCTTTTCTGCCTGGTTATCTCACTCAGCATGTTTTGAGACCCCTCTGCATGCTCAAGTGTATCTATTTTATTGTGTATAGTATTCCATTGCAGATATCTTTTTTACTGCTGTCTAGTGTTCCATGTCATGGCATACCACATCAGTCTATACATTCGTTTGCTGATAGGCAATGTGGTAGTTTCTGGTTTTAACTATTTTGAGTAAAGCTGCAATAAGCAAATCATTTTGTGCATATATATTTTCCTCTCTTTAGAGTAAATTTCCAGGAGAATTGCTGATAATAGATGTTTAATTAAATGAAAAACTACCAACTGTTTTCTTGTATGTGGTTGTACCAAGTTTGCATTTCCAGAAGCACATAGAAGATCTAGTTGTTCCACATCCTTTGCCAACATTTAGTGTTGTCCTTCCCTTTCAGGCTAGCCATTCTAGTGTTTGTAGTAGTATCACCTGGGTCTGGAGTTTCTTTTATGGGAAAATAACTATTATATGAACCTAATAGTCCCATAGAGCTATTCAGATTTCCTATTCATATTGTACTGATTTTAGTTATGTGTGTGTGCATTTCTAAGGAAATTATCCATTTTGTATACTTTGCTGAAATATTGGCATAAAGTTATTCGCAGTGTTTCCTCATTATTTTTTTAATACCTGGAGGTTGTAACAATAATGCAGATGCATTTTACTTTCACTTTTTGTGCTATTATTATCTATTTTAAATTTACATAAGTGATAAACCTCACAGTAAATTGGTATAATTTTTAGTTATTCATTTGTCTTATAAAGATAGAAAGTATAATATGGAGTCTTTAATATTTTATATTTACTATATCCTCTAGTATTCAATACTTTCTGCTGATCTGGGTTTCTACATTGTTTTATTTCCCTTCAGGCTTAAAATCTCCTGTTAGCTTCTCTTTCAATTCAGACCATTCATTATTGAATTCTCTCAGCTTTGATTTACTTTAAACTGTCTTTATTTACCTTCATTTTTGACAGTTTTTTTTTTTTTTTTTGCTGGCTATAAAATTTCTGAATTGACAGGGTTTTCTATCAGTTTTTTACAAGCATCATTCTTTGTCTTCTGGTGTCTATTGTTTCAGATAAGAATTAGCTGATTTTCATATCATTCCTCTGTATCTATATGTTTGCTTTTGTCTGGATGTTTTTGAGATTTTTTTTCCTTATTTTTGATTTTCAGCAGTTTAATGTCCAGTAGTATTTTGATTTTATTCATCATGGCTGTAATTTTCTGAACTTTTTAGAATCTATGGGAGTTTATGTTTTTATTAAACTTTGCAAACATTTGGCTGTTATATTTATATACAGTGGTTGTTTATGGTGAAATGGAGAGTCTGGTACCACTTGCTCCATCATGGTAGGAAGTGGAAGTTGCCAAGGCCTTTCTTTCTTTCATCTTTTTTTTAAAAAGATTTATTTATTCAAGGCCTCCCCTGGTGGTGCAGGCAGTTGAGCGCAGTGCTGTGAAGCTGTCCGCTACCTCTGCAGTGCTGGTTTGATCCCGGCCAGCCGGTGAGGGTCCCACATGACACGGCAGACCTCTCCTGTCGTGCCTACTGCTCCTCTCAGCAGTGTATTTCAGTCAGTCTGCCTGTTCTGTTCCCCACTCTGTCTCTGGTGAATCCTCTCACCCTCCTACGCATCTGGCCTATACCCCAGTTCTTATATGCATTAAGATTTATTTATTCATGCATATAAGAACCAGGGTGGAGGCCAGATGCATAGAAGGGTGAGAGGATTCACCAGAGACAGAGTGGGGAACAGAACAGATAGACTGAACTACACTGCTGAGGGGAGCAGCAGGAGAGACAGGAGAAGTCTGCCATGCCATGTGGGTATCTTGCCGGCTGGCAGGGATCAAACGTGCACTGCAGAGGCTGTGGACAGCTTCACAGCGCTGCACTCAACCACCTGAGCCACCAGGGGAGGCCCCATCTTTCATCTTTCTTCCTTACTTTTTTTTAAACATTTACACATTAATAATATACACACATCATAACATGTAAATCATACTTTACAAAATCTTCTGTAATCTTTAAAAACAAAGAACTTTTAAAGAAAGTTAAAAAAAAGTTTAAAAATTCAATATAGAAATCAGAGAAACTGCAAGACCTTCTTCTCATGCCAAAAACTGGAATTTAAAATGTGTTTGGGAAACCCTAGATAAGAAATAGATGTGTGGTTGTGGTATAAGAAGAAGAAATAAATTTGGTTCCTGGTACAGAGATCTTAAAACCCTTAGGAGTTCCAAAGTTTCTTTGGTTATGGTCAAGGAGCCCATTTTGAGCCCACCTGAGTTGGTAGTGAATGACTATATAGAATCTTTGATGGCCTCGTGATGGGGCTGGTCACCAGAAAGACTAATTAGAGGGTTGAATTTTCAGCCCCACATACTGACTTCTGGAAAGGGGAGAAGGATAGGCTACAGCTTAAGCTCCATAAAAACTCATGAACAAGATTTGATGAGTTTCTTGATTGAGGAACCCTTCCACATGCCTGGAGGGTGGTGCACCCAGTTTCACAAGAACAAAAGCTCCTGTGCTTAGAACACTTCCAGACCTCACCATGTGTACCTTCTCATTTGGCTGCTCATCTGAATCCTTTTCTAGTTTATTATGAGTAACATTATAAACATAAGAAATCATTTCTCTGAGTTCTGTGAGCTTCTCTAGCCAATCAGTCAAACCCAAGGAGGTGGTCCTAGGAACCTCCCATTTACAGGCTGTCCCTTAGAAGCACAGGTGACAACTTGGACTTGAGATTCATGTCTGACGTGGGGGCAGTTGGGGGTGCTGAAGCCCTTTACTTGAGGGACCCGACACTGTCTCCAGCTAGTGTCAGAATTGAGTTCATTTCTTGATTGTGTTGGGAACCATACATTGGAGTGGTATTAAAAAAAAAAAAAAAAAAGCCAGCCATTGGACATAATAAAAGAAACAGTTTAAAATACATGATTGTGTCCCATCTATACATATAACTTCACCTCTTAAATCCCCCTTATTTTTTTTTTTGAGCTTAGAAATGATTGGACTTCCCTATACTGTACCTATAATCTTTATACTAATAACAACAGTGGGTCCTGCTTAAAATATGACCCCCCAAAAAACCTGAAACTTTCAATTAAGCCAGAAAACAAAGACAGCAGTCCAAAGAAAAACAACACGAAGTGTTCAGTTTTCCCACACAGGTAACTGTATTATATACAGAGGGACAAGTGTCTGCTACTTTTATTCAAAGTTGCCTTTCCTACAGAAACTATTTCTATTTTAATTATCTTTAACGAGGCAGGTATTTGTCACATCTGGACTTTCTGCAGTAGGCTGGAGAGAGCTTTTAGTCTTCAAATCCGTTTGGAAAATGAGTGTAAAATTTTGTTTGGGTAGCTAAGGGCTCATGGAGACTGGTGGAATCCTACAACTCCTCGCCATATACAAGATACAAAAGAGGCAGGCTGATGTAACTCAAAGGAGACTCTCTTTTCCATAGCTCACTACCTCTGTCCTTCCTTGTCTCACATCTTCAAAAATCAGTATATTTGGTTATTTTGCTCTTTGTTTACATCACTCTCTCTGCTCTGTCCCAATTTCCCTCTGGTAAATTCCCATCTCTTTCCCCACCCAGTGCAAGGATCACTTTGTGTTCAAAGCCTTTCTCCACAATCTCCCTCCAGATAGTGTTAACTTTATTCTGATAGAACCTTAGAGAGGATTTAATCACTGCAGTAGAATCACACTGGGGACTTAGGCATTTGCAAGTAGAAAGAGGTAGCATCCAGCAATGTTGATGTTGGTGATTTTCTTCTCCTGCTTTTCCACATTCATATCTCCTCTGGATCATGTGGGAGCAGAACTAAAATAATATGAAGAATAAAATGGAAGAGAGTATTTTCAGGGTTTTGTTTGACCTCCAAAACATTCTTCGTAGAATCAAAGCAGAAGGCCCGAGGAGATGTGGTGGAAATGAAGACACCATCGAAGAGCAAGACCAGCCCACGCCTGGAGGGCTGGAGGGGTTGCTGGTGGGGACCAGCGAGGCGAGCACGTGACCTGGTGGGCTGTTGTGGAGACCAGTGCTTCGTCGGGACCCTGCTGTGCCCGCCACGGCTCTTGGGGCAGTTCCTGAATCGCAGATGAATCGGAATCAGAGTCTACAGGGTGCTGCCCTGGCATTGTGCTCTTCACCCTGATGTGTGGGTGTGATGTGTTTTTTTTTGAGTCTGTGGGTTTGGCGTGTGGGGGCCCTTGGGGTCACTCTGGGAAAGGTGTCACCAGAGCTCCCATTTCAGTGACACGTGGCAAGTTTCCCCATGAGACAGACATTAGTTATATTTAAAGAACAGGTTTATAGGGGAAAGGGATGGAAGAATGAAAGACACTTGCGTAGACACAAGCGGGCAGGAGGAGCTGCCCAGAAGGGACAGGTTTGCTGAGAGAGGCCTGCATGGTTGCAGGCGGGCAGCCTTGACAGGTCAGCTGCCCTGCAGGAGAGTTGGAAAAGAGGTACCTGCATAGGCACAGGTGGGCAGAGGGTGTGCTGCTCCAGCCGGTGCAGAGACTGCACTGATATAGTCTTCTGTTTGGGAGCCTTCGGGTTAGTTGCTGATTTTGGATAACTAGGTAGAATTTGAAAGGGACCTGAGATTCCACAATGGGCTCAATCTCCATATCTTTACCTTTGGATGTGCCCTTGGATACCTGCTTGGATGTCATGCTTTGTAATCTAGGCGTCTGCGCCTCAGGATCATAGTCTGCGCCTAAGTATACTCGTTTCCAAAACAGTGTTCAAACTCTGTTGTCTGTGCCTAAGAATCTTAGTTTCCATAACTGTGCCATATTTCCATAACTGTGCCATAACAGGATCTTGGTTTCCATAGCTGTGTCAATGGCTATGCTAATCTCTTCTACCCCCACCTCCTTGTGTGAGTCAGGAGGCTTGTGTGTTGTTTTTTCTGGTCTTGCCTCCTTTTCAGTTTTGTTGTTTTTTTTTTCCTATTCTTGTCCTCCATCAGGTGAAGCTGCTGTCCGGGTACTATCCAGCAGCTTTTCCCCCACATCCAGCCATGATGCCAAGCCTGCTCAGAACCACCTTGGGAGACATTCTTTCACGTTCAATGGTTTTCCAAAACAGACATGGGACCTTGACATCGAGCATGACAGCAGTGGGCATGGAAGGGAAAGTTCAGCCCTGTCATCACAATGTGGCTTAACAGAGCTGGCACACCATCGCAATACATGTTTGTCTCCCCACTTGACAGGGGCTTCTGCGGGAAGACAGTTGTATTCTACAGAGCTTTCTAAGTTGCACATTCTTCACCTTGCTCCAGAATGCAAAGCCGGGAACTCAATATTCCTGAGTGTCTTGTAGTAATTTTATTTTTCTAATTGTATGCACACACACACACATACACACACAGGCATTTTATGTTCCCATGGCAAATATATTTCCACAGATAATTAGGTGATTTTCACTAAACAAGTGGAGGGGGGTTGTCTGCAAGTGCATTTAATTGCCACGATATTTGCATGTCACTTTGATATGGAACCCTGAGTTCTAATGGTGCTGATGTGAATGAAGGTGAATATCATTAATGAAGGTGAATATCCGTTGAGTACCTGGTAAGTGGCTGCCCAGTGCCTTGCTCTCCTGGACCCCAGGACCACGTGGCTGCTGTGAATGGGCAGAGGCTTAGTCCTGTCTGCAGCAGCTCAGGTGTCAGTGCAGGAGTAGGGGGGGTCCCACAAATAACCATGGTGCATCAGACTAGTAGTGAGATAGAGGGGAAGTGGGTGGGGAAGGGCTGAGCTCTCGTTAGCTCTCTGATGCTTAGACTTTCTATTCATGTTTGTCCAACTTCTCTAAATTTCCCCTGAAGTGTTGATCCAATTTACCTTGTCTGCTGTTAGCACAGGCACATGAATAAGGGAATTTTCTGGATCTAGCCTCCGTAGTCTCTTGCCTCCTATCTTCATTTCTCTATCTTTGTGTCATGCGTGCTTAAAGAATTCCTCAGTTTGATCAGCCAGATTGCAAATCTTGCCCCTCTGTTGTTTTTTAAAATTATGATAAATTCCACATAATAAAAAAAATTGCTGTGTTTACCTTTTGGAATGTGAGGTTGAGCTGCATCAAGTGCTTCCAACATTTAAAACCCATGCTGCCTGCAGCGTCTTTTACTCCCAAGAATTCTTTACTATTTTTCATCTGATTCTTTTTCACAACAATTTTATGAATGGGCTAGTCTTCTGGATCTTTCTAAGGATAATAATTATAGTTTTAAATTTTATTTTCTGTGTTCTCTGTAGCTCTGTTTTCTCAGAGAGGGAAAACTTGCCTCTGAGGAGTTTGTATTCTTTTTTCATGCTGCCTTTCCCTTTGAAAATCCGGTTACTCTTGACTGCATTGAAAGTTCATACTTACGAGTGTAGACCAGAGGCTCCTAAACCTGCCTGTACATTGGAATCACCAGGTATAATTAGTACAACTTTTGAAGCTCACCAGGGGGCCCTAATGTTCAGTCAGTGATGAAAATTGTAGTGGAATGGAAATCAACAGTGTGGGGCCCGGGATGGGGTTCCAGGCTGCAGCAAATTTACCTCCGTGTCTGCCCAAAAGCCGAGAATAGCTTCATTGCCCTAGACTGCTCTCTCAGACTTTGGACTTCCTCAGGGAATCTGTTTGGAAAATTCCCTCCTCCTCCTTCTTTTAAAGCATTCTGGCCTTTTTAACTATTTAATACGTTTCTTTATATTTATTCGAATGCCCCACCAATACACTTTCATCTGCTTTGTTGTTCTCAGATATCTTCAGTATCTTCCGAAGAATCTTCTTACATCCACTGATAATAAAACCTACAATTTCCAAGCACACCTATGTATTTATTCATATATATGATGAGCTATATATAATATATGTGACATAAATAAATAAAAATATATATAATTTGTTTTTTTTAGTGGGAATTTAGTTGTAGAAAAGGAGAACAAAGGTTCTCAGACAAGCATCCCAAAACAGAGATCTTTACTTTAGTCTCTAGGATTTGGCATTTCTGGAACTTGGGATAGTATCATGAATCTAGCTTAATAGATCATTAGCCAATTAATTTACCCTAATTTCTTACAGCTCTACTCTTGGATAATTTTCAAGTCAGTGTTAACATCTTCATTTAACCTTATATATTACAAATTTAAGAACTCATGCCTTTAAAAAAAACTAGGTACAATAACAAAAGTAAATAAAAAACAAAGGCTGCAACACTTAAGTATTGTGGGCTATGCGTCTCACTTATTCCATTAGGATTTATGAAGCAAACATCACACCATCAGAGGCGCTGACTCTCGGAATGTGAACACTGGGAGCCGTCTTCATGACAATCTCATCCAATTCCATACATTTTTCAGTGAGAAAGCAACAATCGGAGTCTCTTGGATGCATGCTGTTTATACTCCAGCTGTAGCAAGATCTGGTGACATGGCTCTAAGTCATAGGTGTCTCTGCATGTCGCCCAGATCTCTGTCTGAGAGCTGGCCTCTCCTGCAATGCTGGGATCTTGCTTTCCCAATCCCTACGTGGTATGGTTGATACTGAAATGGCACCTCAAACTTAAAATGGCTTCTGCTAGCTTTGTACATCCCCCGCAAGCCTGCTTTTGCCCAAGTCATTAACCAAACTATTATGTTACCCTGATTTACCTGTTTGTCATCCAAATATCCAACCTCTTGGCCAATCATGTTGACTCTACCTGGAAGATTTAAGTCCAGTTTTTCTGTCTGTCCATCCACTGCCTGGGTCTAATTAGTCACCTCACCTGCTCCCACTGGGCTCCAAATCTATCGTCCATCTTTTTTATTTATTTATTTATTTTTTATACAAGAGTTGGGGTACAGGCCAGAGGCACGGGAGGGTGAAAGGATTCACCAGAGACAGAGCAGGGAGCAGTTCAGGCAGACGACAGAACTACACTGCTGAGGGGAGCAGCGAGCGAGACAGGAGAGGTCTGCTGAACCATATGGGATTCTTGCCAGCTAGTCGGGATCTAAATGGCACTGTAGAGGCTGCAGGTTAAAGTAGCCCTAGCATACTCCTCTCTGCAGGGTTCCCAGTACCCTCTTTGTCTGAATTCCCCCAGGAGAAAGCAGCATTCCTGAGAGCTGGGGCTTGGTGGTGTTCCCAGCTTGTCTTGTTTAGCTGCTGTTTCTGTTATGGGACAATGATTCTAAGTGTAAGATTTTTTTTTTCCTCCATACCACCCACCAATCCTCTGGCACCAGCGTGGCATCCCATGCTCTGACACGCTATGCCTGTGGAAAGCATCAGATCCCAGAAGTTAAGGGTTCAGTCCAACAAGACTTCCCTCCACTTTAGCTGCCAATCTTGTTTGTCCCTGTCCCTACCCCCACCCGCTTCTTGCCTCTGAACAACCCGCTGCCTCAGGTTCCATTAAGTTTCTATTGCGGATCACAAAACTCAGAAAACATTTTACTTGCTAGCTTTCCAGTTTATTATAAAAGAATGTAACTCTGAACAGCCAGATGGAGGAGATGCAACGGGCAGGGCATGGGGAAGGAGCTCCTGTGCCCTCTCCTGAAAGGGAACCATTAATCAAATGAAATCTTTCCTGTTTCCTGCTAAAAGAGTCACAGGTCTGGGGCAGTAGATAATGCAAAGTAAATGTAAACAAGTTTTGCTCTCTGCAGCCTATCTAGATGAGACTACCTAAAGGAGGTTACATTTTAACAAGGCCAGAGAGCTGCCAGGCTGATTGATCTCCCAGGGCATCCTTAAATTCCTGTCTTTTGTCACAAACTTTTGTGCTTACTGACCAATGTTATCAATGTAAGATGGTTATGTATAAAAGAAACCATTTGTCCCTGGATTGGTGCTCAGACCTTACCGGGCTACGCAGGTCTGGGACCTCAAGCATGAGTAATAAAGCTTCTCCTGACCTCACCATTCCTGAAGTACCGCTTGTTCTTCCTCTGCCTGGGTAAAAAGCTAGAATTATTTCTACAACACTCCAAGGGTGTCATTCTCCCCAAATCTCCATGTGCTCAACAGATCCAGATGCTCTCTGAGCCTGGGGCTTATAAGGGCTCGTATTCAGGCATGATTGATGAACTCACTGGTCACTGGTGACTGATTAAAACTCAGCTGTGTCCCACAGAGGGTGAGGTGGGGGACTGAATGTTCCAATCACATAGTTGGTTCCCCTGGCAACCAACCCCCACCCTTAGATGCTGCCTCAAAGTCACCTCATTTACATAAATCCACCAGTGGCTGAAAAGGGCTTGTTCTTTTCACTTTAGGAAATTTCAAGGGTTTCGGGAGCCCTGTGCCAGATACGTATTTTTCAAAAATGAAAATATCAACAGGTCTTTTCCTACCAGAACGCTAGATCCATGAAAAGGGTTGTAGTCATCAAAAATTTTTCGTCGTGTCCCCCGTGGCTGGATGGTGAGTGTTTGCGGAATGAGAAACATGTATGTGACTTGTTCAAGGTCCAGCAGCAGGGCCTCACTAGAACTCAGTGGTCCAGAAGGCCAGCCAGGAGTCCATCAGAGCTCATCCTGGTTTGGGCAGTCCAGAATCTGAAAGCTTAGCTGACAGAAGGCATGGATGCCCAGACCCCTGCAGAGCAGCTTAAGGGAGGTTTACATACCACGGCAGAGACGTCAGAACAGATGTAATTCCACAAGGTTCAATGGGTCACGCAGGGTGGAAGGCTTCTGGGAGGCGAGCTGAGCAAGGCCTTAGTGGAAATAACTGAATTTGGACTGGTGAAGAGCAGGTGGGGAAAGATTCCAGCTTTGAGGAGCAGTGTGACTCATGGAATCTTGGAACCTTAGAGCGGAATGTAGATGGGAATGAACAAGGCCTGTTCTGAGAAGGGTAAGGAGACCTCTCGCCCTGGGGCTGGGCCAGGAGTAGGGGAGGGGAGGAGTTAAATCAGCAAGTTGGTGCCAGTTCCCCTGAAGGCCTCAAGGGACCTCGGCCTGACGAGCTAGCTTTTGACTTTGTAAGCAACAGGGGACTCCTGTAAGATCCTGGGTAAGGAAATGAAGTGGGACGGGTCGGGGTGAAGTATCCACTTTGACAGTGTGTGTGGACTGGCTGAAGGAAGATTCTCTGGGGCAACCAGATCTCCCTACAGGGGGATACCTCTAAGGAAGGAGGGCATCCATGGAAATGGAGGGAACCAGCAAGCTTGAGGCCCTGTTGGGTTAGATGAGGGGAAAACAGGGTCCATGAGGTCTTAGTCCAAAAAAGGCGAGAAGTTGTGGTCCTTCGTGTGTAATCAGTACTTGGTTTGGGGATCACCAGTCTACTGTGAGACCTGCTGTCATTCCCTGAGAAATGCAGGTACTTCAGCCAAACCTTTCTCTCTGCCCTGGGCCTTCCACATCAGTGATGTACCCTAGAAACGGCAGGAGGAGAGGCTTGACCTATGGCATCGCTGATTTTCTTACCCCATCACTGTCCCTCCCTAGGCAGGATTCTGGTAAACATTGTGGTCTGTGACAGGATCCTTGTGGTGATGGGAGAGCCTGGCAGGCTGGACGGGGTGTGCCTGGTACAGGAAAGGAGGGCCATCTGAAAAAGGGTGGTGAGGTAGAGGGAAACAATTTGAGCCAAGCTAGGGGAGTGACTGGCTGGCAGGTAGAGGAGGGAGGAAGCAAGGGCTAGCAGCAGTGGCCAAGGCGGCCTCTTAGGAGATTATAAAGTGTCCAGTGCAGAAAGCTAGAGAAGGGGCTGCTGTCAGGAGGGGGAGGCCAGTATCCCTCCTAATATAGACAGCACCCAAAGGGGCTCCTCTCAGCCCACTGGCCATGGTCTCCCTGAACATAAATTCCTGCTCCTTGTCTCTGGATGTGTAAAGTCAGAAGCCACACCTTCAGAGCATGGCGCATCTGGTGAGGGGCTCAGGGCAGAAACAGGGTCTCCCCAGCACCTTATGCCATAAGCATATGCCCCCAATACCCACCTTCACTCCCTCCTTACCGCCCTCTGATAGGGAGTCAGCGCTGAGGGAGCCCTTTGCTTCTGCAGATGCAGACACTCCCGCCATTTCTGGGACACTCTCCCCGGAGTTCCCTTTGCAACAACCATTCTGAAGTCCCTGTCATTGTGGGGGTCATAGGAGTCACCTCAAAATTACAGCCCACAGGGATAGCTGAGCCCTGAGCGTTTACCTGAGGGGAAGAGACTCAAATGCCTATGAATCAAACCTACCTCTGCTACAGCGAACTACTCCTCCCTTCAATTAAAAAAAAAATCCTATTCAGGGAAGTAAGGAAAGGGGGCGATGATTATGAAGGAAGAAGCCTAGTAGTTCACTCAAGAAACGAATGTGAAAGTAGGTGGAGGCGAGGTGGAGGGGCTTGGGGAGCATGTGGGGACATCTGGGAATCACTCTCCTCCTTGGTTTCCCTCTGTGAGTAGGATCTAAAATTCAGAGCTTTGGGATGCCATGGCGCGTGTGGATTTTCATTCTAGTTGATTCCAGGCAGAGGCTCCTAAGCCTGGGTGCCTGGGGCCGTTCCTCCACCCGGGGCGAAGCAGGGGTGGCCTGGCAGAGGCTCACGGTGCCCTGGTGCCCCTTCTGTCCGCACTTTCCTCTTCCCTGCCGGTGACAGGGCGTGTTGGCAACGTTCTGGCCACGAACGGATGCTTCTGGGAACCGAAACCAAACCGCTCTAAAGTTTCCAGCGAGGACCCTTGTCGGTGCCCGCTACCTCTGGTGTCCAGCTCAGGCGCGGCGCGGGCGGGGAGCCTCGGGGCGACAGCCGGTCCCGGCGGGTGCCAGGACAAGGGGGCACTGTGGCGCGCGCCGCCCGGCCCCGCCTGCGTCCTGCCCGCCCGCGGCCGGGCGGCGGGGGCTGGCGGCGGGCCGGCGGGCTGGGCTGGGCGGGGCGGGGCGGCGGGGCGCTGACCGCGGTCTCCGTGCTCCCGCAGGCGGGGAGCCCGCGCCGCCGCGCCCGGGCTGCGGGCGATGATCACCTAGGAGGCTGGCGCGGAAAGGCGCGCGCGGCGGAGGAGCCGGGCTCGGCGACACGCGGCCATGGAGCGGGAGCCGGCGGCGGCCGAGGAGCCCGCGCGCCCCGGGAGGCCGCGGCGGCGCCGGGAGGGCAGGACGCGCACGGTGCGCTCCAACCTGCTGCCGCCCCCCGGCCCCGAGGACCTCGCGGCGGGCGCGGCCAAGGGCGCACGGCGGCGGTGCGGGGTCACCCAGCACCTGGCCGACAACCGGCTCAAGACCACCAAGTACACCCTGCTGTCCTTCCTGCCCAAGAACCTGTTCGAGCAGTTCCACCGCCTGGCCAACGTGTACTTTGTTTTCATCGCTCTGCTCAACTTTGTGCCCGCGGTGAACGCCTTCCAGCCCGGCCTCGCGCTAGCTCCGGTGCTCTTCATTCTGGCCGTCACGGCCTTCAAGGACCTGTGGGAGGACTACAGCCGCCACCGCTCCGACCACGAGATCAACCACCTGGGGTGCCTCGTCTTCAGCAGGTGAGCGGGGCGCGTGGCGGGAGCAGCAGGGCGCAGCGCGGGTTCCATGCCTGCCGGCTGTGCGCTCCAGGGAACTCCGTGCAGGGTGTGGTGTGAGTGTCACCAAGCTGGGGGACCCAGAGAGTGGGCCAGAGTCGGGAGGGAGGGTGGGTCTCTAGGGGCCAGGGGCCTCGTGCCAGGCTCTCCGAGATCCGGGAACCCTGCTGGGGCGCACCGGGGTTACCCTGGTTGTCACTCAGACTCTACGTCCTGAACCAAAATGATCCCAGGGCTGGAATCCAGCGGCTGCTGGACACCCTCATTCCCCGACTTTATAAGTAAAGGAGGGAAACCAATTCCAGGGCGTCCTGTCCTAAAGTCCCGGCTTCCTCTTGGGCCAGCCTCCCTGGGTCAGGGTGCTCAACAACTTTAACAACCAAAAGGAGAATGTAAAACTAAGCTTGTCTTGGGACGACTGCGTGCAAGAAAGTTTGATACCGCGCACAGACCAGATAAATAAAGGTCAGGGGAGGAACAGAAATAGCCATCTATGGACATGAGCCTCAGCAAGGTGCCCAGCTGAGCACTATCGCATAATTGACTTTAGTTTTCTTACAATTAACCCCAGCTTCCAGATGGAAAAACTGAGACTTTGAAAGGTTTGGGAGCCCTACCCAAGGTTGGTGCCAGGGACTCTGGCTCCATTGGGCTGCTTCTGCACCTCCTCTCTCCCTACACCTCCCCAGAGGACCCTGTTCAGTGTGCCAGCTGTCTTTTCTTTCCTTACACTGCCCATCCCAAGAAAACCACTTGGCTGCACATCCACATTGGAACTGTGTCTGGGGTGGAGCCCTCCTTGTGTCGCACCCCTCCATCCAAAGCTCAGCCCTTCTTCCCCTCCTGTTCACCTTGTTTGAGTCCTGGTGAAGGGGCTGATGTGAGCTTTCAAGTGGAGGGCATTAACCTTAATTAGTTTTCAGCATGGTTGAGGGGGTTCAGTGAAACCCCTTGCATGTTCAGCAGCAGACTGTACCCTAAAAGTGGGTCATGGTTGTTCCAGCCTCTTAGAATAGCTTGGATGAAGACCATGAATACTCCTTCTGGTCTTTGAGTATTCCAGAGCCACGTAGCAGCACTGTTTGGTCTTCATCCTTATTTTGCAGATGACAAAACAGAGGTTCAGAGAGGTTAAGTAACTTGCCTAAGGTCACACAGCTGATATGTAGTGATCCCGGAATCTGACAGCTTTTCCAGTATTCCCATGTTTGTGCCTTTTGGATTTATTTAAGAGTCATTTGAGGAACTTGTTAAAAATAATTGTCCTCAGATTCCATCTCTGTTTCAGATCAAGCTCATAAAGAATTGTACCCAGAAATCTGGGTATTTAATCAGCACAGAGGTGACAGTTATATAATTACCTGCACTTTGAGTAATGCTTTCTTGCTTCTTCTTGGGGTGCCCAGCAAGATAATGTCCACGGAAGGGGCCTCAGGGTTTCCTGGCTCATGTTCACTAGAAGCTTAAAGCCAAGAAAGGAGGGACGCACCCCTTACACAGATGTCCTCAGTGTTCCCAGCGTGCAGACTCCAGGCTGCCGTCTGCCTGCCATCTGCACCCACCGAGTGGGACTCTCACAGGTTTGAGTCTTTGAACACATACCACTTCCTGTTATTAGTGAGCTGGTAGCTCCTGTAACCTCCTTTTTATAAATACTTAGGTCTCAGGAAATAAGAGTTCATTTTCAGTCGACAAAATGCTTTCAATCCATTATGTCCTTTGACCCTTATAACAGCTGCACCCCCAACGTGCAGATGAGGAGACTGAAAGGGAAACCCAAAACAGTTCTCTAGACTCTAGTACCTCGAAAGGCTTCATGGGATATTGAGACCTTCATCTGCCCCTTGGCCACACCTCCAGGTTCCCTATCACATCTGCCCTGACCTGGATTCCTGAAGAGTCAGTCCTGTCCACAGTGGCTGCTTCTCAGGGATAGTGTTGCTTTCGGGAGAAATCCCCCAACACCTCCCAAGTCCCAAGTTAAATTCCTTGAATGCTTTCCCAAGGAGGGAATGGGCTTTCTACTGGGATGGGTGGTGAGCACATCTGCATGGGTGTGAGGGGTGGTGGTGTGTGTGGAGAGGACCTCTATTCCAGGGCCTTGCTTCTATTTAGAAGTCAGGTCCAACTCTTCCAGACCCAGAACGCCTGGACTTGAGTGTGCAGACTTCCCACGCCCCCCTTGGCACTCTGTCGCATGTGAGTGGCGTGTGCCCCCGTTGCGCTCCAGGCTCTGTGCCCCAGTTGTGTGCTGTGGGGCTTTGCACACAGTGTGGCCTAAATCAGTGCCCTCACACCCGGGCAGGCCCTAGCAGTGGAGCAAGGAAGAGGCTGGTCTCCCAGAGCTTCCCTTGGGGAATGATGGCCCTGGGGCAGGTGTCCATGCTGGGGCCCTTGGCCAAGGATGCTGGAAGGACATAAGTGTGTGGATCAGGGAGGACTGGCCAGACAAGGGGTGGGAAAGGCAGAAACTACATGTGAGGGGATGGGGGCGGGGGGCACGTGATCTCAATTCACTGCATGTTTGGGGCTGAGGGGTAGAGTTGTCACCGAGGATCTCAGGAGCTGCGTCTGGACCAGCCAGTGGGCCCAGAGGAGGACTTAGTTGATGTCGGCTTGTTCAGGGCCTTTGATTGCTGGATAGATGGTGGGGTTCTGGGTGTATCATTGCTCTGGCTGACGTGAAGGAAGCACACCGTTCAAAATGCGTGCAGTGTGGCGTGAGAGCAGACTTGAGTTGGGGAACCCCTCCAACCAGTACTGTCTTTGAATAGTAGCTTCTCTCCACCACTTCCCTTTGTGTTCAGCCGTGTGGCCTGCAGCTCATCAACTATGTCTACCATTATTCATGTGCTGCAGCCCTTCTCCACGGGAATCCCTATCAAGCTAGTTAGAAATGCAGCTTCCCAGGCCCCCACTCCTACCCAGGGCTGCTGAGACTCTGGAGTCAGGAGAGCAGGCAAAGGCATCAGGGATCTGTTTGCACTCAGAAGTTTGGGGAGCAGTATGCAGGCTCCAAGTCCTGAGCCTGTTGTATGGCTCATGGATTTCAGACTGTAGTTAGGAAAATGCCCGGCCGTGCCCAATGGAACGAGAGGGCAGTGAGTGATGGGGATGGGGTGCCAGGGTACCTGCTCCTGGGGCGAAGGTCCGTAGTCTCATAGGATGGGACTCAGGACAAAGCCCTCCCAGTCATATCTGCCTCCATGGGGCTGGCAGAGGATCTGAAGAAACCACCTCCCTCCAACCACAGGTGCAAAGAAAGGGGCCATTTGAGTCCATTCCCCCCATCCCATGCTCCCTGTTGGGAGTGGCCTCAGGTCTCTGTTGCTGGGAACTTGTACTTCACCCTAGCTTTCGGGCATCAACCCCTGGCACCATATAGCCACTGGGGTAAGGCCTGTGGCACCAGGGGCGGAGCTGAGGAGGCAGAGGTTGACTGCAGTGCGGCAGGTGAGGGAGGGGAAGGTAAGGCAGCAGAACCGGGAGAGGAGAGCGGTGGTTCTGGTGGCCAGAAGGCTGGAATGTTCCTGTCCAGGCTATTGAAGTAGAAAAGTTTCTGGCAGGGGATGTCACCCAGTAGAGGGGAGGGAAGGGCCAGGGAATGTTTGTGGTAAAAAATCACACTGGTCTTCAGCCCCAGGGGTCAGGGGTCAAGCCAAGAAGGGAGCAAACCAGCCTGAGGAGCAGATGCTAGGCTGGGCTCAGGCCCTGCCTGGGAGGGACCCCACAAGTCACCTTGCACCCCTGCACTCCTTGAAAGTGGGGTGCAGACCCTAGATGCACATGTCATGAGCCGGAGGCCCCAGGAGATCCTGTGTTCTTGTCCCAGGGGCCTCCTGCTTCTGCTCCAAATCCTGCTTGATTATCATGTCATTTCCTTCTTGTTACCTCCGTGTTTTGTCACAACTCAAATGTGCTCTTATTGGTGCCTTTCAGAGTCTGTCTCTGGGATGGTGCATACAGTGGCGTGCCTGCATGAACTAAGCTGACAGAACTTTCCCTGAATCTCTTGGGCTCTGGCCTTGGAGTTGAGTGAGGAGTCTTGGTGTCTGTCCATCACCTGTGGGAAGCCAGGGGGACAGGGCGCTGTACGGCCTTCACCCTCCAATTTTTGTCCCTTCCCTTTCCTCTGATTCTCCTTCATTTCCCCAGCTCAGCGGGGTTATCTGTCCAACCTGCTTGCCCTGGCCTGCACCGTTTGTTTTTTCAGAAGAGCTTGGGACCCACAATGTTCTTTTGTTTCCAGTTCGTTTATCTCGTCTCCTGTCTCCATCCCCCCCTGTCCTGGGGAATCACATCCTTCCTTGCCCACAGCAGAAACACCATCCCCCTGAAAAGCACTGCACCTTTTTCATGTACGGAATAAAAGGTTATAGAAGCAGAGACACCAGGACAAGACCCAGGAGCAGAAACATGCCAGGATAATGCCAAGTCCTGCTGGAGGCAGGGATGTCCCCCGGACATCCCTGGGGACACTTGAGGAATGGTACCTGGACATTGCCATTCACATGTCTTTTGGAAATATCTTTTCTGACACTTGTGTGTCAAATATGACTGGGCTTATGGCGCCGTTTTTTTGTTTGTTTGTTTTTGTAATTTGTTGATACAAGCCAAATCTTTCATATGTACAAGCCTATCTTATCATTCTAACAGTCACTCCCCATTTCACAGATGGGGAAACTAAGGTTTCCAGATGCATAACTTGCCTAAGATCCCCCTGTTGGGGAGGGGATGGCAGTGCCATGCTGGGGCCCAGAGTCACCCTGCTCTGACTCCATGCTTGTAGGTATTTCTGTACCCTCAACCTCCCCTTCCAGCAATAGAAAGGAAAAAAAAAAACTTAAAAAAATTTTTATGGGGCCTCCCCTGGTGGCGCAGGCGGTTGAGCGCAGTGCTGTGAAGCTGTCCACAGCCTCTGCAGCGCTGGTTCGATCCTGGCCAGCCAGCAAGGGTCCAACATGGCGCGGCAGACCTCTCCTGTCTCGCCCGCTGCTCCCCTCAGCAGAATGTTTCGGTCAGTCTGCCTTTTCTGTTCCCTACTCTGTCTCCGGTGAATCTTCTCACCCTCCCCCGCATCTGGCCTGTACCCCGGTTCTTGTATAAATAAATAAACAAACAAATAAATAAATAAATAAATCTTTTAAAAAAATTATGCATCTCGGGGTATTGTGAATTTCCCAAATTACACTCTGTTGCTAATTTTTGATTTAATTCTCTTCACATGCAGAGAAGCTCACCTATCATGAACCTGAAACAGTCAGGTTCCAACTGCGAGCAGCCCTCAGGGGCTCCTCCCTGCTCCTACCCATCCACTCTTCCCCTCTTTAATTTTGATGCAAATCCCAGACATATTGCCATTTATCTTGCAAATATTTCAGCATTTTTCTTTGGAAGAGCAATGACTTTTTTTTTCTTTTTAAAGATTTATTATTTATACATACAAGAACTGGGGTACAGGCCAAAGTTTGGGGGGGTGAGAGGATTCACCAGAGACAGAGCAGGGAACAGAACAAGCAGATTGACTGAAATACACTCCTGAAGGGAGCAGCGGGCCAGTCAGAAGAGGTCTGCTGTGCCATGCAGGTAGCTCCCTGGCCGGGGATCGAACTTGGGCTGCAGTGCAGTGGCTGCAGTGAGCTTCATAGGTTGCGTTTTAACGCCTTGCACCACCAGGGAGGCCCAGCAATGACTCTTTTTAAAACTGAACTAGAATACCATCATCATACCAAAAAATTAATATTGATTCCTAACATAAATGCCCAGTCTGTGCTCAAATTCCACCTGTCTCATAAATGCCCTAAATATTTTTTCAATTTGTATGTTTGAATCAGATTTACATGAGAACCCCTTGGCTGATTTTAGGTCTCCTTTAACCTTGAGAGAACCCCTCTATGACTCCCTTTCTTTTTTTTTTTTTTTTAAAGATTATTTATTTGTTTGTTTATTTATTTATTTATACAAGCACTGGGTACAGTCAGAAGCGCGGGAGGGTGAGAGAATTCACCAGAGCCAGAGAGGGTTGCAGAGCAGGCAGAAGGACTGAAGTACACTGCTGAGGGGAGCAGCGGGCGGCAGGAGAGGTCTGCGCGCCATGTGGGACCCTCCTCTGGTGGCCGGGGAGCAGCTGGGGATCGAACTGGCGCTGCAGAGGCTGCGGGCAGCTTCGCAACCCAGCGCTCAACCGCTGCGCCACCGGGGAGGCCCTTCCCTTTCTTTCTGTCTCTCCTTTTCCTTAAAATTTATTTTAAAGAAACTCAGCTGTGTCCTGAAGGCTTTCCCTGCCCTGAACACTCCTGGTGACTCTCTGGGATATCATGTTACATGGCCTTTCCTGCTACAATTTCTGTGACATGGTTGTTGCGTCTGAATGCCTTATCAGAGCTTCATGGCATTCAGATTTGATTTTCTTTTTTGTCAGAACCACATTTGTGGGCGTTGTTCTGTGCTTTTATCAGGGGGACCATAGCACTTCCTTACCCCTCATTTTCTGGTGTTGGTAGGCATTGATGATCATCGCCCACATCCTTGAACTTGTTAGGGGTTGTGGACTGGTACTGTACTAATTCTTTCCTTCCTTATTGGGGTTCTTTTATAAAAAGGCACTTTCCCTTGCCTATTACCAAGATTCCCAGTGGAACGACTCATAGAGCAAATGAGAGCTAATGCTAACTAGCCTCCTCCAATGGAAACCAATTCGATTCTAATTTTTTTTGTATTTTATTTTGAAATAATTTTAGACTGACTTAAAAGTTACAGAATACAGAATTCCTGTATACTTCTCCCTCACCTTCCTCAAACTACAGCATTTAACTTAACTGAACTACAATGGTCAAAACTAACAAATTAACCTTTATAGAACTACTAATTAAATTCCATTCTTTGTTCAGTTCTAAACAGTTTTTCCACTAATTAATGAGCCCTGGATTGGCATATTACATATAGATCTTACATCCTATTACCTTGCCAACTCATTAATTAGTTATTTTGTGAATCGCTTGGTATATTCTGTATGCAACCACATCTTGTTCCAGATGTAAGCAGGGGAATGGTCAATCTTTCACCATAAGTACGATGTTAACTGTGGCTTTTTTTTATAGATGTCCCTTATCAGGATGAGGAAGGTCCCATCAATTCTTACTTTGTTAAGTTTTTGCTTTGTTTTGTTCTGTCATTAGAAAGGATGTGAGGCTTTATCAGATGCTCTGCATCTATTGAAATGATTACCACTTTGTCCTTTATTCAATCAATATATTGCATTATATTGATTCTCTTTCAAATGTTTAAAAACCAGTCTTACATACTGGGGTAAATCCAACTTGGTCATGGTGTAGATTCCTTTTTATATTACTGCATGAGGTTTACTGGAATTTGTTTTGCATGTGCATTCCTAAGTGACTTAGGGTGTGTGTTTGTGTGTGTATATATCTAAGTCTAGTTTTGCTATAAGGGAAATTACTGTATAGCAGCCCCCCTTTATATGTGGTTCGCATCTGTGGTTCCAGTTACCTATGGTCAAACACAGTCCAAAAATTTTGTGTACAATAAGATTTAGAGACAGAGGCCATAATCACTTAACTTTTATTATAGTATGTTGATATAATTAGTCCATTTTATTATTAATATTGCTAATCTTTTAGTGCGCTCAATATATAAAACGTGTATTATAGGGGAAAAAAATACGAGGTTCAATATTGTCTGCAGTGTTAGGTCCACTGGAATCAGAACAAACGTGCTCTCCACAGCTAAGGTGGGACATTGAACTGACCTAATAGAATGAGTTGGGGAGTGTCCTGCCATTCTCTGGAAAAGTTTGTGAAGAATTGGTGTCAATACTTTATTAAAAGTTTGGAAGGATTCAGTATTAACGATAACTTCGCTCTGGTCCTGGGCTTTTCTTTATGTAAGTTTTAAAATTATTAGTTCAATTGCTTTACTTGTTACAGTTTATTCAGATTTTCTATTTCATGTTGAACTTGTTGCCGTGGTTTTGTATCTTTTTAGGAAATTGTCCATTTCATCTATGTTATCTCATTTATTAGCATGGAATTCATAATATTCCCTTACAGTCCTTTCAATTTCTGTAAAGTTGGTAGTGCTATAATCTTCTTCTTTTTCTTTTTTTAAAGATTTATTTATTTATACAAGCACTGCGTACAGTCAGAAGTGCGGGAGGGTGAGAGAATTCACCAGAGCCAGAGCAGGGAGCAGAGCAGGCAGAAGGACCGAAGTACACTGCTGAGGGGAGCAGCGGGCAGCAGGAGAGGTCTGCGTGCCATGTGGGACCCTCCTCCCGTGGCCGGGGAGCAGCCGGGGTTCGAACCAGCACTGCAGAAGCTGCAGGCAGCTTGGAAACCCAGCGCTCAACCGCTGCGCCACCGGGGAGGCCCATATACTCTTCTTTATTATAATATTCTCAATAATTTGAGCCTTCTCTCTTTTAGCTTGGTCATTTTAGCTATAGGTTTTCCAGTTTTGTTGATTAGGTCCAAAGAACTATTTTTTTTGTATTCTTGATTATTCTCTCCTGTTTTTCTATTCTTTAATTCATTTATTTCTTTACTGTTTCCTTCCTTCTGTTTCATTAGAATTTAGTTTGCTCTTCTTCATATAGTTACTCAAGGTGGACACTTAGGTTGACTTACAGCTATGAATTTCCCTGTAATAACTACTTTAGCTGCCTCCCATAAATTTGGATATATTATCATTTTTCTTTCTCACAAAGTATTTCCTAATTTCCCTGGTGATTACTTCTTTGACCCACTAGTTATTTAGAAATACCTAATCATCATATATCTGTGAATTTTCCATTCTTTCTGTCTTAATTATATTTAAATTAATTTCTGACTTAATTATATTGAAATACTTTAAATGTTATCAATTTTTTACATTTATTGGGGCTATTCTGGAGAATATTCAATATATGCTTGAGAAAAATATGTGTTATGTTCTATGACGTGTTTTATAGTTAGGTCTAGCTGATTTAAAATGTTTATATATACTATTTCCTTGTTGTTGTTGTTGTTCTACCTATTGTTTTAGTCATTATTGAAAGTAGAGTAGTGTTGAATACCCTATTGTTGAATTATCTATTTCTCCCTTGCTTCTGTTAAGTTTTGCTTCATGTGTTTTGAGGCTCTGTTAAGTCATAGATGTTTATAATTTATAACCCTGATGAATTTATCCCTTTGTCATTATAAAATGCATTTTTTGATCTCTCCCAATTGTCTTATATCTATTTTGTCTAGTAGCTCAGCTCTCTTTTGGTTACTATTTTGCATGGTATATCTCTTTATTTAATTCCTTTTCTCAACATGTCAGTCTTTAAAGTGTGTGTCTTATAGATAGTGTATAGTCAAATCATATATTTAAAATATTTAGTTTACCAATTTTTGTCCTTTGATTATAATATTTATTTCATTAATATTTAATGTAATTTCTGATAAGGTAGGATTTATGTCTGCTGGTTTGCTATTTCTTTTCTATATATTTAACATGTTTTGATTTCTGTAGTCTTCCATTATTGTCTTCTCTAAATCAATATTTTCAAGTGTACCATTTTAGCTCCTTCTTGTTTGTTTTACTATATTTAGGCTTTTAGTTTATTTTCCCCACTGTGGTGCTCTGGGTATTACAAATAGCATCTTCATTTAAAATAAAATTAGCACAGATTAATACCAGCAATTTTCATAGTACATAGAAAATTTGCTCATGTGTAAATTGTGTTTTCTTCTCTTTCTTTGTGCTAATATTATCATCTCTATATGTCAAAAATTTATCAATGCAGATTTATAATTATTTATGGAATTGTCTTTGAATCCAGATAGGAAAAGAAAATAATTACCAAAAATTAGACTTGCCTTCTTTGCCCCAACTGGTATACATCATATAGAAGTATTAACTCTAGTCATCATGTTGTAAATTATATCCCCAGTACTTATTATCTTATAACTTAGATTGTACCTTTTGACCACTTTTATCCCTCCCACAGTCTACCCCCTGCTTCTGGAAATCATAGATCTGATCTCTTTTCCTATGAGTTTTTTTTTTCCTAAAGTTTCCAGATGTAAGTGAGATTATATAGTATTTTTATTTCCACTTTTGACTTATTTCATTTAATATAATGTCTTCAAGTTCTGTCAGTGTTATTGTAAATGGTAAGATTTCCTTCATTTTTGTGGCTGAATAATGTTGCTATATAGATATACACATATGCATACACACATGCACACACACACATACACACACCCCCCTCAATTTCTTTATCCATCTGTCAGTTGACACTTAGATTGTTTCCATTTCTTGGCTTTCATGAATAATACCGCTATGAAGGTGGAGATGCAGATGTCTCTTTGACGTAGTATTTTCATTTCCTTTGGATATATTCCCAGAAGTAGAATTGCTAGATTGTATGGTAGTTCTATTTTTAACTTTCTGAAAAACCTCCTTATTGTTTGCCATAGTGGTTGCACTAATTTACAATTCCACCAAGAGTGTACAAGTTCCCAACCTTGCTGCACCCCATACTTTCAATAGCATTTATCTTTTCTCTTTTGGTTGACAGTTACTCTAACAGGTGTGAGGTACTATCTTACTGTGGTTTTGATTTGTGCTTTCGTAATGATTAGTACTGTTGAGCACCTTTCATGTATCTGCTGGCCATTTGTATACCTTATTTAAAAACATATCTCTTTAGGTCTTTTGCTCATTTTTCCCTGGATTAGAGCTCTCCTTCTTAACCCAGTTCTTCTGTGGCTTTCACGGCCTTGGAAGCCCAGCACACCTGTTCTTGGCTTGCTTGCTGTGACCTAGTTGGATCCTAATCTGGTGGATTGTTAGCTGATCATCTGGTCTGTCAGGCCTCTCATCTGGGGGTGCGGGGGAGGGCAGTACTATTTCGAGTGTGTTTATAAATATTTAGTTATCACATTCACCAACAGTTTCCTGGGACTAGGTGCTCCCGGCCAGCCTGCTGACTAGCGCAGCATGCCCTTGGCTTGCTCTGGACAGTCCACCCCACAAAATATTTCCCTGTGCCAAAGACATTCAGGCCCTCTTGAAAAACACTTTTGCAAAGCCATTTTAAATACAAAACTTCTCCATGTTTCTGGATTCCTTGACTTGGGAAGACTGAAAAGAGCTGTGACTGCTAGGGTCCTGCCCTTCCCAATGGGGTGGTCCAGCTTCTTGTTGAATTCCCTTAACAGGGGAGCTCAATGTACTTATTTGTACAAGACTTACCTTGCTATATATAGTAAATTGAAAGAGCTCCCAGGAAAAATGGAGAGGTTATTTTGATTTCTACTTTTTTAGAATTCTCTTGACTTTTTGTTTACTTTTTTGCCTTTTCCAGGATTATAGTTTGTATGTGTGGCCCCAGAAATACTTTCTGGTTATTTTTCCAGTAAAGACACTGTATTTTGAAATTCTTTGCTTACCAAACTATTTTCATTAGGTAATAATGGATTCTTTTGCCTATTTTTAGTCAATTAGAGACAGCTTAAAACCTCTCAATGCAGTGTGACCCCGGCCAGCGGACATGTGCTGGGCAGGCTGTGTCTCTGTCTGGCCAGGTCTCCTTATTTAAATAGGAGGGTCACTGTATCCCTCTGGGCAGTGTGAAAAGCAGGTGAGAACAGACACAAAAGGGCAGAACTTGCCCAACAGCAGGTAAGGGGTTGAAAGGTTAGCTGTGGCTCATTATTATAACTAGCGCAACTCTTCTCATTGTTAAGTTTCTTTTCTTTTTAATTTGTTTTTGACGATTTATTTATTTATACAAGAAGCAGAATACAGGCCAGATGTGGGAGAGGGTGAGAAGATTCACCAGAGACAGATCAGGGAACAGAGCAGGTAGACTGACCGAAACACACTGCTGAGGGGAGCAGCGGGTGAGACAGAAGAGGTCTGCAGCACCATGTGGGTATCTCTGCAGCCAGCTGGGATTGAACCCACACTGCAGAGGTTGCGGACAGCTTCACAGCATGATGCTCAACCACCTGCACCACCAGGGAGGCCCTGGTATTAAGATTTTTTTATATTAATTTTATATATATTTTACATCATTCTTCATTTTTGTGCAATGTATACTTTCTCCTTTCAGGTGCAGACCCCATGAAATTCCCACCACAAATTCACCCATGTCCCATCACCATAGTCCCTTGCACACTTCCCTCCCCTGTCTTGATCCTTCTCCCTCCTCCTCCCCTGCAGAATGGCTCTAATTTATAGTTGCCTGTTGATTTTGATTTTTAGTTTATTATAGTTACTTTATTTTTCTGGTCCCTTATTTGGTTCTTTTACATTCTTCCGATAAGAGAAACCATTCGATAGTTTTCTTTTTCTTTCTGGCTTATTTCACTGAGCGTAATCCCTTCTAGCTCCATCCTGTAGCTGTGAATGGGATAAGTTTATCTTTTTTGATTGCTGAATAGTGTTCCATTGTGTATATATACTGCATCTTCTTGATCCAGTCATCTATTTTTAGGCATTAGGGTTGTTTCCATAGCTTACCTATTGTAAATAGTGCTGCTATAAACAGGGGGTGCGGCTTCTCTTTTGAATTAATATTTCTGTGTCCTTTGGGTAAACCTAGGAGTGGAATTGCTGAATCATATGGAAGCTCCATCTTTAGCAGTTTGAGGCATCTCTCAACACAGCTAAAGATGCTCTCTATAGTGGTTGGACCAGTTTGCACTCCCACCAGCAGTCCAGGAGAGTTCCTTTTTCTCCACATTCTCACCAACATTTGTTGTTGCTAGTTTTTTTTATAGGTGACATTCTCACTGGTGTAAGATGGTATTTCATGGTAGTTTTGATTTGCATTTCCCTTATTACAAGTGATGTTGAACATTTTTTCATATGCCTGTTGGCAATTTGCATTTCCTCTTTGGAGAAGCTCTTCTGCCCATTTTTTGACTGGATTATTTTCTTTGTTTTTGTTGAGTCTCATCGGCTCTTTGTAGATTTTTGTGATCAGTCCTTTATCATTAGTGTTGTGTGCAAAAATTTTCTCCCAGTTGGTGGGTGTCTCTTTGTTTTGGTTACTGTCTCTTTTGCTATGCAGAAGCTCTTTAATTTGATATAGTCCCAGCTGTTTATCTTTGCCTTCACTATCACTGCTTTGGGTGATGTGTCTTTATAGATGTTACTGAGGCGTATGTCATGTAGTGTTTTGCCTATATTTCCTTCTATATATTTTATGGTTTCTGGTCTTATGTCTAGTTCTTTAATCCATTTTGAGTTGGTTTTTGTGCATGTTGTGAGGTAGCAGTCAAGCTTCATTCTTTTGCATGTAGCAACCCAGTTTTCCCAGCACCATTTATTAAACAAACTTTCTTTGCTCCATTGCATATTCTTTGCTCCTTTGTCAAATATTAGTTGACCATAAATCTGTGGGTTTATTTCTGGATTTTCTATTTGGTTCCATTGGTCCATGTGTCTGTTCTTATTCCAATATCATGCAGTTTTGATGATTATGGCTTTGTAGTATAGCTAGGAGTCTGGAAGTGTGATACCACCATTTCCTTCTTTTTTTGGGGTGGGGAGAGCTTTGGCTATTTGGGGTTTTTGGTAACTCCATATGAATTTCATCAATATTTGTTCTATTTCTTTGAAGAATGTCACTGAAATTTTTATTGGAATATCATCGAATCTGTAGATTGCTTTTGGTAGGATGGCCATTTTGATAATGTTAATTCTTCCAGTCCATGAGCAGGGGACATCTTTCCATTTCTTTGTGTTTCCTTCTATTACCTTTAACAGTGTTTTATAGTTTTCTTTATATAGGTCCTTTACCTCTTTTGTTGGGTTTATTCCCAAGTATTTGATTTTTTTGTTTCAATAATAAAAGGGATGGTTTTCTTGGTTTCTTCTTCTTCAGATTGATTGTGTATAGGAAGGCTACTGATTTTTGTCTATTGATTTTGTATCCTACTACCTTACTAAACTGATTGATTAGTTTGATTAGTTTTTCTGTGGAGTTTTTGGGTTCTCTATATTATCATATCATCTATGAATAGTGATAGTTTTTTTAAAGATTTATTTATTTATGCATGTAAGACTGGGGTACAGGCCAGAGGTGTGGGGGGGGGGGTGAAAGGATTCACCAGAGACAGAGTGGGGAACAGAACAGGCAGATTGACTGAAGTACACTGCTGAGGGGAGAAGCGGGCCAGTCAGGAGAGTTCTGCAGTACCATGTGTGTTGCTCCCTGGCCAGGGATTGAACTCGCGCTGCAGTGGCTATGGATAGCTTCATAGGTTGTGTCTTAACCCCTTGTGCCACCAGGGAGGCCTGAATAGTGATAGTTTAACTTCTTCCTTCCCTATCTGGATTCCTTGTATGGCTTTCTCTTGTCTTACTGCTCTGGCTAGGACTTCCGGTATTATATTGAATAGCAATGGTGAGAGTGGACATCTTTGTCTTGTTCCAGATCTTAATGGAAATGCTTTTAACTTTTCACCATTGAGAATGATATTATCTATGAGCTTGTCATATATGGCCTTTATGATGTTGAGGTATGTTTCTTGTATCCCAAGAATTTCAAGGCCCTTTATCATAAGTGGGTGTTGTACTTTATCAAAACCTTTCTCATCATCTATTGATATTATCATATTTTTATATTTCTTTTTGTTGATGTGTTGGATTACATTGATTGATTTTCGGATGTTGAACCATTCTTGTGTCCCTGGAATAAATCCTACTTGGTCGTGGTAAATTATCTTATGGATACGTTTTTGGATTCTGTTAGCTAAAATTTTATTGAGGATTTTTGCATCAGTGTTCATTAGAGAGATTGGCCTGTAGTTTTCTTTTTGTGTGTGTGTTGTCCTTGTTCGGTTTCGATATTAGTGTAATGTTGGCTTCATAGAACGTGTTTGGTATTATCCCTTCCTTCTCAATTTTTTGAAAGAGTTTATGAAGAATAGGCACCAGTTCATTTCTGAATGTTTGGTAGAATTCATTTGTAAATCCATCTGGTCCTGGGCTTTTATTTTTGGGGAGGGTTTTGATTACCATTTCAATTTCACTGCTTGTAATTGGTCTGTTAAGGTGTTCTATTTCTTCTTTATCTAGCTTTGGGTGATTGTAAATTTGTAGGAATTTGTCTAAATTGCTGGATCCCCCTCTTGGCTCTGACTCATTGCCAGGTGGGGCCTGGCTTGTGGGGTCCTTCAGCTCACCTCTGACTGTGGGGACAGCCCTTTCTCAGTTCTCCACACAGCTTTGGTGAGGTTTATTTATTTATTTATTTATTTGCATTATTTTCTCATGACATTGATTTATAACACAAGATATGATTTAGAGGTACACGTTCACATCTCTGCAGATGTATGTTAACACACCCTTTTTTAAAATAATCAAAAAAGTCTAATTTTTTGACTCAGTGAATGTCTTTGAAATTCACTGGTGTCTTTGAAATTGTCATCATTACTTATCAACTGATACAAAAAATAAAAATACCTAGAATATATCTTTGGTTTTGAAAAAGAGAACAGTTCCTTTTTGAAAAAGAGAAAAGCCCTGGTGGGCTTTCTCCAGAGATATGCCTTGGATGTTCCCTAGACTGTGCTTTTTGAACACCCTGGAGATGGCATTTTATTTTTTATTTTTTTTTAAGATTCATTTATTTATTCATACAAGAGCCAGAGGCCAGAGGTGTGTGTGTGTGGGGGGGGGGGTGAGAGGATTCACCAGAGACAGAGTGGGGAACAGAACAGGCAGAGTGACTGAAACACACTGCTGAGGGGAGCAGTGGGCGAGTGGACAGGAGAGGTCTGCTGTGCCATGTGGATTGTTCCCTGGACAGCCAGGGATGGGGATGGAACTGTGCTGCAGAGGCTACAGATAGCTTCACAGTGTTATGCTTAACCCCTTTTACCACCAGGGAGGCCCTAGGAGATGTCATTTTAGAATAGTCAGGATCTGCCTTATTCTTTCACATCTAGTTTGCCTCCTTCAGGAGCCAACTTTTCTAGAAAGGCCCCAGGTTGTGAACAAACACCAGGTTAGATGGCATCTTGAAAAACTGCACCTTCCAAAGTTCAGGAGAACCCTGGCACCCCACTCCCCACGATCTACTTTTCTTTTTCCCTGATGAGTAGTAAATGGAAACTTGTGCCCTCAAAGGAACCCAGTTACCTGAGGGGTTGGTGAAATGGAAGGTAACCCCAGCTGTCACCAGGCATCTGAACTGAGTCCCTTGTCAGGTGGAAATACTCTGCCCTTTGTTTTTGTGTCCTGCCAGTGATAGTTTAAAAAAAAAAAAAAAAACTTTCTAAAGAATTGGTTTTTGGTTCCCAGTTCTAGTCTTGGTTAAAATATGACCTTGGGGCTGCTGGTGGCATGTGTGGAATGTCAGCCCAGATGGATGGGGAGGCAAGGATGGCTGATCTCCTCAGCATCCCATCTGCAGCACCCTGCTTCAGATCTAACCAACTTCTTGAGGGCGGCATCCAGACATGGCAGCTGACTCAGCAGCTCCAGTTCTCCCAGTGCTAAGAGGGTGGAGGGGTGTGCCCTGATCTTATAAAGAGGGTGTGACCACATCCGGCCCTATTCTGGGCTTTTCTCTCCAGTGCATGGACAGAGACGCAGATGGGGCTTCTCCCATCTCCCTCTGCCAAACTGGAAATCATTTCCATTTCAGTAACAAAACCCATCCAACTCTCTATATTTTGGGCACTTGCAGTGCTCAGTGGTTCGGGAAATCTAGTGACTCAGGAAACTCAGACCCATCTGGGGTAAAATGACAAGGCAGGAAAAGCAGAGTTATCAGGAGGGGGCAGCTGTTGGACTTGGGATGCTCCCTGCTTTTATCTCTCTGAACAAACAGGCCATTTTCACATAAATCCAAGTAATTTGTTTCTTAATTTCTCCCATAAGCAGATAAGGACCACAAATGCTCCCTCTTTATTCAACAATGTCCAGATACACATGGCATTCATTTATTTTCTAAAACAGAATTTTTTTATTCATCTGTATCATATTTTATTAGATATGTCTTATTCCTCATGACTAATTGGTAGAAACCTAGGCAATAAAATTCCATATTGCAGTTATCATCATCATTGTTTGCTTTTCTTTATTCATTTTGCCATGACAGACTTTAGTCAAATCAGATGTGTGGGACTTTTCCTGGCACTTAACTGGCATTGTGACTTGCATTGTAATATTTTCCATTTGCAATTTTTTTTGGAAAGAAAAGCCTTGCTTTTAAGTGGAATGGAAAGTTTGATTCATTACATGAAATCTGTTTGCTGCATGGCTGTCTTTAGCATTGCGACCAGCATGCTATGATCCAGGTGTTCTTCCACATGGAGTCAAAGTCAGCATTGAGCCCTGGAGCTTAACTGTGTCATGGTCTTCACCTAGTCACCACTGATTCCTGTAAACTACCCTGCATCTGGTGTGGTTTCTCTTTAACTTGTTCAGTTTCCATCCTGTTCATTCCTCTGTGCAGTGTCTGGTGGGAAGTAGTGGGGATTCCCTCTAGTGTTCCCCTGGAGAAGGAGGTGTGGAGCTAGAGGGAGGTGTGTCTGTAGTCCTTGGCTCCGTTCCCAACTAATGCTTGCAGCGTCCTGTCCTCTTAAGTCACTTCCTGCTCCTTCAGTTGTTCAGATTGTCTTTTTTATCATCTGAAGTCTGATGCATGGACATTTGGGCTTTTCTGACCCTAGAGGGACAGTTCAGGACTGGTTAATTCTTAGCAATAACAAGGGACAAGCCTGTGAGCACAGTTTTTCCTCTGCAAGCTAACCAATCCAGATCTTACACCCTAATCATCTCCTTTATGGGGCTGGCATGCTCAGGGCCACTATGCACCTGCCTGATGACCCCAGGCAACCCGGGACAGCCCAGAGCCGCTGAAATATTTCAAAACTTGCTTACTCAGTCTCGCTCATTCCTTACTGCAGAAACCATAATAAAGTCACTTGCCACGTTTTTCATCACTCCCTCTGCCTCCCGACCAACCCTGGTGCTGCCCCACATGGCCCTCCCAGTGCTCCTGGTGTGACCCCTCCTCCTTTTGGGCGGCCTCAGCATACCTGAATAACAATAAATCCTAAATATGGAAGGCACACGCCTAGAGGAGCCTCACCCCACAGGCCTTCTTCACCCTTCTTGTTTGTCTCTGCTCCACCCTCCTCCCTCCTCTTGCCTCTAGAGCTGTCTTCTTCAGTTTATAAGTGTTTTGTCTTGGAACTTTCTAGTGAATGTGAACTTCATTTCTACCCTGTCTGCTAAACTGCAGCCCTGGACATCTGAGCTGTTAATTGCCCTGCACATACCTCTGCTCCCTCCCTGCCTCCGCTGTGCATTCTGGCACCCTCACCTCATCTTTAGGCCTTTTCTCTGAGACTAAGTCGCTGTTCCTTCCTGCTGCTCTCTGCAGGGAGTGGATCCCTCCCATGGTCCTTGTTCCCCAGGAATTAGTGTCCTTGTCCTGCCCAGCTGTTTCCATAGCAGACAGCACTGCCCTGTCTTCTGGGCCATTTTCATCTTAGATTTGTGTGTAGATTGAATCATACTACTTATTTATTTCTGACCTTTTCTTAAAAAGAAGATTTATTTATTTAAGCATACAAGAACTGGGGACAAGCCAGGGGTACGGGGGTGAGAGGATTCACCAGAGACAGAATGGGGAACACAACAGGCAGATTGACTGAAATACACTGCTGAGGGGAGCAGCGGCGAGACAGGAGAGATCTGCTGCACCATGTGGGTAGCTCCCTGGTCAGGGGTAGGACTCCGTGGTGCTGAGGCTGTGGAGAGCTTCACAGTGGTGTGCTTACCCCTTGTGCCACCAGGGAGGCCCTATTTCTGAATTTTGAAAAAGTGTCTAAAAGCAAGTAGTCATCCTGAAAAATGCCAGGACTCCTAATTTATCCAGTAGTGAATGCCAAAGAGGCCACGCCACATGGATGCTTTTTAGAAAAATAAATATTCTAAGACATCCTTTTGCTATAGCAGTTCATGCAAGTGATAGTCAATAAACTTTTTCAATCTCACACCTTTATCAGTGTAAGGCACTTGGAATGTGTGTATTTGTGTATAAATGGTAGGCATGCAATGCATATATCCATAAATAAATAGCAAACACCCCAGCATGGTATGTTTTTTTTGTATATGATCCCCCCTCCTGGTGCCTTCGCCCTAGGCTGCCATCGGCATGCAGGATCATTGCTCACGTTCATTCTTCTGAATGAGCCTTAGTCTAGTTCATGCTTATGATTTCTCTTTTATCCAGGGTAACTTACACAATTTTAAAGAACCTCAGGCCCCACTAGTGCTCACCATGTTCACAGAGGGATTGTCCATCCCCATGTTGGTAGGTCAGGTCTAGTGCTCCAGAAATAGAAGAAGCCTAGAGGAACCGGGTTGATGTTGTTGGGTCCTCACCTCCTGCTTCAGGATACAGCACATGGCCCAGAAGCAAACTTGTGAAAACAACATGATTTACTTACACGGGAACAAGATAAGGGAGGAGAGAGAGAGAGAGAGAGAGAGAGAGAGAGAGAGAGAGAGATCACAGCACAGAATGGTGATTCATCTACCGTGGACACTGGGGTCCTTCCACCTTTGGCTGTTGTGAATAATGCTGCTGTGAACATGGGTGTGCAGATGTCTGCAAGTGTTGTGTCCTTCACATTTATGGCAACATTTTTCCTGGATCTCATCCGGGTGGCCTGCCAGGGGCCACAGGACGGTATAGTCAGGGGTGGTGACCAGAGTAGCATGAATCATGGGACCTTCTTGCCCTGTTAAATTTTGTGTGGTTCTCCTGAACTCTAAAAAGGTTGCTGCAACCCCTTAACCTGAGGTGAGACTGACCATGGATAGGACTCCAGGGGCCCAGCCTGGCATTCACTCACCACACTTGCCACCTGTCCTGTAAGGAATGTGCAAGGAGCTTGGGGCAGTTGCTGTCAAGTTAGGCAAGGTTAAGTGCTCTTTGTGGTCTTGTTGCCTAGATATTATCCTGCCCTTTATCTTGCGATGTTGACATTCCTTTTTGCTTGCTGACCATGTGGGCTCGCTACAGTATGAGGAACAGTGTCTTCAGCTCATTTTTGTGAGCAGAATCATGTCCCCAGCTCACACAGGTGGAAGAGGCCGGACCTTGTCATCATCCTCACAGCTCAGGCAGCCACTGACATACACAAGGAAAATGAGACCTACTGACATTTTGATTTTCAAGTCTTGACTTTCTCTTCATTGCCTTTCATTGACTATTTCACCTCAGTCTTCCTTTATGTTTTATTCATAGCCTTTGTTTTCTGCTCAAGCTTTGGTTCCTGGAGTCATACCGTGAGACGTGCCTGCTGATGTATCTCTTAGCTCCTGAGAGTCACCAGCCAAGGGCTTTTTGGGCTGAGGTCTTCCTGGGTGAGTGCCCATCAGGTCCCAGGAAGAGGCCACTTCCTCCCTGCATTTGGGGGTTTCTTCTGAGTCAGTTAAGTCCTTTATCAGGGCTCTTGATCAGGACAGTGATTGGTGATGAAAGAACAGAGAGATTGCCAGACTTAAAACCTGTCATTGAAGGTGGGGAGCAGTTGTGTTGAGATCATCTTCCGAGGCCCCAATGCTAGAACAAGGGCTCCAGTCCCTGCAGCTCCAGCACCTTTACATCTTATCTTACAGCAGGGGCTAAGCTTTTCCCCACAGGATGAGTCCCTGGGTGTGTGGTGCCAGCTTCATTGCACCTGGGAACAGTAAACGGTCAGACCACTGCATGCAGGAGTTCAAGGCAGGGACAGGCTGCAGCCCTGTCTCTCTGCCATGCAGAGTGAGGGGGAGAGGCACAGTGACGACACCAGTGGGGCTGACCCAGCAGCTGTCTCCTACTTCACTATCACCCTGACTACGTGATCATCAAGGCCCTTTAGAACAACGGTGGTTTTATTTTTTTTTAAAGATTTGTTTTTATTTATGCATAGAAGAACTGGGGTGTAGGCCAGGTACAGGAGTGTGAGAAGGTTCACCAGAGGCAGAGTGGGGAGCAGAACAAGCAGATCTACTGAAATAACTGCTGAGGGGAGCAGAGGGCAAGACAGGAGAGGTCTGCTGCCCCATGCGGGTCACCTCCCTGGCCTGGGATCAACTCAGGCTGCAGTGGTGATAGTGCTGAGACTTAACCCCTAAACCCCCAGGGAGGCTCCACAAGGGTGGTTTTAAATCCTTGACTAGTGAGTGAGTGAGGGTCCCACCTGCATCTTAAAATTGTGCCAGAGTTCAGAAACTCTGTTTAAAGGAAAACACTTTCACTTATTTAATTTCCTTTTGATTGCCTGAGAACTTCATTTTTTTTAAATTTAAAAATAAGACATCATAGGGCCTCCCCTGGTGGCGCAGCGGTTGAGCGCTGGGCTGCGAAGCTGCCTGCAGCCTCTGCAGCACCGGTTCTATCAGGAGCCACTGGCGAGGGTCCCACCTGGCGTGCAGACCTCTCCTGCCACCCACTGTTCCCCTCAACAATGTACTTTGTCATTCTGCCTGTTCTGCTCTCCACTCTGTCTCTGGTGAATTCTCTCACCCTCCCACGCTTCTGACTGTTTATAAATAAATAAATAAATCTTTTTTAAAAAAAAACCATAAAAATGATATATTAAGAACATCACCATGTTGATAGGTGGAAAATTATCTTAAAATTCATTTCCCTAAATAGGACCCTCAGTGCAAAAAGACCCATAAAATTGCCTTTTATTTGTGCTGTAATTTAACTTGAGATTGCAGTTCACTCATCCTCCCTTTTGTAGAGGGTCCAGCTGGCTCAAGGATAGGATGTGGAAGGAAATTCAAGACCTGATATCTTCAGGTCCTTGCTACTGAATGGCAAATCCTCTTCTTTTTGAAAATATGCAGATTGCAATGGCAGGAAAGGTGCCTTCCTTTGTATGACACACAAGCAATAAGAAATAATAAATGCTATCAAAGGATATGGCAAAGTCATGTTTAAAACCTATGTACTTTGTGGTCTTGTGTCATTTGTTTCTAATATATTGGCTCCTTCATATTATTTGGGGTGATAGTAAAATAAGTTGCTCTCTCCATTTGATTTGTCTTGAGCAGAAGTACCTTTTCTTTTCTGGATGCCTGAATGAACACCAAATAGATGGGAATATATGGGGTTAGGACTTAAAATGGGAAGTTGAAAGAAGCTGCTGTATTCATGCATAGATGTCTGAAAAAATTGATGTGCTTGCATGCTTGTGTGTGTGTGCGTGTGTGTTTTGGGATTGTGTATATGTGTGTGTGCATGTGTGTGTGTCTGTGTGTTTGCTCTAATATGAATGCAGATGACAAATCTTGTACTTGGAGAATTCTCTTTTCTGGTCCAAATCTGGATATTGAGTTGGGAAAAGCTACCATTCTCTCTGTATAGATGCAAAGTTCTGCCAGGCTCTCAGTAATTGGTACATTCCCTACCATTTAAATCACATTTCTCCTTCCACTTGTGCTAAAGAACTTTTCCTTTCATTGCTGGTTTTCGGTTTTGAAATTTAACATCTGCAGAGCTGTGTTCCCTGAGAGTCTCTGCACACATGGGTGTGGTTTGGGTGCTGCTGGAAGGCTTTGGAATGCCAAGGCTATATACCCTTGGGCAGTGGGCATGGGAGGGTGGGGAAGACCCTGCTGCTCCTGTGGTTGGGGGTGGCACTCTGGCACCAGGGAGGAGGCATGCGGAGTGAGCATGTTGGACATGAGTTTGCACAATTTAACTTTGTAACTTCTCTCCAATATTAAATTGTTGGCACCTCCTGCAGCTTTTTAGTAGACTAGATTTTTTGATTCTAGAAAATAGAGAAAGGTGATTTTAATATTTAAATAAAACTTCTTGATCATTAAAGTCAGACTTCTAATGGTGAAAACGACCTTATACTATTAGAGATGATGCTTATGACTGAGCCATAAAAGACTTCTGCTATTAATCATATCTATAGATCATAAATTCTATTCCTCACAGGATAAAAATGATACAGCTCTCAGAAATAGCTCAAGTTAATATAAATTAATGTTTTAATGTTAAAACATCTAATGGAAACAAGGTAGAAAAAACTTAAAACAGTGACTTTCTATTCCAAAAAAAGTTGTTATTTCAATTTTCCCAACTCCTCCCCTGTCATACAACTAAATCCTGGAAATCATCTCACAGATAACAATAAATGAAAACTAGGAGGCACACTAAAAACTAGAGGAGGCAGACTGGTAGGGAACTTCAGGACATGAAGAATGATAACAAGGTGAATTATCTGTGATTCCTCTTTATCTCCCATACATTCCCAAAATGGATATGGAGAGACTGGTGGCCAAAACTGCCAGCAAATATAGATAAAAGCAAAACAAAGCAAAACTGAAAAGATTGACAGAGACCTACGAGAGCCCAGGCCCACCCACAAAAGGCACACCAATAGGTGGCCTGGTCCTCTGCAGCTGCAGTGGCAGCAATTCTGTGTCCCCCGGCTCTTCAGCCACTGGCATAAGGAGACCCAGGCCCAGGGCTTCTGCCCACCCACACACATAAAGCAGAAAGTGGCCCAGAAGGGTGCCTTCTACTCTTGTAAAAAGCATCTACAAAAGTCCTTCAGTCAACTTAGTACTTAATGGTAAAAGACTGATGCTTTCTGCACTAAAGTATGGGAACAAGACTAGAATGTCTGTCCTCATCACTCATATTTGCTACAGTTCTTACATTCTTATCACTGCAATAAGGTAAGAAAAAAATGAAATGAACATAGCTTAGAAAGAAAAAAATGAAACTCTATTTGTAGACGACATGATGGCCTCTCAAGAAAATTCTAAGGAGTCTACAAAAGAAAAAAAAAAGTCTCCACCTAGAATTAATAAATGAGCTCGATAAGATTATAGGATACCTACAGATTCAGTGTAACCCCTATAAAAATTCCAACAGCATTCTTCACAGAAATAGAAAAAAAAATCTTAAAATTTGTATGTAATCACAAAACACCCCAAATAGACAAAGCAGTACTGAGAAAGAAGAACAAAAGTGGAGGAAATTCCTGATTTCAAACTATATTACAAAGCTGTTATAATAATTTTAATAAGTATTGTGTCAACATAAAAACAGACACATAGATCAATGGAACATAATAGCAAATCCAGAAATAAGCCCCCACATATATGATCAATTAATTTATGACAGACTAGCCCAGAATATACAAAAAGCATTCTCTTCAATAATTGGTGCTGGGAAAACTCAACAGCCATATGCAAAAGAATGAAACTAGACTGCTATCTTAAGTTGTGCACAATAATCAACTCAAAGTGGAGTAATTACTTTAGTAACATGTAAAATCATAACAATCCTAAAAGAAAACAGGGGATAAGCTAATTTACATTGGTCTTGGAAGTAAATATTTTGGATTGGGTGCTAAAATCAGAGTCAACAAAAGCAAAAATAAACAAATAGACTAATTCAAACGAGTGGACTGTCAATTATTCCTAAAATTATATGGAGGTTTTCCATGATTCCTCCCAAAATCTCTACAAAGTTTTTTGTTTTTTTGGTTTTTTTTTTTGGAAAACATAGATAGGCTTATTCTTATATTTACTTGAGAAGTCATAGGTATGAGAAATGACAAAACCATTTTGAAAGAGAAAAATAAAGTGGGTGGAATCAGTTTTCCCAATGTTAACGCTTAACCACAGAGCTACGAGCTTCAGTGTGGAATTACAAAGTAATAGACACATCATCAATGATTGGAATAGAGAAATCAGACATGCATCCACACAAATTTGCCCAGTTAACTTTGGAAAAAGAAGCTGAAGTGAGTCTATGTTGGATATAGCCTTTTAATAGCTAGTATCAGTGCAGTTATGTATATTCGTGGGCAAAAACTTCCAAAATTTAAGATTGACTTGAAAAAAATCATAGATTTAAATGTAAAATTAAAAATTTTAGAAAAGGACATGAAAAACTTTGGGGGACCTAGTTCCAGGCAAAAAGTTCGTAGGCTTGACATTTAAAGCATAATCCATAAAAGGAAAAATTGATAAATTGTACTTTATCAAAATTAAAAACATCTGCTCTAGGACAGATCTTCTTAAGAAGAAAAGCAAACACACTGGGAGAGAACATTTACAAATCACATATCCAACCAAACACTTGGATCTAGAATATATAAAGAACTCAAAAATTTGAACATTAACAAAATAAACAATCAAATTTGAAAAAGAGCAGGACATGCGGAGATATTTTACTGAGGAAAATATACAGATGGCAAGTAAGCTCATGAAAAAACCTTCAGCATCCTGAGATCATAGAAAAATGCAAACTAAAACTACAAGGAAATATCACTGCATATCAACTGTAATGTCAAAAATAAAACTAGTGATAATATCAAAATATCAAATGTTGCCAAGAATACACCAAAATTGGGTCATTCAGACATTGCTGGTGGGAATATAAAATGCACCCACTCTGGGAAATAGTCCTTTTAAAACTAAAAATAGGATCTCTGCTTGATGTAACAATTGTATTCTTGGGCATTTACAGTAGACAACTGGAAAACTTATATCCACACAGAAACTTGTACTTACAAGTGTACACAGAAATTTTTTTCAGAATAATCCAATGCTGACACAACCCAGATATTCTCCAGTGAGGGCAATAGCTAAACAAACTGTTACATCCACATTGTGGAATACTACACAGCAATTAAAAGGAATGAATTATTGAATGGGTACACAAAAACACTTGGAGGGGTCTTAAGGAAATTTTGCTAAGTGCATAAAGCCTATATCAAAAGAAATGCACTGTGTAATCCCATCAATGTAACATTTATGAAATAACATTATTACAGAGTGGGGAGAAGCAGGAGTGGCTGAAAGAGAAAGCAGAGGCAGTCTTAAATGAGTGATGTGTTGGTTACAAGAGGCTACACATGTGGGCATGTCACAGACACACACACTCACAAATGGCTTTGAAAATGGGTAAATCTGAATAAGTCCTGTGGATTGTACAATGTCAGTTTCCTGGTTTTGATTGTGTAATCTGGTTATGCAGGATGTTAACGTTGTGGGAGTCTGGGTGAGGGGTGCAGCGGTGCTCCCTGTACATTGCATAGCCGCTTCCTCTGAATCTATAATTATTTCAAAAGTAAAAGTAAAAAAAAAATGATCATTTTGTGATTATTAATTGTGAAAGGGAGACTCAGAAATTCAGAGAGCCCAGCACCATGACAATGGAAACAGGAGCCTACCAGCTCTAGGGCCTTAGAGGGGAGCCCTGGTCCCACAGATATTCTGCCAAATGACCACTGCAACAAACAAGAGTGAAAAGATGTGTTTACTCCTGATTCTAGGAGATGGACACTCTTTCTAGCAGAGATGAAGCACCGGGGTAACAGTATCTCTTATAGGTGTGGCCATAAGCACATAAGACTTATGAGTAACTGTAATTAAGGGTGACAGGAAGAATCTTGCTTTATTTGCACTCTTTAAGGAGACTTAGTTATAAGTATGGTTATAATGGTTATATTAGCTTAAGTTAATACCTGGAAATAGTCATTAGTATTGTATTTAATGTACTTTCATTGTATTGTTATGAGTAAGTCAGATAATTACAATCAAAAGAGATGCAGTAATACACTCATCCTGGAGTGACAACAGGGGCACAGACCTGTGCCTTTGAAATCAGAATTGCCACTGGATGCTGAGGGATATCTTCTAGAAAGAATGGGTATCAGATAAAAGCATATTGTTATGTCACAGTAAAATAATACACATGTTAGCACATTTACAAGAAACAAGAAATGGAGACTGTGGAGAAGTACCACACTGCTTTTGGATGTTCCTAAAATAAGCAAACGAGGTCAGAGACGTTCACTCCCGTGAGACCAAACGTACTGAACACAATCGTATGGAGCGGTGAGGAAGTTCTCAATAGGAAATGCTTCTAAAATCACACTGATTGCTCATTGTAAAGAAAGGCTGTGTCTGGAGCTGAAATCATGTGTTGCAGTCTGCTCGTCGGACCCCGTTTGCTTGGGGGAAATGGGTTTTAAGGAAATGCCACACGCAATGTTATTGTCAAGAGTCTTTCTTAACTCTCAGTGGAATGCTTGCTTATCAGGCAGCTAGGGACTCCACTGCAGAGGAATTTACAGATTCAGAAAATTGAAATTTAATCTGCATTTGCGCAATAAGACCCACTTGTTGCACTTGTGGTTAATAAAATATGATCTATGCTCGAATGGCTGCTGAATGGCTTTACGCATGGAGCCACGCCCTGAGGTTGCCAGCTGGATCTGTGTAATACAGTCTAGGCTAGAGGCGGCCCTGGGGCTAAGCATGTGGTGGGTGTGGCAAGTCCAGGTGAGGCTTTCTGGGGTGTGGACTTGTCACCGTTGCCTTGCTGGGCTTATGAAGCACATTCACTCAGACTTGTTTGGAACTTGGCGGTGCCAGGGCCTCACTCCTGCCCCCTGAAGATGCTGAGGTCTTTGTGGGAGCTTGGTGTAACTGGTGTCCTGTGTCTGCCTCTGCAGGCAAGTCATCTGGAATGATGAGGAGTGCATTGCAAAATGATAGCTTTCGAGAGTCTTATTGTTGAGTAATAAGCACTTGCTGGTTTTACACTGAAAAACAATTTAAGGATCACAGTGTGTGCTATGTCTGAATTAGGTCAGGGGAGAGCCTGGCTGTGTGTATCATGTGAGCTGCTGCGTATAAATAGAAGCTCAGAAAACATAGCCCGTGGGTCCACGTGGTATTGGGGAAAACACATGAAGATACTCTAATCTACGTATTTCCAGGATAATGTGATGACTGCTTCGCTCACTTAAACTCTACAAGGGGCTTTACTTTCAGATCTCTACACATGGACCATGTATTTTTAGAGGATTCCCAAATGGGAGCCTAGCAGGGATCCAGCCGCTGCTAGGAATTGCCAGCCTACAGCGTTCTCCTGGAAAATGGTATCAAGGAGATGACCTGAGTCCACGAGCAAGTGCAGCATTTTCCTGAGCGAGCATGAGCACACACAACCAATTACAGTGACAGTGATTGCCCAGCAATGTGTCAGAGCAGCCGAGTGTAGGAGAGGAAGCCACCAGGCTAGCCACACACGGCTCTGGAATGAGCGGGGCTTCCCTAGAAGGGAGAGGGTGTGGACAGGCAATTCTAGAAGCCCAGACCAAGTGGAGGGGCGTGGGCCAGGCTCGGGGTCCAGCCTGTCTACAGAGGGTAGGGCAGGGGAGGAGTGGCACATGAAGGGGATTTCTGTTCGCATTTCATTGTAGATTAGTCATTCACTCCAGATATAATTTTGGCACCTGGAGTGGCACCTGGAGAAGCAGCTGTGAAGTCACTGACGTCCTGAAGTCTCCCTCTGAACCACGTCAGCCCAGCTAATTGGTGTGTGTGGGGAACTGAATTCCTTAGATTTCAAGTAGCAATTCCTATAAGCTGCAGACGTGTTTCCTAAAGTTCCTTTTACTTTTTTTCTACAAAGGGTCTAAGTGTTAAAATTAGAGAGATTATCGCAAAGGGTCATGCTTCCTGGGACAGCTCAGGGCTGGGCAGATTATAATCTTAGAGTTTTGGACTAAAGACACCCCCCCCCACCCCGAGAGAGGGCAGGAGGGAGGGGTTCTTTGGTAGATCTCAGGTGTGGCGTCTGGGGCTGTGTCCGGAGTGGGGTGAAGGGCAGATGTGGCTGTGGGTCACTGTTCTCTTTCCTGTCTGTGCAGTGCGTGGGCCCACTTCTCTCCTACTCCATTCTGATCTTTTATAGGTACCTAGCTGGCCTTCCTGCCTTTTTTCTCCCTCCATTCTGCCTCTAGCCCTGCCCCCAGCACACACCCTTTACCCTCCATCAAGCAGCCAGAACCATTCCTTGAAGTATAAAGCAGATCAGGTAAGCCTCTGTCTGAACCTTCCTGCCTCCAGCTCTGCTCTTCCCCACTGAGATCCCACTCCTTTTCTGGGCCTACAGGCCTCTAGTCCTAGTTGGCTGGTGGCTCCGTCCTTCCCAAGCATCATCTCTCCCCAACATACAGCCAGCCACTTGTTTGTCCTGGCTGTGCTTTGCCTCAGGGTGCTGATTTTTCTGGAACTTTCCCCAGCACCCCATGGCACCCCTCCCACTTGAGCCATATCTGAGTTCCAGGGTCACATCAGCAGCACTTACCATGACCTGACCTTTTTGCCTATGTATGCATGTAACTGTTTTGCAATCTCTGATATATGCAAACATGCAAATGTCTGGGAGCAAGAACTTCCTATTGCCTTGTGACTTCATACACGGACCTACGTAGAAACACACCTGCCCCCTAAATACATTCTTATCTGTACCTGTACTTACATCTGTGTCTGTGTGTGTATATCTGTGTCTGTGTCTAGTTGTCTATAATACACTTATACCTGCACTTGTGTCTCTCTCTAGCAATATCTACACCTTTTATTTACATCTGTCCAAAAGAGCCAATAACAGTAACACACTCAACACTCATTGATCCACTTGTTTAAGAAATTTTATCAGTGGGTGCCCTGTTTTAACTCCTCTGTAAAGTGGAACTGATACTACCTTCTCAGTATAAGTTTAAGCTAAATCAGTGCAAAGTTCTTGTTCGCTGGATGCTGTCAGAAGTTATTTTCATCTTTGATGACATCAGTCTCTGGCCATGATGACATCACTCCCTGGCCAGACAACTTCATAAAACTTATTTAATAAAAAGGGCATTCTATCGATATACTTGTGTTATTACAAGAAAAAAAAGATAAGAAGGGAGTCCAGGTAGCTTCCACTTCCCCTCTGTACCAAGCTGGTTCTCATAAGCATATTGGAATTATATCTGTTCTCCATCCTTCATCCTTACACTTTCCAGCGTGTGGTGAAGGTAGCTTTCCAGATATCACCAGCCAAAGAAACACCTGTGTTTTGAGTGATCAATCCATTTCTACAAATCTATTTTGGGGAAAATAATCTTTCATGCAAAGATTAAAGTACCCACAGATAGCCAGTTTTTACAATAGCAAAAGTAGAACACAATTTAAATGCTGCCATTAGCATAATAGTTAGATCTTATGATACATTCATTTGTTGGAGTATTATGTATCAAATTATATTCCAAAACACTTTTAATTACATAGACATACATATACAGCCCTCCCTCAGATCCACCAGGGGTTAGTTGCAGGGCTCCTGCAGATACCAAAATCCTGGTATGCTTAAGTTCCTTCCGTAAAATGATGTATTTGCATATGACCTATGTGTGTCCTCTCATATATGTTAAGTCATCTCTTGATTACTTATAGTATTGAATGCAGTGTCATTGTTATGTCAGTAATAATTGAACTGTATTATGTAGGGAATAAGGACAAGAAAACAAAGTCTGTGTATGTTCAGTACAGACACAACAATTGTAGACTGAACTACACAATATGTATTTTCAATCCACAGTTGGGTGAATCCGCCCATGCAGAACTTGTGGGTATGGAAGGTCAAATGTAATTGAAAACAACAGTACAGATGATATTAACTATAAAATGTAAAATTTCCCTCTAGGCACCATTTTAACTTCATCCCATATGTTTCGTGTTTTTGTTTACATTCATCTCAAAATATTTTCTAATTTCCCTTTTGATTTCCTCCTTGTTCATTGGTTATTCTAAAGTCTAATGTTTCATGCCCAGATACATATGAGTGCATGTATGTGTTTGTGTGTAAGTATTTTTTAAATTTGCTTTTGTTGTGATTTTTAATTTCATTTCTCTGCTTGGTTTGATATCAGTTCTTTAAACTTACTGAGGTTTGTTCTGTGACCCAGCTATGGTCTGTGCTGTGGAGCACTACCTGTGCACTTGAAGACAGTTTGTGTGCTGCTGCTGTTGGGGGAAGTGTTATATACCATTCTCAACATGAGGATTAAGTAAGAAATGTGTCATTGGGTGATTACGTCCTTGGGCAAGCATCCTAGAGCATTCTTACAAAAACTAGCTGGCATAGCCTACTATGGACCTAGGCTATATCTAGGACCATCTTCATATATGTGGTCTATAAATGGCCAAAAATGTGGTGGCAATTTTGTTCATTTGTACTATTGTTTAAGTCTTCTATTTCCATGTTGATTATATGATTGTTGCTTCATTCATTATAAAAAGTGGGGTGTTGGAACCTCACACTATTTTTGGTAAATTGCTTGCTTCATCCATCAATTCTATCAGCTTTTGCTTCCTGTGTTTTGGGACTCTGTTGTTAGGTGCATTTATGTGTATAATTGTATGACATCTTGAGGGATTGACTCTTTCATTATTAAATCTCAACCTTTAGATCTAGTATCATTTTTTGCCTTAAAGTCCATTTTTGTATGCTATTAATGTAGCCAATCCAGCTCTCTTTTGATTACTGTCTACATATTATGTGATGTCTATGACCAATTTGTGCATGTGTGGCAGAGTTGAATTGGTGCAAAAGAGATCTTATGTTCCACAAAGCCTACCATAATTACTCTTGGGCCTCTTACAGAAAAAGCTTGCCAATATAGTAATGTAAGTATTACAATAGATACGTTTTTTTATATAGTGAAAAATGGGGATGATGTTAAATTTTGCTTGTTACTACATGGTTATTTTCAAAGCTCTAATAGCACAATGAATTCATTAGAGTGTTTTGTTTGCGAGTGATATTATGCTGTGGAGATTTTTGACTTTCCTTATGGAAAATGAGTATCAGAAATATAGAAAACTTAAATAAGGGACCAGGAAAAAGAATAACTGTAAGAAAGAAAATATCAAAATCAGCAAACAACTATGAACCAGAGACACTCTATGGGGGGTGGGGAGTGGGGAAAGGAGGGATTAGGGTCAAAATAAGGGGGTTGTAATTGTAAGGGGAATATAAAAATAAAATTTAAATAATAAAAAATTACACAATAAAAGAAATGAGTATCAGTGATAGTTGAATGAGTTCTAGAGAAGGTTTCTGTGTTCTAAGGAAGTTGTGTAGTAATATACTTAGAAAATCTTCTAAGAGGGAACAGTTTGATCCAATCACTTAACTTCTGTATTATCATGAATTCTGTTTCTGAGAATGAGGAATGCCTATGTAAGGGCACTTAGGAAGACCTCAAGCTTTCTGTGAGCAGCTACATGAATTTGTATAGGTGGCTTTTTTTCTTTCCCTTTTTGGTCTCAGTTTTGTCCTCTATTCAATAGGTATAGCACAATTTTTTTGAAAATACTTTGTGGATTAAATGAGGTTTTGTGTGTGGAAGTCCTTATAGGACCAGGAAGGGCACGGAGCAGGTTTTCTAAGATTCCAGCAGACAGGGGTTATGGAGAGTCCTGGAACCTTCAGCAGCTTTCTCAGGCTTTTATTGCGCTTTTACAAGTAGCGCAGCAACCAGCTAACATGGCAGGCAGTCGTGGGGGTGGGGCGGCGGTGCCAGGAGGCCAGCAGACCTCCCCCAAGCAAGTCTTCATGCTGGGATTTTCTGGCCTTCTCTCTTCCCCCCTCATTCTCCTGCTTCTGCTTCTCTTGGTGACTACCTCAGTACCCCTCCCATGCCCACAGAAGTAAACAAGACAACAATGTAACAACTGCAGGTGCCCCATCAGTCAGGGCACTCCTTATGGTGGGAGGGCAGAAAAGCCTGAAAACCATTTACCCCACAGTCCTAAAACTCTTATGAGCTAAATATTATCTGCTGCTGCTGTTGTGGTGGTGGTGGTTGTTGTTATTATTATATAACAGAGATGCAGAAGGGTTTTTTCCTGTTACTGTTACATACTGTGATTCCGTATTTGTTTTATGTTTTTGCTATTAAGGCTTTCATTAATTTAAAAGCGTTCTAAGGTTTTCAAAACTCAAATGTTCTTTTTTCTTTCGCTCCTGAGGTTTCCAAACTTAAACATTGACTAGATTATGTAGAAACCAAGAGTCTTTAAATAGTTGGTTAACTTCTGAAAGTTTGCCCATTGCATAGGCATTAAGAGTTCATATTTAGGTTCAATGATTCATAATGAAGGTGGAATTTCTTTTTCTTTTTATTTATTTATTGTTAAGATTTTTAAAATTTATTTATGCAAGAACCGGGGTACAGGGCAGATGCACGGGAGAGTGAGAGGACTCACCAAAGACAGAGCAGGGAACAGAACAGGCAGACTGACAAAATACACTATTGAGGGGAGCAGTGGGTGAGACAGGAGAGGTCTGCTTCACCATGGGGGATTCTCACTGGCGGGCCGGGATCAAACCCGCTCTGCAGAGGCTGCGAAGAGCTTCATAGTACGGCGCTCAACCGCCTGCGCCACGAGGGAGGCCTGAAGGTGGAATTTCTAGCCTTAAATGGAAACTACTTAAGACATTACATAGGAATCTTATATTTGTTTTAATTTTTGGTTGGAATTAATAATTCAGTTTGGTTTATACTGTGGTTTACCAAAGTTTAACAGTTAAATATTTATTCAGCTATGAATTAGCAATATGCTACTTTTGTTAAGATATAAAAATGTGAGTGGGAGAAGTTGCTATATATAAGACAGCTGTCCTTACTGACCTCATTGTCTAAGCTGTAGGGTCTGGGTGTGAGAGAGAGTTTGTGATTTGTTCTTTTTGTGAAGTGAGGATTCAGCTCCAGTTCTACTTAGATGTTCCTTACCTTTACTTGAGTCTGATACTTCCAGCCTGTGAGCCTGTGTTAAATGAGCCTATTCCCTGCTTCTTCACCTTGTATTGAGATATGCCGAGACATGTCAGGTCTTCAGGGCTAGGGGAACAGATCATGGTCCAGATAAACAAAAGTCACATACTGTCCCAAATTTACACAGCCAGGCTAAAAGTTTAGTGTAATGCTGAAATAACATAGGTTATTACATAACATTAATTATAATTTCAGAAGTGCTACATAACACAAGTTAACATTACACAATGTGTATTTGTAAATAACAGATTTGTTGTGATTCTAAAATGTATACATATTTCGTATAGATTATTTGAAACATACAGAAATGCAGACTAAAGAAGGTAACATATTGTGCAACCACTCAGAGATACTGTTACCATCATGGTATATCTACTCGGTATCCCAAGTTTGTTTTTTTTCCCCTAGTGAGAAAAAAATCAGTTACAACTTTATGTATTTTATCTAAAATGAATGTACATTACAATTAGCATTTTACTTTATCGTCATGATAGTCACATATAATCCTTCAAATTCTTAAATGTTTCTTGTTTTTGAAAGGACTCTGGAATTTTTCTCATTTTAGAGATAAGGAATTTGACTCCAGGAACCAGTAAATTATGTGTACCCAGCTGGATCTCTTCTCTGTGAAGAGTTGAACTGATGGTTGAAATTCAGTCACTTTTTTATCCACAGAGGTGACCATGTCCTCTCATCTAGTATCTGAGCAGACCTTGAGGATTCGGGGAAAAGAGTGAACACTTTATGTGCATTTGGACAGTGGTTATTATTACTAACCAAATTATTCTATAATTGACCCATTGAACTGATCTATTCAAGGGTTTTGCTTTCTAGTGGGATATCGGTTGCACTGCTTATTAAAAGAGAAAGAAGAGAAATTGAATTAGAGCTACACTAGTAAATTGTAAAATTCACACAGGGTGTACTGCTATGTATTATCAAAATCTAGGGCAGAGACCTCCCTCTTGTAGCCAGGAGTTACAACAGGAGTCCTTATGCCCATTCTTTTAGTAGGTTTTAGCAAGTTTTTCACCAAGAAAGGTGATGAAGGTGATGGTATTTAGCATCAACTTCATTTAACATTAAGTTTAACAGATTTAAACTTAGATCTTTAATTTTGGAGATCTTAGATCTTTAATTTTGCAAATTGATGATACCTCAAAAATTAATATAGACAAGACCCAAAAGTCTGTTTTTCTAGCTAAGATTATCAGAAAGAAAGTGGATGGGAAGTTGGAGGCAAGGGTAGAGGATGTTTAATAGATGGTGTTATTTTGAAAAAAAGTATGTTTAAAAAAAAAGTATGTTTAATAAAATTTAAATAATTTAAAATAACAAACAAAAGACAAGAGCTGAAATAAAAGTCTGTTTTCCTCTTGTTAATTCCTTGCAATGTAATACCATCTCACAACTTATGTCTGACAATACAAGGTTAGGGAGATAATTAGCCAAGATATCAGCCTGGTTGGTGGTTACTTCTTAAAGATATTTTAAAGGCATGGCAGTATTTTTGAAAGTATCAAATCAGTTGGTACTCTAAAAACATTCAGAAATCTGTATTTCACTTACTTTTACCATGCCTATCACATAGAAGAAATTTGAATCTTCACCTTGTATAGAATCAGTGGTATTCTTTACACAATCAGAAGGGAAAAACTGAATTCATTTCCCTTAAAAGCTAAGCCAGAGAAGCAACACAAGATCTGTTACTTTACTTATCTTTGTTTTCATTATCCTGCCAGTTCTGTTCACCGACTTCAAACATTTTAAATCTAATTTTTGTGTGTTATTGACAGTAAAGGACAGGTGTGTCTTGCTTTTAGAAATGTTTCAATTTTCCTTTAGTTATTATAGGAATTCTATACCTCTTTTGGGAATTTCTGGTTAATAAAGATTTTAAGTAATTTCTCTCCTTTTCTTAAAACACTTTCTATAAGATATTGAGTAACCCTCAGATTATCAGCCTAGAATTGGAAAGGTAAAATATCCTTATTTTTGCAGTAGCTAAAACTAAACAACAAATCAGTTTAATGCATAAAGGCATTAACATATTTAAAGCAAAAGTATATCATCTTTTTTTTTTAAGATTTATTTATTTATTTATATATACAAGCACTGGGTACAGTCAGAAGTGTGGGAGGGTGAGAGAATTCACCAGAGCCAGAGCGGGGAGCAGAGCAGGCAGAAGGACCGAAGTACACTGCTGAGGGGAGCAGCGGGCGGCAGGAGAGGTCTGCGCGCCATGTGGGACCCTCCTCTGGTGACCGGGGAGCAGCTGGGGATCAAACCGGCGCCGCAGAGGCTGCGGGCAGCTTCATAACCCAGCGCTCAACTGCTGTGCCACCGGGGAGGCCCAAAAGTATATCATCTTAAGCAGGGAAGCTAGTTGCTTGATAAAGTCAACATTCCCTCTAAAGTGGCTAATAAGCTTAACCAATCTTTTGTTACTACAGTTCCAGTGCCATATCATTTTCCTGGACAAAGCCATTATTCATAGGTGAAGGAAATCTAATCATTAAAATATGCTTTTTTTTTTTTTTTTTGCAGAATGTATTACTAAGTTTGATTGGATCCCATGTTCTAGCATTACCAGGAGATGTAAATTGGTGTGTTGGGTGAGCGCCAAGGCTCTTTGCCCGCTGACTTTATAATTTAAAAAATGTCTACTCATAAACAGCAAAGCTGAGGCCTTGTTTTCACCTTCTGGCTGCGGGTGGACAGCTCTGTTTGGCTGCAGAAGCCAGGCTGGCAGGAGAGCTGGCCCTCACTTCTGTGGAGAGGCAGGGCCAGCTGTGGTTCCCAGCAAGCAGGGCATTGGGATTTTTATCAGTGTTTTTTTTTTTTTTTTTTTTAATAAGTCTCATATTTTCAACTCCAAGGGCAGAGGCTAACTTGTGGACTGCTGGTTTGGGACCTGTGCACTCCCAGGGGAGTGGACTCTGTTGCTCCTGTCTTAGAAAGTTCAGAACAGATCCTGAGATGGGTGGTGATCACAGCCCCTCCTTTATGTGCCGAGAAATCTGTGCTCTCAAGGGAGAGAACAGACTGAGAATGTGGAGGGTCCTGTCTGGGGTCACGGTGCTGGCTTGCCTCTCACCTCCCGGGTCCCCTCCCTGGAACCCCACTTGGATTTTTCCCGTCTTGCCTCTTGAGGTTATCAATTATTTTGAGCATTGATAATCTCAACTGGCCAATGACTTCAGTGAGGTGACTTAAGCGAGTAGGCATCTGTTTTCGTGTTTGGTTTGGTTGTGATGGAGCACAGTACACGGAACGTGTGGGTGTCACTTCCTACTGCCCAGACATTTGACATAAAGTTGGTAGAAGGTGCAGGGGTGTGGAGGAAGTATTATTTCACCAAGTTGACTCTAACAACCATCAGCAAACTGACTTGCAGTGCATTTTTCCTTACATTCTGGTGTCTTGATAGAACCTTAGCATAGATACCTTCTTCACAAACTAGATGGACATCTTGTATGAAGAATGATACACCTACACAGAGTGCATACACCTGTGCATTTTCCCATGAATTTTTTAAAACATATGTCCCAGATTCTGACAGATGTTACCAGGTTATATGGCTGAACCTACTTTCATCTTCTGTCTGTCCCCAAATTTGGAAATATAAAGGGTTTTCTTTTTTCATTGCATAAAATAAGTTCTCATGACAAAAATAATAGCAAAGAAAGTCCAGAGTCATCTAAGTTATATGTAAGAAGGCTGATTGATTTATCTTTAGATGTAACTGAGCCCCAGCTACCTGGCTTTGAGACTGGGAATCTCCAGGAATTGCAAAAAAAAACATGTATGTTCCAGAACAACATTAAAGAAATGCAGGAAAATGAGGTCTCAGTCAGTATGGACAGTGATGAGGAAAAGGGCGAATGAGGATTTGGATCCAGACCCAAAGCTGTGGCTATGCAGGCGTCATTCGTGACCCAGGTGACGGGCGGAACCACAGTCGTGGTTTCTGGTGCTTGTCATTGCTTCTTACATGCAGATTTCCATCTGCCTCATTTTCCTTCTGCCTGAAGGGCTTCCTTTTACTTTTCCAGAGTGCAGAGTGTCCTGTGATGAATTATTTCTAATTTTATGAGCTGAAAGGGTCTTTATTATTCCTGTGTTTTTTGAATATTTTTTCACTAGGTGTTGAAATATAGGTGGACAGAAACTTTTTTTTTTTTTTTTTTGGTTCTTTAAAGGTATTACTCGGCTGTCTTGTTTTTGCTTCATTGCTTTCAGTGAGAAGTTTATTGTGTTTATCTTTGCTTCTGTGTAAATAGTGTATCTTTTCCTTCTATTTTGATGATTCTTTCTGGTTGATTATAAGCAATTTGAATATGATAAACCTAGGCATTGGTTTCTTCTTGTTTCGGTGCCTGGGATTTATTAAGCATTGTGAATCTGTGTCTGTATATTTCTCATCAAACCTTTGGTCATTTCTTCAACCATTTTTGTCTGCTCTGCCCCCACCTCCCCGCAGACTCTTAATTATGGATGCATTAGGCTTCTAGAAGTTTCCCACAGTTACTGATGATCTCATTTTAATCTACATTTCATCATAGTTTCTATTGCTGTCTTCAAGTTTACTAATTTTTTTCTTTGACTATGTTGTATTTGTAATTATTCCCATATTAAAAGATTTTTAGTCTTAGACATTATAATTTTTTGCTACAGAAATTTGTTTTATTTTAATCCACTACTTGTCTTTACTTAATTAAACCTTTCCACCAGCTTCTTGAATACTCACATTACTGTGATCACAACTATTTCAGTGTCCTGCTCATTCTATCTTCCATGTCATTTCTGGATCTGTTTGTGTTGATTGCTTTTATCTTCCTCTGCTTCTTTGCATGCCTGGTGATTTTTTTTATTAGAAATCAAGTTTTGTGAATTTTACCTTAGAACCTGCTGGATAGTTTTGTTTTTCTATGAATTTTCTTAAGCTCTGTTCTCCATGCAGTTACTTAGAAACAATTTGGTTGTCTAAAAACTTACTTTAACCTTTATGCAACAGAATGAGAGTGACCTTTAGTCCCCAACTCATTTTCTCCCACTGAGATCCATCGAATTACTCTTCTGGTACCTTTTGAGTTAAGAGATTTTGTATGCCAGCTGGTGACAGCAAGGACTATTCCTAGAGCTTACTTGTAAGTTCTCAGGTCTTTATTTCACTTTTTTAGGTGGCTTTCTCTGTCTTAAGTGGTTTTCTCACATGCTTGCACTGATCTTACTCAGAGGTTTATTCCAGCTGCCTTTTCTGGGCAAGGCTTCCCTGTCTGGCACTTCCTAAACTGCAGCTGCGGGTCTCCCTGGGCTCCAGCTGCATCCCTTGCACTTAGGAACCTCGGACTCTGGACACTGGCTGTCCTGTCTGCAGCCTGGCCTCTTTCTCCAGATGAGGGGTGGGGGCAAGAGTAGGGCTCACCTTGTTTGCTCTCCTCCCCCAGGGGTCATTGTCCTCTGCTGCCTGATATCCAATGTCAAAACCATGTTTTAAGTGCCTTTTGTTCTAATTTCATAACTGATTTCACTGAGGAGGGTAAGTCCTATACCTTTTTTCCATCCACTCAGAAGTGGAGGTTTGAGATCATTTTTAAAATGCAATTATACTTTGCCTTTTAAAAAAAATTAACTTACAGGTTAATAATGATATATTTTACTGACCTTCCACAGTGAACAGAGAATAATAATACACAGTTTCAGAATAGTGTATTCCCCTGTGTTCAAAGAAAAATAAAGACAACCCAGAACCAAAAAATAGCTTGTTTAAGTTTAAAGTGAAACAAAATGAGTATTTTTTCCTCTGTGTTTCAATCAGGTTGATTGTAGATAGATTAAAGGGCTTTGATATCATCGACAAAGCACTCTTGCCAGCTCAGGAACAAATCAAGTGTTCTTGGAAGAGGTTTGTGGGTGTGCTCTAGGCGTCCTTGTTATTTTCCCTCCCTTTGAATGAAAAAAGAAACGTATTTATTTTTATAGTAAGGTTTCCTCAAAGTGATTGTGCAGCAAGCATAGAACATAACACTCTGCATTACAAAGCAGAAACAAACACGGCTTTGTACTTGGTAGAGGGCACGGTATCCAAACTACAAAAGTGTACTTTAATGAGTTAAGAATCCACTGAGGTTCCTGTTTTCTGACTTGTTATTTTGAGTGTGATTGATACCATGCTCTTCAACCAGAGAATAGTCAGAAACTCAGGAAACTGTTTTTGAAAAAACAGTTAAATCTCTAGGTCCTTTTGCTTTTAACTTCTAGGCTTTGGCCTCTTTGAGTGCCAGGCAGGGTCCTCAGCTGTCACCTTGGCTCTTACACATGTTTGTTCTGTCTCCAAATCAGTCATGTTTTGGTCCATTTTGGAGGAGCTGTGTGGGAGAAACAGGACCTGCACTTAATCATCATGGCTACACCCCACCCACCCTTGACACTGTAGGCCTCTGCAGCTTCCCGCCCTGGCTCAGTTTCCCCAGACCTCCACGGTGGGTCTTGTCGAGTGGAAGTCAGGGGTGCAGCCAGCCATGAACAGTCTCTCGGTGGCTAGTGGGGACTAGCCGCCACATCCTGCTGGGCTGCATCTGAGCTTAGTCCCCACGGGCGGCGATTAAGCCCCGGTGCTGCCTCTGCACTCATGAAGCTTGTGCTATTGCTGGGAACCCCTCATCTTTTCCTCCCCACAACATCACAAAGGCTTTTCATTTCCTCTTGTAAATTTTCACATCACTTTTTCACTTACGTGTTGATCTTGCCTCCACCACTTGAGAAAGAGCAGAAATGGCAGTGCACGCTGTCCAGGGGACCCTCATCCCCCAGTGCTGGGTGACCAGATGTTTAAGCCTGGGCTGATCCCCAGGAGAGCCCCTCCCATGGGGCAGTCATCGGAGGACTCCTGGCGCGCTCCGGCCTGCTCGTTTGTCTCTCCTTTCTCTCCTTCTCGTCCTCTTTGCCTCCTTTCTTAGCGGCTTCTTCTCCCTTCTCCCAACTCTGCTTTATGTCTCAGTGGGAAGCTTCATTCTCTTGGTGACTAAGAACCGGTTGGTCAGCAAAGTTCTCCTCTGCCCCTCTTCCTTTTAGTCACCCAACTTTGGTATCTGTGAAAAGCCGGTGTGAGTCCGAGCTGGCCATGTCTGCTTGGGAAATCCTGGCCGCTCCATTCTGGGCCATGTCCCTGATGCTGACCTTGCCCAGACCTCAACCTACCTAGGGCCTTTTTTCCATGGACCCCGTCATCTGATATCTTATGGGCTGCTGATCCATCCTGTTCAGGTGCTCCCAAGTCCTCTGTGCCACTCCCTACTGGACAGCATGACCTCTCCACCTCATTAAAACACACAGCTGCAAGCCACACAGTCCTTCCACTGCTGCTGACTCAAATGAGGGCATCATTGCATTTTTTTTTTCTTTTTTCTTTTCTAAGGTTGTGGTTAAAGACAAGGGCACAGGATGCTGCACTTAGCTGTTAGACATAATTTATGGTCCTTCCTAGCCCAGGGGATGAATGGATGCCCCCCTGGCATCCCAGGAGTGGATTATCTGTGGGAGTCTTTTACATCACACTCTGGGTAGCCATTGCCTCAGAAGTCCTGCCCAGCACTGTTGCAAAGTTTTTAGATTACAGCAAAACATGTTTTGTCGCTCTTGTGCCTGTGTAGGCAGGTTTGAGCTAAGACCCTGTTTGACATACAGTCTCAACATCATTCAGCTCCTGTCTCCTTTGGCAATCTTTCATGATGCATTTTTTTTTTAAGATTTATTTATTCATTTATACAAGCACTGGGTACAGTCAGAAGCGTGGGAGGGCGAGAGAATTCACCAGAGCCAGAGTGGGAAGAACAGGCAGGCTGACGAAGTACACTGTCGAGGGGAGCAGCGGGTGGCAGAAGAGGTCTGTGCGCCATGTGGGACCGTTGCCGGCGGCTGGGGATCAAACCGGCACTGCAGAGGCTGAGGGCAGCTTCGCAGCCCAGCACTCAGCCGCTGCGCCACCGGGGAGGCCCTTTCATGGTGCATTTTTAATTTTTGCAAAACAGCTTATGTGTCTAGAGCCCCATCAGACTTGCTGCCTTTTGAAACAAATAATTAAATACACAGATGTCTGTTTCTGAGAGCATCCTTAGATTTAAAGGAACCATAACTTCTGAGCAGTTGTGAATATCTGTGGGCAGGTGAGACTCTGATTGAGAAGTTGGTAACTCACCTGAGCCTTCCTACTGTTTACGTAGCAGCTGCCCTGTCAGTAGCTGAAGACTACAGCGGATATTATTAGACCTAATAGGTGAGATACGGAACTTGAGAGTGATCTGGGCCCTTATTCTTTGCCCTCCATTACTATCATGAATCATTGGGAATTAGCTGAAAATGATACAGGAACTGCCAGTGAACCTTGGTTTCTGGCTGATGACCCTGACTTTTAAGGCTAGTTTCTAAAATACACATCTAGCCAAGAGTGGGCAACAGTATAGGTGCCCGTCAACAGATGATTGGTAAAGAAGACGTGATATAGATACACGGTGGACTACTACTCAGCTATAAAAAAAAAAAAAAAAGATGAAATTCTGGCATTTGTGACAACATGGATGGACCTAGAGTGTATTACGCTAAGTTAGACAGAAAAAGACAAACATCATGAGGTACATAACGAGACAAAGCAAATGAACTAAACAAAATAAAAATAAGCTATACAGCTGTAAGATCAAATTAGTGTTTATAAGAAGGGAAGGGATGGAAGGTTGAGTGAAAGGGGGTCAATTATATGGTGAAGGATAGAATTAGACTTTTAGGGGCTGAACTTAATGTAGTATAGATGCATGTTGATTTATAATGATGCACGCCCATTTATATGTTATTCAATGTTACTTCAATTAAAAAAAAACAAAACATTTAAAAATAAAATACACATTGTCATTTTTTTGAGGGGAAAAAAAAACTTTTTTGTAATTAATTTCTTAGTTCAGATCATTTACCATCCATGCCCCAGATGTGCCTGAAAGTCATACAGTCACCAACTTGGGTCTAACTACCAGGTGGCAGCAGTCCAAAGCTGGAGCTGAGAATGAAGGTCATGGAAAGAGGGCTCCATGTCTTTGATCCCTTTCTCATTTCTATTTCAGGAATTTTAGCAAGAAGCCCAAGTATAAATCACAACCTACAGCTAGAGACCTTAGATTAGTTACAGTAGTGGGAGTATCTTCCTTCCTTCCAACACATCCAGGGCGATAAGAGCTCTTCTCAGACACATTATGTATTTGTGGAACTATGTGTGAGTTTGAGGTTTGCCCACGAAGAAAAGAAAAATGAATATAAATGAAACATTTAAAGCAGAAATTTAATTATCTACTACCTTGACAATAGACTTCACACACACACACACACACACAAAAAAAAACCATACACACACACTACTCTTGTATAAAGTAAATGTGCCCTCTGTTTATTTTTGCTCACAGCAAATTTATGATGAAACAGATGGAGTTTTATATTAAGGCCTGATGCTCTGTTTGATATTTTTCCTGTATTTGATTTTAAGAGGAAATTCATTCCTTAGAGAAAATCAGAGTAAAATTGTGTGTCTTCCGTTACTCTGCAATGCAGCAACTTTCCCTGAAGGTCTGGAGCATGGATGCCCTGGGTCTGTGCCTCACCTTATACCTTCTCCCCTACTTGTTTAGGAATTGTGGGAGGTGGAGACTTCCTCCTCCTTCTCTTGGATGTGCCTCCACAGCACCGTCTTTCTGGCCTACTCCATCCCACACGCAGTGGGCTTCTTCCATCCCCTCCATGGCTACCAGGAGGTGCAGAAAGTGCCAACCTCAGGAAGCTTCAGGAGATCCCAGGCCCCAGAAAGCACGGTGGGGACCCTCTCATTTAGCTGCTAGCTGCCATGTTTACTTTCCCCACAGCTTCGTGACCCATCTCCCGTTAGGACCTTATTGACCATTTCTGGTTGCTCCACACTCCCTCTGACTCACGGTCAGTCAGTAAGCACATCACGTCCTCCCATCTACTTCTGTTTTCCCAAAGCCCAGGGAAGCCTGTTCTGTTAGCCCTTGTGAATCCCCCCCACCCACTCCATCCAAGAAACTTCCCCGAGTTCCCCCAAAGAACAGTCAGCATCTGGCAAAAAATAATACCATAGATCCAGGTTGTTCACCCAATGGGGAAAAATATTGGCATGAAATTACATGAATTTGGAATTGGTTGTTACTTATACAAACTGTTTTCCTATCAGCAAATCAAGAGACACACTGGATAGAGTTTCAGTGAGAGCTGTGATTGTAATCCTTTGTTGTGAACTTCACCATGAGTTGAAGCTAGGGGCTTTGTCTCAAATACCCAGCAGAAGAGTAAGGCCTTGCTGAAACCTTGACCAAAAGCAAATGCACTAAGAACAAACTTTAGAATTAGGAAGCAGCCTTGATAATTAGCCAAGGGTGATGCATGGTTCTCAATTTGAAAAGTAAATACGTCATCGTTAGCTTTGGAAGCCATTTGATCATTGATTGTTTTTTGCCTTGCTTCAATGTTCTGTGGTCTTCCCTTAAGAGATCATTCAATCGAATGTTTTTCCTTCACTCCCACTATGAGCAGCTCAGTCACTGCCTCCCTGTCTGCTGCCTTAATATGTGTATCATTAAATTCCCATTTGTGTATGCACACACACATATACCACACACACACATTCATATGCACAAGTGTACACATACCATATACATGTGCACACTTGTACGCATATAATGCACACTTGTATGCATATAATACACGTATACACATGTGCATACTCCATCTATGCACTCATATACACACCTACACACATACCATACATGTGTGTGTTTCTGCCTCTGGTAGGAGAGCTGCAGTGCCCCTTCCACACTCAGAGAAGCCAGAGCCTGTGGAAGTTTGAGAATTTCCCCAGGGCGGTCAAGACTGAGCAAGCTTCATGCTTGGGTTTCTGAATCTGTGGTTCGGTTCAGACCTGCTGATGTGCTCTCTGTGGGCCGGCTCGGAAACACGTGTGGGATGACAGTGCCTCCTGTGTCTCCGAGAAGCCCTGTCCTGCACAACAGTGCTGTTGACAAAGACCCTTTGGTCCTGAGAGCAAAGGTGGAAACTGAGCTCTGGGTGAAACACGACACCCTCCTCATCTGTAAAAAGCCCTTCTGGGCCTCCCCGGTGGCGCAGCGGTTGAGCCCTGGTTTGCGAAGCTGCCCGCAGCCTCTGCAGCACCGGTTTGATCCCCAGCCGCCTGCTGAGGGTCCCACATGGCGCACAGACCTCTCCTGCTCCCTCTGGTCCCCTCAGCAGTGTATTTCGTCAGTCTGCCTGTTCTGCAACCCGCTCGCTCTGGCTCTGGTGAATCCTCTCACCCTCCCGCACTTCTGACTGTACCCAGTGCTTATATAAATAAATAAATAAATCTTTAAAAAAAAAAATCAAAGCACTTCTCCCGAATTTGTATCTGTGATTCACTTTAGCCAAGATAATGGCCTCCCCAAAGATGTCCTCATTCTGAGTCTCATATCTGTGAATTTTTTTGTTGATTTCATAGCAAACAGGATTAAGGTGATGAATCAGATGACCTTACAATAAGGAAGTTATATTCTGACACTGCATCAAAATTAAAACTTGAACAACTGAAAAAATAAGATAGTTATTTTGGTTTATCTGGGTGAGCCCAGTGTCATCATAAGGATCTTCAAGGTAAAAGAAAGAAGAGACCCCCAGAGACATGGCAGCTTAGTGGAAAGACTTGATGGCCATCACTCACTTTGATGGTAGTGGAGTTGACTATGGCCTCTCCTAGACACCAGAAAAAACCAGGAAGTGGGGTCTCCCTTAGAGTCCCTAAGGCCCTGGGTGTCTGTAGTAAGACCCAGGGTCATATTCTGGTCCTGGAACACTCTGTTGACTGCCTGCGTGACTCGCCCTGCAGGGGAGAGGGCCTGAGGCTGTCAGCCTGGCCGCCTGGGATTCACAGAGGGGAGACCAGCTCATGTTGATGGTGTTCAAGCCACACCACCAGCACTACGGGGTGGGCTCACGCCAGTGTTTCCACAGTGCTTTCTGCCCAATTTCTGTTCTGTTCTGAGAAGACAAGGATCCAGACACAGAGTTCCCAAATAAAATCTTGGCCCAAAAACAACATTTTGCTGACTTGAAACAGGAAAATAATTTTTAAAAGTCTCTCTGGTGAACAAAGATTGCTTTATGCATGGTGCTGAACCGAAGTAGGCCACATGCCTCATCATGCGGAATTCACATTCCCTGTGTTCATACATAGCTGCAGATGAGAGCCTTCCCTTGGGGATGCGGGGGGGGGGGGGGTTTCCGGCCTCCCGCCCAGGGCACATTGGCTGCTCACCAACCCCATCAGTTCTCAGTGAGATGAAACAGTAACAAGCAGAGTAGACTGCTCGCTGCATGGCTTCGGTGTTCTGTCAGACTCCGGGGTGCCCAGATTGGTGTAGGGGATTCACCAGGATGACTGGGCTGCCAAGTGAAAGGTGTATTTTCCCTGAAAGCAAGCTAGTCTATGCCAGATTGAGCAATTTTGCCCAAATGAGCAAATTTTGACCCAATGATTGGGGAGCTAAGGGCCTTAGCACTGGTTCCTTGGGAGGCTCTTTGGGAATCAGGGTTGGAAGGTGAGCTCAGTGCCCCACCCATTGTGTTAACACTCCAGTCCCCATGACATTCCATGTGGCATCATGGCTCCTGTCCCACTTCACAGCCAAGGACACTGAGACTCAGAGATGTGAGTGGCTGCTCTGGTCCTACATGGTGAGTTGGTTTGGCTCTAAGGCCTGAGCCTCCCACCCCAGCTTCTCCACTCATCCCACCTTCCTGGCATCCCCATGTGCCCAAGTGACTCTGGGGGTGACCAGATACCCCATCTGCTGTGCATGGCGCCTGCTTGGGTAGGGGGTGGGGTGGAGAAGGGATGGGGAGCTGCTAACTGAATGGTCTCTTCAAAGCCCATGCAAAGGAAGTGCATGAGCTCACACATGCAGGATGGACCCCCAAATACAGCCCCATCTCCCTGCGGACACTATGCACCAGACTGCCCCCTCAGCTGAGGGCACCTGTCACCCCAAAGGGTTTCCGTTTTTTCCAAATAACTTGCCTGAAAAGAAGCACAATTAGGGCCTCCCTGGTGGCTTAGGGATGAAAGACAGCCCTATCAAGCTATAGGGAGCCACTGCTGCACCAGTTCTATCCCTGGCCAGGGAGCTACCCACATGGCGCAGCAGCCTTCTTCTGTCTCTCCCGCTGCTCCCCTCAGCAGTGTACTTCAGTAGATCTTCCTGTTCTGCTCCCCACTCTGGTAAATCCTCTCACTTCTCACACCTCTAGCCTACACTCCAGTTCTTGTATGCATAAATAAATAAATCTTAAAAAAAAAAAGATTAAGAAAAAAGCACAATTACCCTTCACCAAACCCTGAACCTCTGGCGGAAGCTCTTAAGAAGGACAGTTTAAGTATAGTGTGGTCAGCTGCCACTCAAGCACCAGGAATGTATTACCAGCACAAAGTTCCTTCTCTGATGTTGAAGCACTGTAAAACTGAAACATAGAAAATTAAATAAGGAAGAGATTTAATGAGGTTTAATGAGTTACCATGAGCACTAGTGTTTGGGAAAAAAAAAAAACAGACTCAATTAGGATGATGGGGAAACTCGGAATGTTCGAGAAACTCGGAATGTTCGAGAGTGGACCGCAGGAAAGTGAACTTTATGGGGCTTGTCTGCCTGTGGGTGGCGGGGGCGATTCTTAGGACAGGGAGAGGCCGCCTCGCTGGTCCAGGAAGTGCCCACAGTGTTAGGGCTGCTGCCAGGATCGGGCCAAGGATGTTCTTTTCTCAGAGGTGTGAATATACTCAGGCCACTGGGTCCTGAATACCTGGCCACATTGGAACCTGATGCTTTGCAGGGAGGAGAAACACCTTTTTTTCTCCTGTCGTGTGAATCTTCTCATTGTTTGGTGCTTCCTTCTTTCCCGAGTGCCCCGAGCCACGCTGTGAGGCATCCTTAGACCGACTGCCCATCCCCTTCAGCAATTCTGAGGGTCACTGTGATCTCATGTGCACACCCTGTCACCTCCATGAGCCCCCCTCATCTGTGTGTGGCCTAGATGGCAGGCCGTGTCTCCCTGGCCTGGGGAGTGCCCTCCTGAGCACCCCTGGTGGCCAGGTGGAGGGAACAGTGGACTTTAGGGGAGTGGGCAGGCTCGTAGGACCATGGCTGCCAGGAGGGACCCACGCTTGGTGTGCAGGCTGTTGAAGCAGATTTATTTGCCTCCCAGATCCTTTGGCCTTGTTGCACCAGGAGAGATGGTCAGTGGCAGCAGAGGGTCCAGTATCTTTGCATCAGTGACTCATCAACTGCAAGTGAATGGTAGAGGGCAGGAGGGGCAGTCGGGGCCTCTCTCGCTGGTTAACGTGGGACCCACCACCCAGCCTTGTGACCCCACACACCTTGCTAGGGTGATATTTTTAAGAAGCTTGGGACTGTGCCAGCCACACAAGTCTCATACTTAGCTTTCTTCCAGGAAACTTACCTTGGTGTGCATGACCTCTGCATGACACATCTTCAGCCTGACTCCCTGCATGTCCCTGGTGGACGAGAGACAGATGTGGCCCTCAGGTCCAGGTGTCTGTCTGCCCTGTAGTCTCTGTCCCTTCCCCCGGATGCCAGGACACCAACTCTCGTTTCAACATGTCTGCCCCAAGGCGGGAGGGTCCTGCTGCCTGGGATTACAATACCCCCTACTGCTGTCCCCAAAGACGGGGAACGTGCACCCACCCTGCAGGGCAGCCCAGCACCATCAGGAGAGTCTGTACTTAAAAGAAAAACCTAGCACAGAATGGAGAATTCTGAAAGGGACTTGAGGGCAAGGTGGCAGGGCCCTGAAAGGCATGGATGGGGTGAGAGAACAAAGTCACTACCACCCCGGCCTCAGGGGACCTTCCTCAGCGGGGTCAACCTTTTGAGGTGCCACCCACGAGTCCTAATTCACAGAGGCTTGTGCTTTGTGGATTGCTTTCTGAAAACTTAAGGTTTCCAAATAATAAAGTTCCCAAAGATGCTGAAGGAGCGAACAGTCTCTCCCAGCAATTTTGAGTTAACACTGCCTTCTACCCAGACACGCCTGGTCCTGGGGCTCAGTTGGCACAGCCCAGGAGGACACCAGACAGGTTCCAGATGGAAAGCACCTGTCCAGGCCACATGGAACTCTGACCCTGCCCAGGGGGCCCAGCGGGCCGCTCATCACCTGAGGTGGGCTCCATGACTACTGGGTGCACGGTCCCCGTGAAAGGAAGCCAGGGATGAGGCTGTGACTGCGCTCTGGGGGCCATCGGCAATGAGTGGTGTGTGAACAAAGGGCATCTTTTAACCTGCCTGGCCAGCGTGCTGCTGTGGGAGCCCCTCGGGTGCAGGGTGCTATGTGGGAACACACAGGCACACAGCAGAGCCAGGGCAACCTGGATGAAAGAGGTGGGTGACCTCAGCTCATCTGCATTTGCTCTGAGGCAAACTATTTTCCCAGGTCAAGTTTTTCCCAGTGATTTTCATGACACACGATTCCAGAGGTAAGGGACAAAATGTCTACAGAGATCTTTCTAGGTTGTAATTTTAGTGCTATTATCTACCTGGCTTGCTTTGGGAGAAGAAATAGCACTACCACTGCTTATGATACGAGAGCAAGGTGCTCCAAAAATCAGTCCGAAAACTAATTCAGTGGCCTTGAATTGTTAGAAACAAAAGCTGAAATCCAAAACCATTAAAACCCTTTTTGTTCCCAAGCCCCAATCACTGGGAAGGAGCGAGGAAAGAGTCTCTCGCCCTCTCATCTCAGGAGGTTGAAGCCAGGGCTCACAGTTGTCATGAAAGTGTATTTGAGGTTGCACTGCGGGGAGAGGTTGCACAGGCCTGTCCCCCACTAGGATCCTGTATGATAGTCACGTGTGGCACCTGGGCCTCTTGGAGCAGCTCAGCTGTGTGACATGGTGGGAACCCGGAGGCTGATTCAGTTCCTCAGAAATGGGGTGCTTCTTATCCTGCTATGTTTTTGTGGCAACAGAGAAGTCATTTTTTTATGTAAGCAGTTGTAACCTGCTCAGTTTCCCAAAGAAGAATTTATTTTCTGAACATAGATCCAAACTTCTACAGTTTTTCAGTTTCTATTTCTCAGAATTTCTCCTCTCACCCCAGTTATCTAGGGTGAGAAGCTCAAGTTACTGTAGTTGGGGTCCTCTTTCTCTGCCTGGTTTTCAGGCACCTCTCCTGACCTCAGGCTGTGAATCTTTGGACATTGACTTAATCCCTCTGACCTCAGTATCTTCATCCTTAAAATGGAACTGGTACCTCCTCTGAAGAAACCTCAGAGACCGACTAGAAGTCCTAACTCTGCAGTGGCCACCACTGGGTCCAACTCATGGGGTCTGCACAGAAGGTGACCGTCGGTGTGGCCCACCTCCTTATCCAACGAGGAAAACAGAGTCCATTGCTTGTTCTGAATCCCAGCATTGTGGAACGTTCTGAGAAAATTATTGGGTGAAACCAATGCTCACGGTCCCTGCTACTATTATTGCTTTATTGGAGAAAATTGGGATTTGGCTGCCATTCCCTGAATACCAAAGGTCTCAGATCACCACACAAACTGCACCAAGAGAAGTCCAGTCCCCATTGCATAGTGAGGCCCATATTTTCACATTCCTTCTATTCCAGGCTAACTCTTCTGAGGCGCACATGACTTGTTGGTGGTCTTTGTATAAAGATTGGGTTTTTGTATCTTGTTTCAATTTAGGGACATCTGCAGTAAATATGTTATGGAAAAATGCTGCTGTGATTTCTTAGAAAGACTTTATGTGGAAAAGAGCTTGCTTGCATGATTTTTAATTCTGTATTGTAGGAAGAAAGAGGGTGGTGGTGGCAGGAGGCTGATCTGGAGGAAAGGGCTTTTGAAGAAGCCTCAGAAAGCTTCACAGCAGCATAACAAGAGGCAAATTGGGCTGCACTGGCCCACTCTGCCCACCCAGTGAGGGGAAAAAACTGGTTCTTTTCAGGGTGTTGGCATGAGGGAGAGATGTCGCCGTCCACGCAGCTTTCCCCCTTCAACATCTGGATTCAGAGGAAGCAGGGGACTCTCCCCACCCCACCTGTATTGCCCTGCCTCTGGGCATCTGGAGCAGGCTTTGAGTTTCATCCCTGGAGAGCACCAGGACAGACTGCCCCATAGACCATAGGTACTTGGAGAACAGCACCTGGGGTGGGTCTCACAAAGTAGAGCCCTGGGGTGGGTCTCACAAAGTAGAGCATCTTGACAAAATCTGGGCCTACAGAGGTCTGTCGGCCTCCAGTGGGGAAGGCACAGGTGAGGTGCCCTTCGTGCCGGCATTGGTGCATGCTAAGCGGCCGTGCATGCAAGAATGGCTCAGCGCCCTGGTCTCTGGCTGATTTTTACTTGCCTCTTGTGGACAGAGGAGGATGTCAGGAATGCCTGGGTGATACTTCATGCTCCCTACTCTCGGGGGTCACTTTGTCTTCCACAGGAGAGCACCTGCCATCACTTTAGAAAGCAGAGCAGGACCCAGGAATACTAGCCAAGAATAACCCTCCCTCCAAAAGGGCCTGGCCACCTAGGAGAGGAAGGTGTGGTTTGAGCAAAGGGAACTCACACCCAGAGAAATCGAGCTGCTGAGGAAGACATGTGAGCCCACAAAGAAGAATTTACAGTATTTCAGGAGCCAAAAGCACCTGGAAAAAGGAAGTGGACAAGGTTGTCCTCTGAAAATAGGAACAAAAACCGTGAATACCTAGAAGTAAATTTAACAAGAAGGACTCAAAACCCTCATGAAGAAAACTGCAGGATGGTTTTGAAGGAGGAGAGCAAGCCCTGGGGTCTTGGGCCCCAGTGGGAGAGCAAGCGCTATCACGTGCTGGCTCTCCCTAGAGAAATATGCATGTTGTGTGCAGTTCTATCTGGAAGATTCTCTTGCAGTTGAATAAAGTGGCCTTAAATTTAGAAAGCCTCATCATAGTCAAGTCAGCTTTAAGAAATTAAAAAGAAGGAACTTTCTGTTTGAGTTATTGGAACCAAGACAGCAGCATGAACTTGTATGTGACTCACAGGCACCCTACAGAGTGGAGTAGGGAATGGGGACCTACCCAGCTGGACCCAAATGCTAATCGAGGTCTGACCTAGGGGCTTCTTCTACCTAGAGTGGGGACCTTTGTCAGCTTGTGAGAAGGTTACGCTCAGCCTTTAGGCAGCAGTGGAACTGAGCCAATGCAGTCTGCGATCACCCTACTATGTGGTGTGGACGTGACAAGTTGATTATTTTGGCTATACTAGATAACCCCAAAATAAATGATATCATGTGGGAATTTTAGAGTGAGTTCAGTGGGAAAATGATTATTTAACAAATAACATTTATATAATTTATTATATCAGATACTGATTTATATTATATAATAAATATATAATATATGTTATAAGTATCACATTTTGTATTTTATATAATATACCATATCGTGCATGTTTTGATTACATATTTATATTCATTTATAAACAGTATAGTATATATAATAATTATAATAAGGTGTATAATGTTATGTGACTGCCTAGTGGAAACTGCATTGGGCATAAGGCATATTATATAAAATTGAATACCAGTTGATTTGAACATTTAAATATTAAAAAAGAACCCTGCATTCGCCCCACCAAAAAAAACAAAGGAACAACATGTATGGCTCAAGGGTGCAGGAGACTCAGCCAAGCCTAGAAAAGTCAGACATGTTTAAATACATAAAAACTCTTCTATGACAAAATATACACCAAGCAAACATTAAAAAACAAACATTCCTTTATTTTTTTTATAAATTTTATTGTTATATTCCCCATACAATTGCAGCCCCCCCATTCTGACCCCAATCCCTCCCCTCCCGCCCCCGCCCCCCTAAAAGTGTCTCTGGTTCATAGTTTTTTGTTGATTTTGATTTTCACTTTCTTATAGTTATTCATTTTCCTGGTCCCTTATTTAAGTTTTCTAGATTCCTGCTATGAGTGAGACCATCCGGTATTTTTCTTTTTCTTTTTGGCTTATTTCGCTGAGCATGATCCCTTCCAGCGCCATCCATGTTGCAGCAAATTGCATGTGTTTATCTTTTTTGAATGCTGAGTAATATTCCATGGTATATATGTACCACATCTTCTTGATCCAGTCATCTATTTTTGGGCATTTGGGTTGTTTCCAAAGCTTAGCTATTGTAAACAGTGCTGCTATAAACATAGGGGTGCAGGTGTTCTTTGGAATTGATGTTTCTGTGTCCTTTGGGTAAATACCTAGGAGTGGAATTGCTGGATCATATGGAAGCTCTATGAACAAACATTCCTTTAGAGAAAAGTATTTTCAAGGCAAAAGACGGAAAAGGAGTGTTGATATTTTTAATATAAAAGATCGTAATTTTTGATGTCGAGAAAGAAGCAAACAATATCACAAAAGAAAAAATGAAGGGATATTTGCAGTTAAATCTCAGAAGAGCACATGAAATGGCAGGGAGGCAGAGGGGCGCAGATACGGAGGTAAAAGGCCGTGTCCTTCCTACCAGGTTTTAGAAAGAGAAAGAAACAGCTTTTTCTTGCAGAAACGAGGGAGTTTGAGATGCTGACAGAGAAATGTGAATTGTTGCAGCCCCGTAGGAAAAATTATTAAACAGACAGGATCTCTCCTGCCTGTAAGAACATGGATCAGATGACTTCTGCCTGCTTTGTGCGAATGTCACCAAGTCAGTCAATGTAGGAGAAATTGCCTTGAAAAAAATCCAAAAGTGCACCCCAAAGTGTTTTACTTGCTCTGGCAAATGGGCAAGATTATCACTGAGATGTCAAATCTGATCCCCTGTCTCCTTGGTGGCTACTGAGATACCATGAAATCCAGAAAAGACTACCGTAGATGTGATTTATTAAAAAAAAAGAAAATAGTAGTTACTTTAAAGCTCACTAAGAGGCTTGTAAGTGGCCTTGTTTCTAGGTATTCTGCTGTTTCAAGCTAATACGTTTTCTGGGAAAATTCCTTCTTCTAGGTAGTGCAGTGTTAGCTGATCATTGCATAGTCACAGCCTAGGACAGGTGGGCTGAGACATGGCATCTGTTCTTCATTCTCCAGAAGCCAGAAGTCTTGTGATGGGGGAGCGCCCACCCAGGACACTGCACCATCCTTTCTGACCTCGCCTCAGAGGGGCTGGTGCTTCCATCATCTTGACTCATTTGAGGAGCCTCCTTCCTGCACACCTAATTGTACACACACCTGGGGCCTTTCTCACAGCACCTGCCGTGTTTGGAGACATCTGGAATAGAAAGTATTTCAGAAAATACATTTTATACAACTGATTTAAGGCACTATATTTGGGTCATTTTCCTATCAGAGACTCATTCCAGAAAAATCACTCCACATCTCTCCTCTCACTGCCGCCGCCTGGTAGTAATTAGATTCAGAATCCACGAGCATGTCACACCAAAGGAGCAGATGTTTCATTTTAGGCTGGAGAGGAGACACATTTTGAAGGTTATGCAACATATTTGGGTTGATTTCCTGCTGTGGATTTAGCCATTTCTATTTTGGTGCTGAGGACTCACCTACATGATTTTTAAAATACATTTTCCAGAATGTTTGGCCCTGGTGCTTTCGAGCAGTGGTTTTCAACCTGGGGTGAACGTGCCTCCCAGGAAGCACTTGGCAATGTCTGGCATGGGTTTGGGCTGCTGCAGGCAGAGGGGAGGCTGGGGAGGCTGCCTTACTGGCATTGTGTGGGTGGTGTCCAGGAATGTCACTCAGCACCCCGCTGTACAAGACCGCCTTGCAGGAGAAGGCAGCATTCCACGCCAATGTCACTTGGGCCGAGCGAGGTTGAGCAATCCCACTTTAGAGCTGTTGTCTCTCTCACTCTGGACTTCCCTCTCCCCTGCCCAGGGTGTCCTGAGTGCGTATTAACTCTAGGGTCATTTTAGAGTCTCCATGAGTGCTGTGAAAATTTCTGTGTCTGTCACTGTCTCTCTCCCCTCCTACACCCAGTCTTTCAATTGTCTACCCTCTGAAAATTAAATTCTTAGGGATAAGACTTTCATATCCCTAAGGCACTGGGTTTGGCACTAATGAATATTCCACGAGATTCTTGGATCTCTTGCTATGAAACTCCCATTTAAGGATTGCTTCACTTCATTCTGGTTTTCGTTCCTTCTGTTTGCTTAAAGAAGTGTTGACTGCTCTCCCCATTCTGGACAAAGGGGTTCTTGAGTGTGACGGTGTTTGGGAGGCCGGCGTCTGGTTGGTTGGCAATTAGGTTTGTTCTCCAGGTTTCCCTTTTTTCTTAAAATGTGTTCTGTGGATTTTTCTAGAAACTTTACATTTGGTTTTATGTATTTTACTTTTTTATTGGGGTAATACTGGCTTATAACTCTGTGTGTGATGTAGGGGTGCAGGTTCACACCTCCTCAGATGTTTGTTACCCCACCATGCCCACCATTAGGACACCCAGAATCCTCCTTCAGAGTCCATTGGGTGCCCCTCCTCTTTGCTCCCCTCTCCCCACCCTCCCCCTCTGTAGCCTCAATTCTGCAGTCCTAGTTCTTGGGTTTGTTTGGTTTAGTTCTGTTTGTTCCTTTGCTTTGTTTCTTTATCAGTAAAATCATCTGTTGTTTGTCTTTCTCCTCCTGATTTATTTCATTTAGCATAACCCCCTCCAGTTCCACCATGCTGTCACAAATGCCAAACTTTCATCTCTTTTTATAGCTGAGTAGTATTCCATTGTGCATATATATTCCACATCCTCTTAACCCGCTCATGTGTCCTTGGGCACTTTCTAGTACATTTGAACCTACTGTGACCCTGAGCCATTTGGAGAAAAGAACATGCATTCAACTGTCTTGTCTCAAAGACAAAAAAGCACCCAGGCATTTCTGGCTAAATGTATTTCTTTTTGTTTAGTAAATAACACAACTTTTTGTAGACTGTGCCTCACTTTTCCAGAGGGTGTTTTACCAACAGGAAATGTAATAAACTGACAGGTAGACCAGAAACAATTGGATGTTTGGAAAAAAAGCTTTCTTTTTACAGAGATTAATTAATTATTCCTCATCAGTGAAATAATATAAAATGATAATGACTATGGAATCAATTTTTATACATGACTGGTCGTAATACTACCCATCTATGTGCTCCATTTCACGCGAAGGAAACAAAATGGCATCTCTTGCTCTAGTTACAAACCACAGTGTAAGATGGAACCTGCCATTCATTTCTGATTTTATTAGTTAAAATCAAATACTTGATTCAAAAATAATAGTCAGAGGGCCTCCCCTGGTGGCACAGCGGTTGAGCGCTGGGTTGCGTGGCTACCCGCTACCCGCAGCCTCTGCAGTGCTGGTTCGATCCCCGGCCACCGTCGAGGGTCCCACCAAAAAAAAATAAATAAATAAATAAATAATAATAGTCGGAGAAGGGAATCACGCACAAAAAATGGAAAGGGAAGTAAAAATAAAGAAAATGGCCTCACTTAGAGTGAGTAATCTGGTGTCCCCGATAGTGGGAGATGCCTGAGCCAGAGTTAAGGACTGTAGGGGGGAGCAGTTGTTTCTGGAAGAGCCTGGAGAGGTTGCTCAGACCCCAGTTTGCAAAGCAGAAGCCCAGAGTCCTGAGCCTTCATGTCACCATCTCTGCTCAGGGTGAGTCATTAGCTTGATGAGACTGTGTGTGTGTGTGTGTGTGTGTGTGTGCGTGTACTCATTGTCACCCTAACTGAGAGCACTGGACAGATGTGAGGCATCATCATTAATTACCGACCATTCCAGAATGAGCCACTTAAGTACTATTTGTAAGTGTTTTTCCAGGGAAGGGATTTTTTTTTGAGAAAGGGGAGGCAGCTTTGCACAGAAATGACCTGTGAGCCATCTGTAGAGGGAGCTACCAGATTTGAAACTGGCCAGGTTTGTCCACAGTCTTGCTTCCAAGTGTCAGGAGAGTGACCACCAAGTGCCCAAGGTAGGAACACTCGTCTCTGCTCCCTAGCCATTCCGAAACCATGGCAGCGAACTGCTGTCCTGCCCCAGGTTCAACCAGTGGCTGCCCTTCAGGCCCAGAGAGTGTTCCTAAGGCCAGCAGAGGCCAGTGTCCCGCTGTTGCTGCAGCTCAGATTGCCCTGGTCCCAGGTGGTCCCAGTGGCCTATGAGCTCATTCTTCAATCTGCCAAGGTTGATTCAAGCTTCCTTAACTAGTTTGTAGCAAAGACCACAATTTCGTGACTTCTGACCTTCAGACACAGCCGTTGTGGTTATTTGCAAGTAAGTGGGCGTTTTGGCAAATAGGCTGAAAATTGCTAGTCTGTCTCTGTGTTAAACAATGCAGAACTCTGATGAAACTCTCTGCCTTTCCGCTCTTTTCAAACATAGTAATGTTTTGTTTTATTGGTCTCAGGGATGCATAATTTAAAAGGGAAAAATGAAAAATTTTGGCTTAGGATTTTGCAAAGTTGTCATGAGACATTCTTCCTTTTGGCTACCAGATCAAACATACTTCCCAGGCCTTGTGGACCCTGGAGTCCACCAGATTCTGTCCTTCCTCTGTCACTTCCGGTGTGTGACTCTGGACAAACCGGTCTCTCCATGTCATTTCTACATTCTGAAGAGGGAGTATAATGTTGGACTGTGTGAGGACCTGAGATAAAGGATATCAAGTGCTCCGTGCACACCTGTTCATTACAAGCAGTGTTGAGGGAAGCCTTGCTTGCCCTTTCGTTGTTATTCCCATGAAGACAATGTTTTAATAGTGACAAGTATTTGGTGTTAGACCTTCAGCTGGTTGTGCCTGATAGAATTATCCCAAGCCTTGAGTGACGCACTCAACAACCTTGTACAGAAGGTCCACTTCTGGAAAACATCCCTCAGTCTTTCAAAAAATGAAACTCTCACTGGGGTTGGACACACAATGTGCTGAGTGCTGAACAGGCCTGGAAGGGGTTTACAGAGTCCCAGAGTGTTTGGAAAGGGGGCCTTTCTTCTTTGGGATTACGCCATTGTCAGGGATGCAGCTCTGAAAGTTAGTTTCCAGAAATGAAATAAAAATAAGGTGCCAGAGCCCACATATTATTCCCTATGGCTTCTCCAGATGTGTACAAGCCCATCCTTGTGGCGGGTGGACACTTGGAGCTTGAATACACCTTCATCCCATGGGCCCTGGACTCTCCTGGTCACTAGCTGTGCCTGTCTGTCTAGTCACCTCCCTACTCTGTGTCATCCCCTCATCTGTGCTCAGCTCTCATCACTGGTTTCCTTCATGCCACCTGCCTCCCTGAGAGCCTCAGAGATGGCTGCTGCATCAGGGTTCCTGTCACTTTCGTGCTGTGAACCTCACATTTGTACCTGCTTTTGTCTTGGGCATCTCATCCCACCAGCCCCACCAGCACCTTGAACTCAGAGTTGTTCACGGGGGACTCTGCTCGTTCCCACAGCAAGACCCCTCTGGGGTGAGGTTGGTGACATTCGCTTTCCAGCTTCCAGGGCTGAGACCTGGTCTCATGGACTCAATCATGGTGTCTAGTCCTATCGAGATTGTACAGTCAGCCTTCCACACCCGTTCTTTTTTTCCCCATTTCTGTTTCAGAGCTTGTGATCAATGACCATGCCTTATTTTTTTATTTAGGCATTGCCCTTTCAGCCTCTCCCTAAATTCTGCACTTTAGTGTTAGTAGTCCCCTTGGGGTGGGATGGGTTTTATTTTCATCCTTTAAGATCTCGGTGGAGGTTATCTGAAGTGTGGAGTGGAGAGTGCAGAGCAAAGGGAGAGGGGCCCAGTGGACTGTGGGGGGAGAGGGGCAGGGGTTATGGCTGCACAGGTGGTGGGTGTGGTGTAGGACATGGATCCGAAGAGATGTGCACCTACCCCCCAAATCATACACAGTCAACATTGTAAACCAGTGTCTCCGCAATAAAATGATGCAGTTAAAAACAAAAGATCTCAGTTGCAGAGACCTACATAAATATGATCTCTGAGTAAATACACACTTCTCAACTAAAAGTGATTGCTATGTATTCCGTAAATCAGTGACATCCTTTTATGAAATTATTTACTTGAAGAACCTTGAAAACACAACTAGTACAAGTACTTTAACTCTGTCTAGATTAGTGACCGAAAATGATAAACTGAGTGATCTTAAAATTTTATTTACTGCTTGTCTTTCAATAAAAAATGTCACTCATCCTCCTACTTCTTCCTTATTCTTTCACCCCTGCTGTGTGTTGTTTTGGGCCAAAAAAACTCAGACAGGAACTGCAAAGCTCAGCGTGACTAATTATAAAATGTTGTTAACAGATTTTCCTAGAAGAGGAAAGCTAATCTTGAAGGCTCCCATCAGCCCAAGAACAGACCTTCAGAATCATCTATTTAACACTCTCACTTTGCCACTGAGCGAACAGCAGGCAGAGGGGGAGGTGCTGGCACGGGCAGCGGCTGAGCAGGGTGGTCTCTGGCCTGCGGCTTCTCGCTGATGCTATGGACGTGAGACCACAGCATCTGCCCCTTCAGTGACTCACACTTTCTCCTGGAAACCCCTTTGACTTTTGAACTCTTGGCTCTCAACCCTGAACTTAGAGCCCTCGAGACAGTGAGCAGGGAATGTGGCTAACTGGTGGGCGAGCTCTGTCATTCCTGTGGAGTCACCATGTGTTTGTGTCACTTATGATACAGCCTGATTCCAGACTGCACATTTCCAGGGTCTTCCTGTGGGGTCGTGCACTTCCTCGTACCCGCTGATGGACTTTCACTTTGCGGGGAGAGAGAAACATACTTGGCTTTTAGCCAGTCCTGCTCTGCACTCTGCGTGAAGTCATTTATTCTCGTGTTTGCGCCTCACATAGCTGAGCGTCCATTGAAGCTCTCGGGAGCCACACAGCGTAGGGGATGGTGTAACCAGGTGGGGAGAGGCAGCCAGCTCCTGTTTCTGTAGGACGTGGAAATGGTGTGTATTCATTTTCTACAGCTGTGTAAGAGACTGCAACAAACTCAGCAAAATGAGAATGACACAGATGTGGAATCCCCTAGTTTCTGGGGGAGCATCTAGGTGTGGACACCTGGGTTCCCCACCATGGACTCCCCAGGCTGCCATCAAATTGTCAGCAGGGGCTGTGGTCATCTGTGAACCTCAGATCCTCTTCTAAGCTGGTGGGGTTCTTGGCAGACTTCAGTTTCAATGGTGGTGGGGCTGAGACCGCATAGTCACGCCCTGGCCCTGTGACCCCTCCATTTCTCTCTCCCACTTCCAGAATTGGATTTCCTGCCTCTGGCTTGAGATCCAGGTTTACAGGATTCCTGCAGCTCCATCAGGCCCACACGGGTGGTCTTCCTGCTAATTGGCCTACAATCCACGGGTGGTCACCCTTGGCACATGCGGGGGCTGCTTCCAATGTGTTCAGAGCCCTCCTCTCCCTGATGAGGCTCGCAGGGGTCCGTGCTCCAGGGCTGGGGGCTTGGGGCCCTCAGGAGCATGCTGCCATGAGCTGAATCTGTTCTCACAAGGGATTTGGTGTGGGCAAGCTAAACAGTGCCACCTCCTTCTAAAACTGCTGTAAACACATCCATTTACTGAGGACTGGGATGATTTAGAACTTGTCACTTAAGAAAATACCAATCGTGCATCTCCGGAGACTCTTGTGACCCCAGAGAAGTGGGGGCATCCTCTGGTTGGTGTTAGATTGTGATTGTCGGCAGGGAGGCCACGGGTGGCATGTGGTTCTGAAGCTTCTCCGGTGGAGGGGAAGGCTCACGTGTCTTGTGCTCCCCACACAGAGACCTGAGGAAATAGAAGGCAATCCCAGGTCATCCCCCAGCTGCTCATAAAGGCCTGTGGTCAGGAGCCAGTGTCCTAGTATATGTCAGTGGGTTAATTCCATCTTCTCTGTGGGCATACTTACAGTGCCCGCATGTGTGAGGATGTGTGCACACCCGCGCCTATGCGTGAATTGCCTTGCGTGGAGCTGGGCCGCCAGCCACTCCCGCCCTCCTTGTCTGCCATTGCACCCCGTGCACCCACCGGCCCTGTGAATGGAGGTGATTAGGGCAACCAGAATAAAGCACCGCACACTGGTGGCTCCAACCACAGAGGCTTATTGTCTGTCAGTTCTGGAGGCCAGAAGTCCAAGATGAAGGTGTGGATGGGATGCCTTTCTCTGAGGCCCCTCTCCTGGGTTTTTGGGTGGCCGTCTGCTCACTGTGAGCGCACGGGGGCTTTCTTCTGTGTGCCTGAATCTCCGGGGCCTTCCTTCCTATTCTAAGGACACCAGTCAAAATCGGCCAGTCCCCACCTTATAACTTCCTTTCAATTTACTTCTCGAAAGACCCTGCTTCCTAATACAGTTGCTGGGGGAAAATAGAGATCATAGTGTCCCCATCAAGGGAGGGCTATTATATATAATATGCATGCTATATGTAATGTTACCTTCCTATATGTGCATATGATTTATATAGTGTATATAATGTTCTTTATATAAATTTAAAAAGAGGAAGCAGGCAGAGACATTGCAGGGTCATTATAGGGTCAGGCATTGGGCTGGGTGCACCAGTGGGAACGGGTGGGCAGGACTTTGGGTTTTGCTAAGGAATCTTTGGCCTATTGAGGTGACGAAGGGATTCCATTCCACTGTTTGTCTCTCACAGTGATTCCGGAGTCTGGATTTTCAAGGCCTCAGGAGGAATTCCTCTGAGTCTGGGGCCCTTTTGCAGAAGCCTGGCTCCTCCCTGCTTCTCGGAGCCTCCCTGCTGTACACAGCCCACACATCCTCGCCCAGGACTGTCGCCAGGGTCTCCTCGCTGCTTTCAGGCACATGAGGGGGCCACAGGGGGGATGTGTGTTGGGGGTTCTGGGGAGGTCTCATTCAGGGCTCAAATGACTCCAGTACAGTTGCTTTTTAAAAAATGTGCTCCAGTGGGGCAGGCAAGCTAATGTTTTAAGATTACAAAGCAGATGGAAACTAACTTTATTTTTAATGAGCTCTATAAATGGAATGTAGTTTCAGATAAACTGAACACAGCTCTTGCCCTCTCTCTCCTCCTCGTCTCCAGTTCCCTCTAGCCCTCCTGGGTGAGGCAGACCACCAGTTCCCATCACACCAAACTCCTGGAGTGTATGCTGCCCTCTTCTTGGCTAAAGGTGACTTCACTTTTGGAAACTTGTGGAAGACGACTGTCCCTTTTAATTACTTTGTGTTTTCTGTAGGAACCCAACAAATGGCCATGATAAGAGGGAAAGATTAAGGACTAAAGATGAAAGACTAAAGCTTTCCATGATATAAAACCAAGGATTGACCTTTGGAAAAGAACAAGGAACATGGCTAAAGGTTATTTTCATCTATCAGATGTCAAGGCTGTCTGTCTCTCCGCTGGGAAGAGGTCAGACAGTGGCAGCGAGCGAGCAGGATGGCTGGGTGATGGAGTGCTATGTCTGTGCCTTATCTCAGAGCCAGGCCTAGTGGGGCCTTGTCTCAGCTGGAGAAACAGCACTGAAGAGTGTCCTGGCCTTGGAGGGGGTGTTTGCTTTGGTCAGGGAGAATGCATTCTCGGTGATCATGTGGGGACTTGATTCCACAGCCCCCAAAGGTCTCTATCTGGTAGTGGGGTCTTGCCTTGCATTTATTTATCTGTATCTTTTTTGACTGTATAGCAGCCAAACTACACCTTTTGATACTTGGTTTGATGGCTCTTGAATTAGAGGAATATATAAAAATAAAAGGTGAAGATGAAAGGGGTGCTTCTTTCTTCTTCATCTGAAATTTGCCATGGGTTCCCTCAAATCCACAGTGTGGATAAAATGGATGCATAAAAAGTTATGGATGGCTTCAAATTCTAGCTCCTCAAACTCTCCATACATCTTGGCCAAAGTCCAGGAGTCAGATAGTTGTGGTTAAAATGGCCCATCTCAAGATCTCACCTTGCCAATTCTGACTCTCTGGGCATTCAGAAAGGAGTTGAGTTTTATGGAGCAGCAACCAGTAAGAAAGTGATGGGTGAAGTGAAATGTGTCTAGTGCTTTTCCCCTCAAAGATCTCACCTAGAGGATGTCCTGGGATTTCCCTTTATAGTATCATGTTGAACATGTTCCTCTACTTATTTAAAAATGCACAACATGGCCTTCCATATTAAAAATTCCCTTTGTAGGATTAATGAGACTACTTTTTCAGAGTAAAATAAATCTGGAGAAATTTATAAATAATGTTTTCATCTAAATATCTATTAGCAGTAACTAACAGGTATTGAAAGCTGACTATATTGGGCTTTATTCTGGCAAGTAACATGTGTATCAACTCCATCCCCCTCCACACAACTTTATTGAGATATGAAATTGCATAAATTTCATAAATTTAAGATATTTGCATAAATTTAATATATGCAATATGAAAATTTGATGTATATTTGTGAAATGAAGGACCACCGCAATGAAACTTGTTAATGCATCAGTACCCTTATGTAGCCATCTTTACTTTTTGGTGATGAGAACGTTTAAAATTGATGTGGAAAGGACACATCTGTTATCTCTGTTCTACAACTGAGGACAGTGAGAACGAGAATAGAGTGGTTTGACAGTGGTGGAACAGGGGGTCAAACTCAGAACATGTGTCCCCAGTGCTTGTACCCTCAGCTACCAAGTGACCCTCTAACCTGCCACAATTTCAGCTCACTTTCCCATGGTTTAAAGTGTTCCAATGATCTTACTTTTGTGTTGAAATACACATAACTTAAAATTTACCATTTTATACTTTTTTAGTTGTGATAAGATAGCCACAGAATTTTGCCCTTTTCACCACTTTTTTCTTTTGTTTGTTTAAATATTTATTTATTATTTATACAAGCACTGGGTACAGTCAGAAGTGCAGGAGGGTGAGAGAATTCACCAGAGCCAGAGCGGGGAACAGAACAGGCAGACTGACAAAATATACTGCTGAGGGGAGCAGCAGGCGTGGCAGGAGAGGTCTACGCGCTATGTAGGACCCGTGCCAGGGGCTGGGGATCAAACTGGTGCTGCAGAGGCTGTGGGCAGCTTCGCAACCCAGCGCTCAACTGCTGTGCCACCAGGGAGGCCCCCTTTTCACCACTTTCACGTGTGTACTTCTCCAGCATTATGTACATTCACAGTCTGTACAAGCACCCCCAATATTTCAAAAAATATATATCATCCCAAACAAAACTCCATACCCATTAAACAGTGACTCCCTCAGCCTTGGGTAAGCCCACTCTCCTTTCCATCTCTATGAAGTTGTCTATTCCAGGAACCTTATAAAAGTGTAATCATACATTATTTGTTCTTTTGTGTTGGATGGATTTCAAGTAGCTCGAGTCCAAGGTTCATGTGGGTTGTATCATGAATCAGAATTCCCTTCCTTTTCCTGGCTGAGTAATATTTCACCCTGTGTATAGATCACATTTTGCTTATCCATTCATCGCTGGGTGGGCATTTGAGTTGTTTCTACCTCTTAGCTACTTTGAGTGATGTTCTGTGGCCATCAGTGCACAATATCTGTTCAAGTTCCTGCTTTTCCTGCTTTTCTCTCCTCTGGGTATTTATCTAGGAGTAGACATTTAAACCACATTAAAGTGAACTGTGACAGTACATTCAGAATGCTGAATAATCATCACATTGTCTAATTCTGGCACATTTTAATCACCCCAAATTAAAACCTGTCTCATTGAACACTTTCTTCCCATGTCCCCTGACCCTTGCTCCTGGAAACCACTAATCTACTTTCCATGTGCATGGATTTGCCCGTTCTGGATATCATGTACAAGTGAGTTATACCATGTGTTGCTTTTATGAATGTTCTGTTCAAAACACTTTTATTATGGAAATTTTCAACATTCTGGAAGTAGAAAGAAATGTTTGGTGAACCCCACACATCCATCCCCCAGGGTCAGCTCTGGTCAACCGCCTGCCGGTCTCGTTAACCCCTATCTCTTCACCAGGGAACAAAAACAGTTCGTGAACCGATTCTGGAAGGAAATCCGCGTGGGAGACTTTGTGCGTCTTCACTGTAACGAGATCATCCCTGCAGACATCCTGCTGCTCTCCTCTAGCGAGCCGGACGGCCTGTGCCACATCGAGACGGCCAACCTGGATGGAGAGACCAACCTCAAGCGGCGGCGGGTGGTTCGAGGCTTCTCGGAGCTCGTAAGTGTCAGGCACCCGCCTCTCGCGCGCTCACCTAAGTATCCCCCTCCTCAGGCCACTTTTTCTAGTGGCTGGGCATGGGACTGAAGGTCTGAGAGGGCCCCTGATCTGCTCTGGTCCATGGCAGGCCAGCAGGCGACTCCGTTTTTATGACTGACTGTGAGTGCCTCATATCCGCCTTTGGAGTCCCTTTCAAGTTGCAGGAATGTTCTGAGCAGCTGATTAGTGACATTTGCCAAGCTGTTCCTCTACTAGCTCAGTAAATGGCAACACAGCAGAAGTAATGGCCTGTTCCCAGAGCATAGCTCAAGAACATTTTCTCCTCAGATGTGTCTCTGAGTTCAGTACCAGGTCTTCTGGAACTGAATTCTGCCTTTGACGAGCATCAGCCGCAGCTCAGAAAGGCACCGTGGGGGCTGACAAGGAAGAAAGTTAGGGTCCGACACCTGCACTCACAGCTGCCTTGTGCCCAGGAAATCTGAGTCTGTCCATACTCCCCTCTCCAGGGCTATGTAGAAGGTGCAGTGGTGCAAACCTCAGGGGTGGTCAAGTAGATGAGCCATCAGGGATGGAGGTGTCTGGGAGGGAAGTGGGCCCAGCTGAGCCTCATTCTCCACACCCCTGCTCTGTCCCAGGCTGCCCGTCTCAATCAGGCAGGGGACTCCTGCCATCGCCTGCACGGAGGGAAGCTTTAGGAAGTTGCCAAGAAAATGAGTCCTGTGTTGTAGGAAAGATGCCTTTGGGGTGTCTCTTCCCCATCTCATCTATGTGTCCACGTCACCCCTTCCCTGTAGGGCCCCGGAGGGAAGTAAATGAGCAAGTAAATGGAGTTAAGCCATAATTTAGTCGAAATGACTCCAATTAATGTAAAAATGATTATGATTTTAAAAATAGGTTTCTTTATCAGCACCCTGAGTTTTCAATATGCACGCACATTCCAATCCTCATAGCATATTTTGTCATTTCTTTTTTTCTCTTTCCTTAAATGCTCAAAGACTTTTTTTTTTTTTTTGGTACGTGAATTCATGGTCATATGTTATTATTCTGAAATAGATGAACATCCTATGGAAAATAAAGATAGGAAGTCTGACTTTTAAAAACCCTATGTTTGGAAAAAGTGAGTTCTCTCTGTGACGTGTTATGATGCTAAGAACATTTCAGGCCTCCATATTTAAGTGGGGTTTTCATAGGTGGAGCTGACTCCTGTCCAATACCAAGCAATCTGTTGCCAGTTGGATGAATGGTCAGACTGGTGATGGCTGCTAGGAAAGCCAAAATTAGAGCTTCTACATTTCTACTATGTAGAAATGAGCTAAGGGGCTGGGTGCATCCACTAGGGTCTGGTGAGGAGGTAGAAACCATGATTCATGAGGGGAAGCTTGATGGAAAGCCTTTCTCATGGGGTGGAGTAGTAAGAAGTCAAGCAGACCATGAGGAATTCAGATGTAGCTAATACAAGGAGCAGCCACTGACTCTGGGCCTGAGGTCGCGCCCAAGGAAGAAACCCCCAGGCAGGGTCTTATTCTCAGCACTAAGGCCAGACTGTCACCCATGGGATCCAGGATGGCAGAAAAGCTGCTGAAGAGCTGTACCAGCGAGAGGCTGGCTCTGGGGATGAGGGAGGCATCACAGGAGGCTCTGAGCTGGGGAACTACTGAGATGCCAGTCAGGGACAGGTGCTGGTCACTGGGTGCCAGGGATGCCACCAGAGGGTGTGAAGGGAGGCTCTGGCTGCAGCAGTGGCCAGTGGTGACTCTCCAGACTGTTGTCCCACAAAATTCTGACCTGCATGTGCAAGAGGTCAAGGAGAGAATGTAGGAAGAAGCTGCTGAATCTGGGGCCTCAGGCCTCACTGTCAAGGCCTCTGGTTGTCCTGACCTGAGAGCTGGAGAGAGCATGCAGCAGGCTGAGGCCTGGAGAAAACTGCCTGCGACTCCTTGTCCTGGAGCAACGTGGAGAGGTAGCACACACCCCCCACCCAAAGGCCAGCCCCTGCTCCTGCAGCAGCCCTCCAGCACCCTCTGCTGACAAGGCAGAAACTTAACTCATCCACCCTCTCCATTTGCAAAATCACTCATTTGTTTGTTTAGGAAAGGATGCCAAGAAGGAGGGACATGGGCCACGCTGACGGCTCTAGTAATTTAAGGCAGTGGGACCAGTGCCTTGAGGACTCCGGTGTGTTCGCCAGCACATACCTGGGACTGACCAGGCCTGGGGTCTCCTGCAAGTGGGCTGGGGGTGGAAAGTGATCCCTCTAAGAGGCCAAATGGAGGCTTCCAGAAAGAAGGATTTGAAGCCAAAGGCTAGGATGGTGAGGGTCTGTATGCCAGGGGTTTTAAGCACCTTTAGAAGGTGTCTTAGAGGCAGAAATAAGGTTGCCTTTATAAGGGGCATTGGACAAACTGTTCAGCACCAGGGCCTCATGGCAGAGTGGTGGCAACAGACCCCTGTCCAAGGACAAGCGCCTCAGAGACAAGTACCATAAACCATCCAGCCATCTGGTCTCTGGCAAAGGAAATCTAAATATACTGGGACTTAGAAATAGACATTTGATTTAAAAGTTGGGAGTCCAAATGCCCTGAGCCAGGAGGAAATAAGAGGAGCCCACCACTGCCCAAGAAGCTCTTATATCTCACTTTTGTTCAGGCTTCTGGGTGCCAGGCCTTATCAGCCCTCCAACATCCATGGAATTGCAAACCATTGAAAATAACTTCACATATATTTAAATATAAATCTTGTGAATGATGATTATCACACCATTTTAAAAACAAGAAGGAGAAAGTGAAGTCAAATTATTTCCCCAAAATGCTCCCTCCCCAGGCCAAATCAGGATGGAGGTGGGACCCAGGCTTGGGTTCTGTGCCCTCGAGGGACATGGATGGCCCTGAGTCTCCAGCATCAGGATCTCCCTCCCGCACTGCCCCCACTGTGGATTCACATACGCAGGCCTGAGGCCCTGGACATAAAGCTGCCCATGTGCAGCTGCTTTATTAGCTCATCTGGGGTATTTAAACAGCCACGTCTGCAGAATTAGAGGCTCCCTAGACTGCTACTGTTTTTAAATCTGTTTTGTTGTTTTTTTTTTTTTTTCAGAAACTCATTTTTTATAATTTTTCATTCTTTCAACAAATATTTTCTGAGTACCATCTATGCTTTAAATGCCAGTCTAGACACTACATTGATTGAAACAGGCAAGCAGCTTGCCCTCATGTGCTTCTGTGATCGAGCGAATAAGTAAAGTGGGTAGATGGTGGTGCAGCAATGTGTGTGTGTGCTGAAGAGTAAATAATAAAAGCAGCAGCCAGGGACAAGAGGGGGTTGTAATTTCAGGTGGGGATGGGCAGGGCAGGCCTCCTGGAAAACTGCTGGGGTGCCCAGACCCCATGCCATGTTGGCATGGGAGGCTGTCCAGGAGGTGACGTCTCTGTTGGTTAATTTACTGTGAAAATATGTTCCACCAGTTTGTCTCTTGGCTGGACCCATGGAATTTTTGCCCCAACCCAAGCTATACCTCTGGGGCCATCTGCTTCATGGTGTTTGGTGCAGCGATTGTGAAATTTTCGAGAAGAGCTGAAAGCACATAACTGCCTCTGTGTGTGTGTGTGTTGTTGTGTGCATGCGCTTGCACACGCATTTGCTCACCTGAGGAAGGAAAGTGAAACTAGAATGGGACACCTATCCCAGGCTGGAAAGTGTGAGGGTGCTACTCTAAAGATGGGCTTATGTGCAGACCCCCAATCCTAAGCCACCATGTGGCTTCCCCTCAGCTTTACACAGATTTTTACTAAACTCACAGCAGCCTGAGGTTCCTGAAAGGCAGTAACATAGTTTCCTGTACCATGTTAATAGACAGAATTCAAGGAGCTTAGAAAAAAGGACTTCACAATACTAAGTATGTAGGAGACAATATTATTATTCTTTTGTATCTACTTACACATGCTCCTAAAATTATCTGTACCATAGGAAAACTAGAGGTAAGGAAGGATGGTTTGCAAGGTAGTTCTTTCACTAAAGTCTCTTTTTCTTTAAGCTTTTGGGGGTTGTTATTCTTTAATTAAATTAGTTACATTCTCTGCTGTGAAACTGAAGGAGGAAACAATCTATCATCCAAGTGGAAAGCAAAGACAGCTGGCTGGGTGTGTTAATTGGAATTGGATCAGTCGATATCAAGTCTTTACAAGAAGATTCCTGGATTTCTTTTACATACTGAAGGATAATCACTAGGCTCATAACTTGATGCCGTGGGGCATTTTTCATTCTCAAATTTAACAATCTCATGCTTTTCTTGGAGGATGTTACATACGTAACAGGAAAGACTATGAGAAAGAAAGTTATTTTGAGAACACAATGACTTGATTTAGACTAAAATTTTAATTCCAGCAAGTCTGGATATTCAAAATTTGATTAGGTAGGCAGTATAATTATGTGTGAAATGCCATGTTTTGTTGCTTCCACTGTATTCGTTGCATGTAAGTTTGGTTGTGTAATAAAATTTGATTTTGTTTCTAGTCCTGGTGACTTGGTCACAGATGCTTTGCTTTGAATCCTATCTTCAATCATCTTATAGAGATAAGCACTTGATCTTAATGTAAACAACTAAATGCTGTGAAGTTGATATTAGGTTTTTATTGACGTATCCATCCAAAATGATCTTATCTCAAAATATGGGAACTTGAAAATTCTTTGTGTGTCTGTAACTCCCTATATGGTTGGGAGTAGTCGTTCTTTAGGGGAAAAGACAACCAAAGCAAGAGAGATTTATCTTCTGTTTATGGTAACATACACCATGTTATTTTTCTGTATTTTCATTGTAAAAAAGAAAAAGGGGGGATTTAATCAAAATTTCAACTTACCTAATTGTAGTTGAATTATCTTGGTAATTGAAGAAAGTTTCAGGTTATATCTGTGTGTGTATATTTCTGGAGCAAAAACTTCTTTGCTGTAGGAGGAGCTGGCCATATGAGACAGGTCCAAATGACACTCCATTCCTCCTCACAGCTGGGTGTGTATGTGTATGGGTGTGTATGTTCATGTATGTGTGTAAGTGTGTATATGCAGGGTAAGTGAGAAGCAGTGAAGTAAGAGTGCTTTATTAAATTACCACTATTATCATTCTTTTTTCAAATTTTATTTATTTATGCTTACAAGAGCTGGGGTGTAGGCCAGAGGAGCAGGGTGTGAGAGGATTCACCAGAGACAGAGTAGGGAGCAGAACAGGCAGACTGACTGAAGTACACTGCTGAGGGGAGCAGCGGGGAGACAGGAGAGGTCTGCTGTGTCATATGTGGGTCAGCTCCCTGGCCGGGGATCGAACTCAAGTCTCAGTGGTGGTAGCGCTGAGATTTAGCCCCCTAGGCTACCAGGAAGGCCCCTTTATTATCAGTCAGTGTAGGAGAGGATGTGAATTCTCTCCTGACCTAAGATCTGGTGTTCTCAAGCCTATGAATCTGCAAGAGCAGGTTCTAGAGAATCTGGAATAACCAGAGTTCCTCTGGCTACTAAGCACCTGCTCTGTGACAGGTTAGGTGAGAGATCCTGTTCAGTGGACTGTGGAACAGCAACACCTGTTCTGTGATAGAGTGGCCTTTCCCTCCACTTGCTTTGCAGGCAGAGGCCCCAGCAAGCAAAAGCTCCTCAACCCTGTTTCCACAGCCCCAGACCAGCACTGGGCCCTGACTGCCACAGCATTTGAATTCTCTGAGTTACTCCTAATTTTGTTTCTGAATGTATGAGAGTCTGTTCCCCTATTCCACCAGAATGACTGGGAAGGTTATATAATGCTTCAATCTTCATGTGTTCATCAAGTGGAAGGCAGAACTTTGCTTCTTATTTTGGAATAGTGCTTCTTATAGCTTCCCCTCTGTACATGCGAGAGACGGAAGCAGAGAGATTCATGCACACCTGTGCACTCTTATAAATGATATGAACATAAGCAGACCTCATATGGGGATCTGTCTTTAAGGGAACAAAAACTCTAATTCTGTAAAACATGACAACTTGAATCCTCTCTCCTGTTACCATAACACTATGGGGTGAGTGTATCTGCCAGAATGCCCTACACCCCACCCCCTACTATGAAAAGGGTGTCCTTGCTGGTGAGGACCAGTCTCCTCCTTGTTCCCAAGAGCTGATACTTAGGTGCATTTGGATGGGGTTTATAGGTGAAGAATTAAGACAAAACTTAAAAATCATTCTTTGTCACACACATCCACTTACCCAGACAAAAAATTCTGCATGGGACTCATATCTTGAGAAAAAAGAGTAAAAATAGTTCCCACTCACCTGTGATGACTGATGTTCTAGCAGTTGCACCTGCTGTTGGCTAAAAAACAGAAGCAAAACAAACAAAAAACCGAGCCCTTTCATTCCTGTGGTAAAAGAAGGCCAACTTCAAAGATTAGAGATTTAGGTTTGTTTTGGACAAAACTTCAAATAGTTGGTTTGTTCATCCGGCCTTTATCAAGCATTTTGGCGCCTTGACCATCAGGCAGGAAACCTGCGAGAACAGAGTCTGTGAGGCCAAAGTCTCCACCTTGGCTCAGTGAGGCTGGTGATGGAAACCCTTCTCGGGTATCCTGAGCGCCGCCTTTCAAGGCTGAGGGGGCAGGCCACATCATGGGGTGGGTTTCAATAGCTGAGATTGGACTGTTTGTCCCAAGCATCAAAGACAGAGGCTTGGAGGGACCCGAGGGTCCACAGGTGGGAGCCCTCTTGCTGGTTCTGGGGCCTCGTGAATGCTGTGCACCTTCAGGAGACTTGTCTTTGTGGTGTTCAGCCTGAAAATCACTGTTGAAGGGAGACCCAAGGCACCTGGGACTGAGGAGGGCTGAGGTCAGTGCTCAGAAAGCCTGTAACCCCCCAGTGAAAATAAGGAGATCCCCACCCCTAGGTGACAGGACCAGCTAACACATTTGCCCGGCCCTCTCCTCTAACACATGAATGAGAAAGGTCCCTTCTCACACCAAGTGGAGAAGCCCTAAATAAGGCTCCAGCGTCATCGTGAATCCCTGGGGTAACTCACGTTGAGAAGCCCCTTCAAGTGTGCGAAGAACTGCTGTGCAGGATTTCTACCTAGACTGAACTACTTACGTTTCTGTAACGGCTTGCTCTGTTTTCCAGACGTGAGTGGGATTAATCATCTTCTGTGTTCTCCTCCTCCTGACAGAAGTTGGTATTTGTAAGGCAGGACATGGACACAGGGCAGGTTTTCTGATCCCATGCAGACCGGGTAAAGGAGGAGCCAGAGTCCTCAGTAGTTTTGCAGGTTTTTTATTTGGGGTTCACCAGGCATATGGCAGGCAGGGGTGCTGGCTGGGGGGCTGGGAGGCTGACAGGCCTCCCAGCCCCCAGCAAGTCTTCACTCTATCTGGACTCTCTGGCGTTCGTTCTGCTGCTTCTCAGCTTCTCTTTAGGCTTCGGCTTCGGCTTCAGCTTCAGCTTCTGCTGCTTCGGCTGCTGCTGCTGCTGGCGTCCCCCCATGACGCCGCCCTTAAAAGCGCAGTCTTAGCTCAGCTGAATCCCATCTACCTATGCCCACACCCTACTCCAGGTGTCCGCCATCAGGCATGCATTCAGGACAAGGATCCATCATCTATCCTGATGGTGGAAGGGCAGAAAAGCCTGATATTTTCTTTACCCTACAGTATTTCCCTAACTTACTCTACTTTAAAAAGGAAAAAAGTTGAAAACATAGATCACCCTCTACAAAGATGTGTTCAGGAAAATCTGTGGATGAGACTGAAGGTAGTTTTATTCATACACCCATCAGTGTCATTTTAGGGATGCTTTATGTTTCATTTGTTTTTTTTTTTTTTAAGATTCATTTATTTATTTATACAAGAACCAGGGTACAGGACAGATGTGCATGAGGGTGAGAGGATTCACCAGAGACAGAGTGGGGAACAGAACAGGCAGACTGACAAAATACACTGCTGAGAGGAGCAGCGGGCAAGACAGGAGAGGTCTGCTTCACCTTGTAGGATTCTCGCCGGCCGGCCGGGATCAAACCCACGCTGCAGAGGCTACAGACAGCTTCACAGTGCCAGTGTGGCGCTCAACTGCCCGTGCCACCAGGGAGGCCCCGTTTCATTTGTTTTAACAGCTGATGGATCCGTAGGATAGGAGCCCAGAGCTGCTCTGATCTGGTTACCATGAGTATGAACAGTGCCTCCTGCAATGAATCCTTTTATAGAAGGTGCGAGTTCCCAGCTGGCAGCCTCTGCTCTCTTCAGCTTTCGCAAATCAGGACTGGTCCCTGGCCTCCTAGAGAAGCCACCTGAATCCCCACTGCACCCAATCGCTGCTGCACATCTGAGCTTCCTGGCTTCTGCTCTCGGGCCTGCCTGCACAAGTCTGCGCGCCCATCCTCATATTCCTGGGGAGGGTGGGCACGCCAGCGTTTTGGAGTGTCACCTTCAGTGTATCCCAGACCTCTTCTGCTTGGTGGCATGGGTTTTTCTCCAGGTGTGAGTTTGGGCAACCTTGGGGGTTTCCTTTGCTTGGGGGTTTGGTCCCCTTTTAGGTACTGACTGCTTTTTAAAATTGTGTAGACCACAGCCTGTCCTCCAAAGCCCCCAGAAAGCGCAATAGAAAATTTAAATATATAACAAATATTCCTGAAATTTTAAGTGTGAAATATAAGGACAAGCTATAGGTACACAACACACCCATGTGACTTACAGGTGTGTGAACACTGAGACATACAGTCATGCAACTTTCCCATTAGAGGTGTCTGTCCTGAGAACCCTGATTTTTTACAACCTAAGTCAGCTGAAACTTGTCATTGGGACAGATCACCAAGGTGGAACCACTTACAGAATTGTCTTCTGCCCCATCCTCTGCCTGTTTTCATACCAACAGCTCTCGGGCCATGAGGCTGTTCTGGAAAGAGGCTTCACTTAGGTCTCTGGGGACACTTGGGGTGGTGACACACCCTAAAATTTATAGTGTATTATACTAGGGACCCCAGAGAAACAGAATCAATAGGAGATGGATGGATGGATGGATGATCTCTCTATATAGATACATCTTTCTATAAATTTATATGATACAATATCTATAATAAATCTTTCTGGAGCTCTCTAGAAAAAATAGATATCTATATATATGAAGATTGATTCATCTAGCTAGCGAGCTTGAGAAAGATTTATTATAGAAATGGCTCACTTGATGTGGAGGCTGAGAAGTTCCACCATCTGCTGTCTGCAAGCTGAGGACCCAGGAAAGCAGGGGTGTGACCCAGTATGAATCCAAAGGCCTGAACCTATGGCGTGCACCCTAAGCTGAGGACTGAGAATTTGAGGTGAGATGTCTCGGCTCAGCAGTGAGGCAGATGAAAGGGTGAATCCTCCTTGCTGCCCCTTGTGGTCTAGTCAGTCCCTCAGAGGATTGGGTGGAGCCCACAACCTTGGGGAGGGCCCTCTGCTTTACTGAGTCCACAGATTCAGATATTAATGGCTTCAGAAACGCCTTCACAGACACACCCAGAAACAATATTTAATCTGGGCACCTCAAGAACTGAGCTTTTGCTTGGTATCATAAAGGATTTTCTTTGGCCAGAATATGACAAGTGAAGTAGAAGGGAGGAGGTTCCGGAGTGTTTGCTTCAGCCCTGACCTGCCTTTGAGCATGGACAGGCCTGCTGCTGACCCTCACGGATGCTCTGAGCAGCACAGCGTGGGCACAGAGTCTCCTGGAGGAGCGGTATTTGTGGGGGGGGGGTGCGAAATGCAGTGGTGAAGCATTTCAGGAGGCAGATTGGCTCCTAGAAGGGGAGACTGGCCATGACGAGGCCTTGGGACTCTGGCCAGTCACCACTCCGTGACCAAAGATATCTTATAGATGTCTTCTACTTAGACGTGGACACTTTGATCTTAAGGTCTGAGGCCCAACCTGCCTTGCCCCGTGACTGCTTATAATGACAGAGGGCAAGAGTGCTGCTGTGGTGCGGGTGATGGGAGGGTGTGAAACCAGCCCCTCTGCCTGCAGCATGTCGGAGCATCAAACACAAAGCCCACCCTGTGTATGCATCATGTGCTGGGGCCTGGGGGCATCTCAGGGAACCCTCACTAAGCTGCCAGCTTTGGTTCTATCATGATTCCATTTTGCAAATGCAGCAGCTGAGACACAAGGACATGAGATGCTGCCGAGATTTGACTCGTGACCAGAGGGCTGGACTCAGGCTCTGGGCTGAGGTGCCTCCACCTGCCTCATTAGACGTGGTCAGACAGCTCACATTGTTCAGAGCAGCAAGAGGGAGAGTCTTGGATAGGGGAAGATTTATCCTGGAGGTGGGTTCAGAAATCTCCTGCATTATTCTGACAATAATGTGTGGGTGGGACTGGAGGGCATGACCCCCCACAGCAGGATCTTGGCTCAGGAGGAAACCCCGAGCTCTGCTGCAGTGCTGTCAGCAGGTAGCTATGCAGCAAAACATCTGCTCATCTGCAAAAGGTGGGCCTTGAGCTATACTTGATACAGGACTCTGGGGGCCCAAAGGGTTTGTGTGCCAGAGAACAATTGCATGTGTTGGGGTGCCTTGGGTGTATCAAATGCCTGCCCCAGGGAGGAAGGCCAGGGGACTTCTCCAGGGTCCCCTGTAGCCCCACTTTCCCCATCTCTCAATCTGTCTACTGCAGGTGCTCTGCCTGGCCAGACCCTCCTTTAGGGCCCATGTCATGGCACTTCTGCCGTTTCCCGTGCTAATAGCTTCATGTCTACCGTCCTGTTCACCTCATTCCGAGACACGGCTTCTTTCCCCACTTCACATGCTGGCGTAGAATCCCAGGCAGATGCAGTGATGTGCTGCAGTCATTTGGCTAGTGCAAGGGAGACCTGGGATTCAGATCCAGATTCTTCCTCCAGCAGGGTCCCCGCCCTTTGTCCTCACAGCAGGGTCACCAATTCCCAAGCTCATTGCTCACACACCCCAGTCAGTACCCAGTGCCTGCACATGCATGCTGCCTGCAATCTGCGCTTGTTTATTTCTTTACAAATTAGGTTCTCTGTACTAGGTCGAACTGGTGGTGATGGTGTGGGTGAAAATTACTACTATACTAAAATTTTAGATGCATACAAAATACATTACAGATGAGAAACATTTCAGGCTGAGATTAAAAATGAGTAGCAACAGAAGTTCTGTTCCTGACTTGAGCTTGAAGCAGGTCTCATGGAGAGTGAAAGGTGTGCGTGGGTATCGGTGTCTCCTTGTCACGGGTGGATTATACACAAATATGACAAGGGGAGCAGAGAGAAGTCTGTGTTTTTCCTGCAAGAGAGGGGGGTTTGTCTATGTGCACTGGAGCTTAATTTAGAGCCAAGGCCCCCCTTCCTGTGTTCATTCTTTTCCTTCCATAACCTCTGCTTCCATCTGGAGGAACCAGGTTAGCAGCCTGAGAGCGTGCGAGCATGAACCTGGTGGGGATTAGGTGAGTCGCACTAACACTGTTTCTCTGTGCAATGGCAGCTGAGATGCCCTGTACCCCAGGAGGGCAGAACCACCCTGCCCACTGCCCTGGGAGACACACTGAAGTCTGGAAAAAGAGCAGCAAGTCAGGCAGCCTGGCCTGGAGGGATTCTTTTATTTGCTCAGATTTTTAATCCTCACGAGGGTTATGGATTTAGTCATGATGTTGAATCTTGCTGGTGAGTTATGTGTGGGATTTAGAGCATTGTTCTAAGTCAGTTGAAGCCACCTGCTGGGCACAGCAAAGTGGGCAGGTGCCAAACCCAGCAGCACCCACTGCCAAGCAGCAACGGGAGGCATGATGAGTGTGCAGACCTTGCAAAGGAGTTCTCCACATCTAGGAGGCCCCTTCTTCCACCCCTGCCATGCTGGCCACTGACCCCAGGGCCATGAGGTGGCACACGGAAGAGTCATGATGTGTCCCAAGGGTAGATTTCCTGCTCTATTACCTTGAGCCAGTGACCCACTCTCTGGGTCACTCTCTAGGGTCCTCCCTGGTAATGCAAGGGTTAAGACGCAATCTGTGAAGTAATCTGCAGCCACTGCAGCACGAGTTTGATGCCCAGCCAGCCAGGGAGCTACCCACATGGCACAGCAGACCTCTCCTGACTCGCCTGCTGCTCCCCTCAGCAGTGTACTTCGGTCAATCTGCCTGTTCTGTTCCCCACTCTGTCTCTGGTAAATCCTCTTACCCCTCACATCTCCAGCCGGTACCCCAGCTCTTGTATGCATAAATAAATAAATCTTAAAAAAAAAAAGAAAATACTTTCCTTGTGATGATCTTGTAAAGATCAGAGACAAGGGGCTTCCCTGGTGACACAAGAGGTCAAGCACCACACTATGAAGCTATCTGTAGCCTCTGCAGCATGAGTTTGATCCCCAGCCAGCCAGGGAGTTACCCACATGGTGCAGCAGACCTCTCTGTCTCTCCCGCTGCTCCCCTCAGCAGTGTATTTCAGTCAATCTACCTGTTCTGTTCCCCAATCTGTCTCTGGTGAATCCTCTCACTTCCTATACCTCTGGCCTGTACCCCAGTTTTTGTATGCATGAATAAATAAATCTTTTTTAAAAAAATTGGAGACAAGTTAGGACATGGGTCCTGGCACATGGCATGCAATCAGTAAAAAAGACAGTGCTGTATTTCATTGCTAGATGAGTTTGCAACAGATCAGGTATGTTGTGGATTCCAGAACTGGGGGTCAAAGCATTCTGAGTGGAAGCTGATCTGAACCTCAGGTTGGGGGAAGGTTGAGATGCAGAGGGGCAGGGAGAGCTGGTGACACAGGAGCAGGGAGTCCATGCTAAAAGGGAGCAGTGTGCTGGGGAGCCAGTCCCTGGAGGAAGTGAGTCCTGGGACACAGTGCAAGTGACTTGTCACAGCAGGAGCTGACCATCTGGTGTCATCCAGGATGATTCACACACCCATTGCTAATATTCAAGAAACAAATAAGCGGATGTTAAATTAATGAGCTAGAATTATAAGGACACCAAGTCCCAGTGAAAATAATTTTTTCCAAGAATTCCATGTGCAAGCAACTCGGGCTTTAAGAGGAAAACCCTTGTTCCAGGCAGGTTAATTTTGCAGGAGAATGAACGTGCAGGTGGAGGCACAATTATTTTCTTGCAGAAACGTTTCTCTTCTCCTTAGGTGAAAATAGCCTTGGCAAAGTCAGATGACAGTATAGTTCCTAAAGGACAGGCAATTCATTAAGTGCTAGTGTTTAGCTGCTCTATAAGAACAGTTTTAAAAATGAAAAGTTAGGGAAAATTAGTGTGCCATCAGGGAAAAAAGCTTTTGCTGGTTAAGTATCAATTGCAACTCTAGCCACCTTTTCATTTTTTAATTTGCTTCATTGCGGTGTAGTTGACATACAATAAACGGCACATATTTAAAGTGAACAATTTAATGAGTTTTGACATATGTACACACCAAGGAAACCAACACCACCATCAAGCTAGCAACATAATACATCACACCTAAAACTTTGCATACCTTTCTCCCTTGCCTGTATTTTTAATCAGGTTTTGTTGTTAAATTTTATAAGTTTGTTGTATATTTTGAATATTAGCCCTTTTGAGACATATGATGTGCAAATATTTTCTTCTATTCAGTAAGATATCTTTTCATTTTGATGCAAGTTTCTTTCACTGTGCAGAAGCATTTTAGTTTTAATAGTCCCATTTGTTTATTTCTGATTTTGTTTCCCAAACACTTCGCATTTTGTCCCCAAACACATCTCTAAGACTGATGTTAAGGAGCATATTGTCTGTGTTTTCTTCTAGGTATTGTATGGTCTCAGTTCTGAAGTCCAAATCTTTAATCCATTTTGAGTTACTTTTTGTATATGGTGTTAAACAATGGCTATTTTCATTCTTTTGCATGTGACTGTCCAGTTTTCCCAACATCATTTTTTTAAATAAATTTTATTTTTATATTCCCCATACAATTGCAATCCCCTTTTTTTGACCCCATTCCCTCCCCTCCCCACCCCCAATAAAGTGTCTCTTGTTCATAGTTGTTTGTTGATTTTGATTTTTTCTTTCTTATAGTTATTCATTTTCCTGGTCCCTTATTTAAGTTTTCTAGATTCCTGCTATGAGTGAGACCATCCGGTATTTTTCTTTTTCTTTCTGGCTTATTTCGCTGAGCATGATCCCTTCCAGCGCCATCCATGTTGCTGCAAATTGCATGTGTTTATCTTTTTTGAATGCTGAGTAATATTCCATGGTGTATATGTACCACATCTTCTTGATCCAGTCATCTATTTTTGGGCATTTGGGTTGTTTCCAAAGCTTAGCTATTGTAAACAGTGCTGCTATAAACATAGGGGTGCAGGTGCTCTTTGGAATTGACCAACATCATTTATTGAAGAAACTTTCTTGACTTCATTGTAAGCTCTTGGTTCCTTTGTCATAAATTAGTTAGCATGTGTGCGTGGTTTTATTTCTGGTCTCTCAGTTCTGTTCCATTGATATTTGGGACTGTTTCTATTTCTCTACCAGACTTTTAATTATTATCCCTCTGTAATGTAGTTTGAAGTTGGGGGAGCATTATGTCTCTGTTTTTGTTTTTCCTAAAAGTGTTTTTGATATTTGTGTTATTTTATTATAGTCCAAATAAATTTCATGATATTTTGTTCTGTTCTGAAGAATACTGTTGGAATTTTGATGGAGAGTGCATTGAATCTATACATTCGTTTAGATAATATAGCCATTTTAATAATGTTAATTCTTCCAATCTATGAACATAGACTACCTTTCCACCTCTTTATGTCTTCTTCAAATTCTTTCAACAGTGGCTTACAGTTTTTGGTGTATAGTTCTTCACTTGAATTTATTACAAGCTATTTAATTAATTTTGATATAATTATAAATGGGATTGTTCTGATTTCTCTATCTGCTAGCTCATTATTTTCATACAGAAATTCAGGAGATTTTCGTATGTTAATTTTGTAGCCTGCCACTTTAGTTATTTCCAATAGCTTTTTATTAGCCTTGGGATTTCCTGTATACATTATCATATCATCTGCAAATAGTGATAGTTTTACTTCTCCCTCTCGAATTTGTAGTCCTTTTATAGCCTTCTCTTCTCTAATTACTGTTTCTAGTACTTCCAACATTATTTTGAATAGTGCTGGTGAGAGGTGGACATCCTTGCCTCATTCCTGACTAAAAAAAAAAATTGTAGTTTTCTGCTATTATTTTTAAATAGTATTTCCTTAACTGTGTTTAGATTTCATTTGCTATTTTATAATTTTTTAAAGATTTATTTATTTATGCATACAGGAACTGGGGTTCAGGCTAGAGATGTGGGGCGGAGGGGATGTGTGTGAGAGGATTCACCAGAGAAAGAGTGGGCAATAGAACAGGCAGACTGATTGACATACACTGCTGAGGGGAGCAGTGGGTGAGACAGGAAAGGTCTGCTGCACCATGTGGGTCACCTCTCTGGCCGGGGATCGAACTCGTACTGCAGTGGCTGCAAATAGCTTCATAGGTTGCGTCTTAACCCCTTGCACCACCAGGGAGGTCCCACTATTTTATAATATTTAAGATGGAGACTTAGCTCATTCATTTTAGATTTTAACATTTTCATGAAGGCAAATAGGCTATTAACTTTCCTGAAATCAACCTATATCCCACAGTTTAACAATAGAATATTCAATACCATTTGGGGAAACACAAGTCCTAATTCTCTTTTTTTCCTTTAACCAATCCATCATTTTGAACTGTATTTCATAAATTCAAAGCATGTGTGTATTTTTTATCATTTTCTCCTTATTAGAGTTATTTAATCTAATTTAATTATATTCTCTATAAATTCAATTTTGAAATTTGTTTCTTTATTGTTACTTGCTCAGAGTATGGTCAATATTTATAGATGTTTTATGTGAACTTGCAAAGACTGTGTTCTACGGTTGTTGAGTATATGGTGTTTTATATAAATGTAACTATCTTTTGTTACCTTTGCCAAATATGTTTTTTTCACTTTTTCACACTTTTTTGGTATCTGTATGTTTCAGGTATATTTCTTATAAACATCACATCGTAAAACTTTGCTTTTCTACTCCCTTTAACAAACACTGTACTTTCATTATAAGATTTTACTTGATTTAATTTTAATGTTATTTTAAGTACATTTGATTGTGAATTGTCATGTTTTATTTTTATTCATTTTGCCTGATCTGTTTTTCTTTTTCCCTTCACTTTTTCCTTCTTTCAGATGATATTTTTTTATTATTTTTCCTTAGTTTATTTAGAAGGTATATACATCTTTACTTTTATTTTAGTGGTTAGAAAGTACGACATGCATCTTTGATGTCAGTATTTAACGTGAATTGATTTTTGTCTTCTTCCTGGACAATATAAAGAACTTAAAACATCGTTTTACTTTCTTCTAACTCATATGCTCTTTTCGTCATGTGTTATATGTTTACAAATCCCCTAAGACATCATCATTATTATTATCCAATACAGTAATCATGAATTTATATTTATCCTCATATTTGCCATTTTTGTGGCTCTTCATTCTTTCCTGCATTTCGACTCTTTCTTCGGGGTCATCTTTGCTTTTCTTTGAAGAGTACTATTTAGTATTTTTTTTAGTTCTGGTCTGTCAGTAACAAATGTTCTCAATTTCCTTTTCGGATTCTTATCTTCTTTGGTTTTCAACATTTTAGTGGCATGTGCTGAGGTCTAATCTCCCTTGAGATATCTTATTTAAAGTTGGATCTGTGATTTGATGCTTTTTAATCAAATTTACTAAGTTCTTAGCTAGTATTTCTTCACATGTTGCTCCTATATTAATTCTCTCCTTTCCTTCTGGGGCTCCAATGACATATACATTAGCCCATTCCTTTCTGCCCTCTGTTACCCTCTGCTGTGTTACCCACACTTTTGACTCCCCACATTTTATTTTAAACAATTTTTCTAATCTTTTTCCTAGTTTACTACTTTTTAAGTTTGCCATATCTGCTGTTGAATCACTCATTGCACCTTTAATTAAAAATTTCTTCAGGTCTGTTTTTTTCCCCAAATCTGTTAGGTCATATTTTGTAGTTTCTAGCTCCTCCAAAACCTCAGCCTTGCCTTTAACTCTGTTATCATAGAAGGTGTGGAATGTTGTTCTTGTTGGTTCGTGTTGCCTGATACTCTATTTCCTCTTATGTCTGGTTGTCTTTGAGGATATATATGAAATTTTGCTTGGACATTATTTATAAATATCTTGAGATCTTAGATTGTATTTTTTCAGTAAGAAAGGGTATTTATTAGTTTTTTTTCAATGTCTGGGGGTTCTGCCAATCTGTAATCATCTTAACCCCATTTTAGGGGTTGAGATTTCCTGGGCCACTCAACTCACTCCAAACTGGGTAGCAGTTTACTGCAAAGCTCACTCTTTTCTTCTTGTTCATCTCCAGGGTTCAATTCTTCAAGGTCCCATAAAAAAGGTTCTGTTGTATATAAAATAATAGCCCCCCAAAGGTGTCCCAGTGTGAGTCCCCTGAACCTGAGGATATGTAATATTACGTGTCAGGGGAAATTAAATTTGTAAATGGAATTAAAGTCATTAGTCAGCTGTCATTGAGGTGGGAGATTATCCTAATTACCATGAATTATTGAGATGGACTCAGTGTAGTAATAGAGAGCCTTGTAAATGAAAGAGAGAGAAAGAGAGGAGAGTTTCAGAACACCTGTACAAGCTGTTACTTGTACTTGCTTGTGAAAATGGAAGAAGACCATGAGTCAAAGGGTATGGGTGACCTCTAGCAGCTGGAAAAAAATTTAAGGGAGGGGCCCCCCTGGTGGCACATGGAGTTAAGACACAACCTGTGAAGCTATCCGCAGCCACTGTAGCATGAATTCGATCCCTGGCCAGGGAGCTACCCACACAGCACAGCAGACCTCTCCTATCTCATCTGCTGCTTCCCTCAGTGTATTTCAGTGTATTTCAGTCAGTGTGCCTGTTCTGTTCCCCACTCTGTCTCTGGTGAATCCTTTCATCCCCCTCACCTCTGGCTTGTACCCCGGTTCTTGTATGCATAAATAAATAAATCTTTAAAAAAAAAGAAATTTAGGGGGGTGAGACCTGTTTCTAACCTTGACCTGCAGAACAGTAACAGCACATTTGTGTTGTTTTGAGCCACTTCAGTTTGTGGTAATTTGTTACAGCAGCTGTAGGAGACTAATTCAGGTCCTAAATGCCAACAGTTGTCTCAGTAGTTCATCTTCCCCTTTGCATTTCTCAGCTGTCTCTTTTGGAAACTGTAGATTCCTACGTGAAAGAAAGATCCCAAGATCAGTATGGATTCTCTGCTTTTTTGTCCTTGGCAGATCTTGGTTTGATTATCCATCACAGTCTTATAAAAGGCCCAGTGCCTTTGTGTATATGTTTTTAGTACTTTGTCCAGTGTTTCAGTTGGATGTGTAGTCTGAATTGCCTCATCCTTAATGTTGGGCAATTTTCTTTTGAATCTAGATAACTGAGTGTAATTGCACTTTAGAATTTCACACTCCCAGCATCATTGTAGTCTCAGGGTTATTCCCCAGGTGAGTACAAGAGCTTCTTCTCTGGCCTCTTTTATATTCCCCATGCTGATTTTCTTCCTACACCAGAATTATGACTTCCTCTTACATGGCTGACCTTGAGACCTGCCCTTGGGATCCAGTTCATTATAAAATGCACCCAAAGCTCAGCCCCTTCTTGTTGCCTGATGAAAGGAATGGAGCTTTTCTGCAGTGACACTATCTGCTCAGCAATCTCCAAGATGTGACAGATTTCCTCCTCTAGTTTCTTTGCAGATCATAGAAAGCGTTCACCTTTTACCAAAATCTAACGGGTTTGCACCCCCAAGCCCCATCTCTGCTCACACCACCAGCCCCACCTGCGATGAAGGAAGAAGGGCCAAGTGGCCGTGAAGCAGACAGGCTGTGTGTAGCCCAGTGGTGCAAATTAGCCCAGCAGCACTGCTCTAGGTGGACTCCATGCAGTGACACCCTGTCAGATTAGGTACAGATAGTTTTTAAGAGGGCAATTTGATTTTTTGTTTGTTTGTTTGTTTTTGAAATTTTATTTTTATATTCCCCATACAATTGCAACCCCCTTGTTTTGACCCCAATCCCTCCTTTCCCTGCCCCCCCCCATAGTGTGTCTCTGGTTCATAGTTGTTTGTTGATTCTGATTTTCACTTTCTTATAGTTATTCATTTTCCTGGTCCCTTATTTAAGTTTTCTAGATTCCTGCTATGAGTGAGACCATCCGGTATTTTTCTTTTTCTTTCTGGCTTATTTCGCTGAGCATGATCCCTTCCAGCACCATCCATGTTGCTGCAAATGGCATGTGTTTATCTTTTTTGAATGCTGAGTAATATTCCATTGTGTATATGTACCACATCTTCTGGATCCAGTCATCTGTTTTTGGGCATTTGGGTTGTTTCCAAAGCTTAGCTATTGTAAATAGTGCTGCTATAAACATAGGGGTGCAGGTGTTCTTTGGAATTAATGTTTCTGTGTCCTTTGGGTAAATACCTAGGAGTGGAGTTGCTGGATCATATGGAAGCTCTGTCTTTAGTAGGTTGAGGAATCTCCACACAGCTCTCCATAGTGGCTGGACCAGTTTGCACTCCCACCAACAGTGCAGGAGAGTTCCTTTCTCTCCACATCCTCGCCAACATTTGTTGTTGCTAGTTTTTTTAATATGTGCCATTCTCGCTGGTGTAAGATGGTATCTCATGGTAGTTTTGATTTGCATTTCCCTGATTACAAGTGATGTTGAACATGTTTTCATATGCCTGTCGGCCATTTGCATTTCCTCTTTGGAGAAGTTTCTTTTTAGCTCTTCTGCCCATTTTTTGACTGGATTATTTTCTTTGTTTTTGTTGAGTCTCATCAGCTCTTTGTAGATTTTTGTGATCAGTCCTTTATCATTAGTGTTGGGTGCAAAAATTTTCTCCCAGTCAGTGGGGTTTCTTTTAAGAGGGCAATTTGAAAGAATAGCTCTCACTTAGGTTTTGAAGTTGGATTTCTATGAAACAATTCTTACTGCTTACTGTCTGAATGCATGTCACATCCTTAAACACATTTGATAACAAAAAAAGTGGGCTCTGCTGGCAGTTACAGCCCCCAAAGGCAGCATGATATGCTTGTAGCCAAGAGGGAAAAGAAAAGCTTTTGGTTTTGGTAATTCAGGCTCCAACTCAGGACTCTGAGCCTTTGAATTTTGCCACCATCTAAACTAAAGCTTTGAGCTTTTTGACTGTGGAACTGCCAGGAGGCAAAGGAACAAAGGATGAAAAGACAGGGACGCCTGGCTCCTGCATCTTCAAGTCAGATTTAACCACCGAAAAGCTGCCTTTCTACTTTCAAACAAAGAGAGGATCGCTGCATCCCAAATGCTTGTGCTTATGACAGGGAAATTTGTGATTAGAAAAAAAGAAGGCAGGGATCTAGACACCATTTTATGAACCATCAAAGGCATTGAGCTTTGGAAGCCTCCTGTAAGGCCTGCTGAGGTCCATGGCCCTGATGCCCACCCCATAGTCCCGGTCAGCTTCGTTTCCCTGGTGATAATGACGCCATCAGGGGAGATGTAGCTCTCACGAAAACTGTCACGTGCTGCATTTCGTGCAGTCCAGTGCTTTGTCATGGGCGGCCCTGCCAACCTCCTAATGCACTTAGATATTTAGGACACATGAAAAACACAGTCTGTGTTTTCATATCCTTTCTATTCAGTGTTTGTATCAAAGCATAAACTCTCAGGGTAATACAAATCTGTGAAAATGATTAGAGAAAAGATTTCTTTGATTTAAGTTTCCTTAAATGGCCAGTGTCCCCTCCCATTAGCACCAGAATGCCTGTGGTTTCATCGAGGTTTTTATTTACTTAATAAATGTTAATGGAGCACCCACTATAGACTAGGGGACACCAGGGTGGCCAAGACAGACCATGTCTCTTCCCATTTCAGTTTAACTAGTTGAAAATAGTGATTTGGCAATATCATCTCTGCAATGGATAAGCTCATTCATTCATTTACTCACTCAGTATTGGGTCGTCTGTTCCCTTTTGAATTCCCACAACACTGACAGGCTTGTAGTAAATACAAATTAGATTGAAAATACAAAATGAGAGTTGGGGTAATTATTCTACTAATTTGGGTTAAATTCTATTAATATGGGTTAAAATGCCTCAATTAATTCAAGTATTGTTCACCCTTTGCTAAGAAATAAGCAGCTAGATGAGCAGCTGTGAAGAAATCATTTTATTTTGCAAACAAGGGAAATGAGTTCGCACTTGTAAATGAGGAATTTTGCTTTCTAGAACAAAGAGAACTCCTGCCAGCCCCCTCGGCTATCTCCACTACCCCAATGTCCACAGAGCTCCCAAAAGTCCCAACACAGAGCTCGATGTGTACATGAGGTGCTGTGGAATAAGCACCTGCCACTCCTGGGCCACATGTGCTGGTCTCTTGGGAACAGAGCTCCTGCCCTCGGGCATCTGCTGTCCAGGAAGGAGTGGCCTCTCCTCCAGCCAGACAGGTGTGCATGGGGGCCTAGGACTCAGAGCACCTGCACCCACCCTGACCTACGTAGAGCAGAGGGTTGTCACTTCTTAAAATACTGGAGGTGACTGTTGGGAGAGGAACGGAAACCACGCAGAAAGATGTGGGCCTCTGCAGGCATGCTGAGTGGCCTCTCCAGGGCATGCTGAGTAGCAGGAACTAGTGCCAGGAGGGGCAGCAGCCGCAGCCCGGGGGCTCTGGGGTCCTGCTAGGAGCCAGGCCACGGCCAGAGTGTGAGTCCATCCAGGCGGCAGCAGCTGCTGCAGGTTGATGCGGGCAGTGATGTTGAGCATGGAGGTAGAGGGGAAGCCGTGTTCCAGTGAGTAGAAGCATCTTAGACCATTTCCAGGACAGGCACCCAGAACCGGAAGACCACAGGGTTGGTGTGTGTTCCTGTGCCTTTGCCCTGGGGCAGGCACTGCCGGGCTTTGTAACTTCTCTTACCAGTGTCCTCTGTGTTCTGTGTCGTCTTGTGCAGAGATCAAAACCAAAGGAGAGCTCAGCGGAGTACCGCTGACAGCATTTTACCTGTGGGTTTATTGCGGGCCTGTGGGCTGTAGCAGTCAGCTCTGGTTTACTTCACCTCTTTTATGATAAAGCATAATGACATCTGCTTTAATGGACAGTACATGTCCTTTCAGATAACACTGCTTCTTTTGTAGGATGAAGTCCACTTTTGCTTTTACTGAATACTTATATGTAATTCATTTAATGCAACTATAAAATTTTATGCATCTGTTGCAAAAATTTAATGCAAATTTCCTATGAATCAAGTGTTCCTTCATACAGTGGTCTGAGAATTACTGAGTTAGACATCAAGCTTCGTCATGTGGTTAAACAGAGGGACGCAGCATCTGCACAGATACTGTTCTACCTGGGGAGGTGCCCAGCATTAAGAGAAAGTGGGCGCTGAACATCTCTGGAGAGAGAGGCACCAGTGGGGGTGACTTGGTCCACAGGCTGCTGAACTAGCAGAAGAAATGCAAGCTAAGGGCTTGTGCGAGGACTCTGATTGAGTCATCACCTGGCCTTTTTCCTTTACCCTTAATTAGGTCAAATCACCTCATCCATGAAAGCTATGAGCATTTGATTGCTAGTGAGTAACTTGTTTGGACATTCGCGCTCTGCTGTGAGTGATGTCATAGCTTCCATGTTTTCAGTTACACCTGGTCTGCTTTGCTCAGCTTCCTGTGGCTTTTGTATAGAGGATGGGCAGCTTCAGCTTGAGGCCAGCTTGTGGGAAGGTACTCTTCCAGGTAACTCTGCTTTCAGCACCTTCCCCCCCCAATGGTGAGTCCTCACAAGTACAGGGTCAGTTGAAATCACCTCTGTGTTCTACAGAATTGTGGGATCAAAGGAACCCAAAGATTCCAGAGCTCCAAGTCCAAATGCCCTTTTATTCACTTGCCAAATATCACCGTAATCATATGAACTAGGACTAAAGCCCAAGCTCCTGATTTTTTATTCCATTTTTTGGTAAACTGTGCTAACTCCACATCCATAGGTATTGCTGAAGATGGCAAGGGGGTACAGACCATGGGCTGGGGGATTTCATTGAGGCATTAGCCGAAAGACTAAAGTTTAAGGTATGTGTGAGATTTTGGGAAATTTCTTTTGGGGCTATACGCTTTCTGTCTCATTTAACATAGTGTCATCTTGTCTGTTAGCATCAGATCATCTCACTGAGTATCAGTGGTCAAACTAGATTGAAGATCTGGAGTCACTCAGGGCCTCTTGAATTTTGGCACAAGTCCTTAGACACCCTAAATTAAAGATAGTTTGAAAACCTACTTCAGAGTATAAAATAGTACAGACTTAGCACAAAGCTGGCACTTTGCAAACTAAGAAAATGTCACCTGCAGGATACAGTGGTAACCTCACGAACCGCAAAATAGTGCAGACCCCAAATTATAAAATAAATAAATCCTGTGGATGGAATATACAGCATGGTGACTGTAGTTAATAATACTGTCTTGTATGTGTCAAAGTTGCTAAGAGATAGATACTAAAAGTTCTCAGCACAAAAAAATCTGTCACTCTTAGGTGACAGATGTTATCTGCAAATATCAAATCATTGTTTTGTGCACCTGAAACAAATATAATGTTACATGTTGATTATATCACAAAAAAAATGTAAAGTATTAGTGTTACTAGTATTGCTGGCACCCTGTTTATTTCTTTGGAGGTAACTAGATCTATCTACCATAGTTTGAAAGCTGACAAACTGTTCTTTTCAACACTAAATATTAGTTGCTGCAAGAATGTGTTGGAATTATAGGTAACCAGCGGTACATACATGACTAGTGTGGCTAGGATAACTAGAAATAACCAGGAAACATCTTTGAATCCAGAAGCTGAAAAATCACTCCTCAATGTCTTAACCTTAACTATGTAAAAATGCTGGTCTGGGTAAGTAATTAATTGCAAAAAGCAACAGATGTCTTATAAAAGTCAGAATTAGGAAACCACAGTCTTCTCAACCTGAAACACTTATTTCTTGTTAAAATAATGTATTAATAGTTTAGAGAATTAGTGCTAACCAGGTTAGTACTAGATTTCTAGAACAATGATTTGAATCTAGGATTCTGGAAAACACCCCATTTTTTAAAAATAATGTGTTGATTTAAATGGGGATAACAAGATGAAAGTAAGATAAAACAGTCAAAACCAGAGGGCTAAAAGCCATTTATTTCTCCAGTGTTAGTTATATTAGTTATATAGTTAGTTATATTTCTTACTGGATTGCTAGTGAGTTGGCACTAAACAAATAGTATAAACACCTAGGTGTCCATGTACTCAGAAATAAGCACAGATATCAAAAATAAGTAGTTAGGAGCCTCCCTGGTGGCACAAGGGGTTAAGCACTGCACTATGGAGCAATCCAGTCTCTGCAGCACGAGTTGGATCCCCGGCAGGCCAGGGAGCAACCCACATAGCGAGGCAGACCTCTCCTGTCTCTCCCATTGCTCCCCTCAGCAGTGTATTTCAGTCAGTCTGCCTGTTCTGTTCCCCACTCTGTCTTTGGTGAATCCTCTCGCCCCCCGCATCGCTGGCCTGTACCCCAGCTCTTATATGCATAAATAAATAAATCTTTAAAAAAAAAAGTAGTTCATGTGAGAAGCTGGAAGGCCAGTCCTTCTGTCCCCTAAATTCTTTTTTCATGGTGTATTAATGAATTAGTACTTTAGATGAATAATGGTAGTTATTAAGTATAAGATAATGGTTAAATACACCACAGAAGAACTACTCATTGCCATAAATTAGGGGAAATTCTCTCTCAATTTACTTATTTCCTGATGAAATAATCAAAACTTCAAGAGATGATTAGGGTGCCTAGGAAACTGGCTTACCAGTGATATTAGAAGTCATTGCAAATATTTGTTTTCAAATCTGAAAAAATATTCTTCTCAAATGAAAATTATTTTCTGTAGGGATAATGTGTTAATAGTATATATCAATAGTGATTATAGAATACCTAAATTTACCTGTATCTGCTTATCCTGAGATCCAGTATTGTAGGAGATATATACCAAGATAGAATGTTGAAAACACATTCCGCCTACGTGCAGCTTCTCATCAGAAAGGTGGATAACTCTTGGGGCCAGCTCAATATTTAACTAGAAATAACTGCAACTAGCTGGAGATATATTTGATGCCAAATACCAAAAACAAAACAAAACATTTCCCAGCTCTAAAATCTTTTTCCCATGAAGAATGAGTTACTACTATAAATAATTAGTAATAACTGGTGTAGCATTAACTTCCTAATAGAAAATAGAAGTAAATAGAATAACTAGTTGTCTGTGGATTTGAAAAACAGAACTTTGCCAAATGTAATGAGTAACTAGTTTATTCAGTTGTTCCTTTATAATTATATAACTAAGGATAATGAAATAAAAAAAAACAACAAAGATTTATGCACAAGGCTCTTTGTATTTGTACTGAGAGGTCCTGGATCACTGGACTGGGTTCTACTTGACTAATTATTTCTTCATGATCAAGTCTCAATGTTTGTATGTCTTTTTTAAAACTTTTTTTTTGATTGTGGTAAAATATACATAAAATTTATGCTTCAGGAGACAGGGTTGACAAAAGTTGGACTACTGAATAAATAAGACATGACCTTGAAATTAGTTTGCAATGAAACAAATGCATCAAATGAGTGGATGGGGAAGGATAAATAAATGTTATCCTTAAACGGAAGTATCATTACATTGCCAATTATGTTAGGAATAATCAACGTAAATAGAATCTTCATATTAAAATGTGTGCTTCCAATGTGAAACGCTTTTGAAAGAAGAAACTCAAAGGTGGACCCATAACAATATACCACAGTGAGTGGCCTAAGTAACAGAAATTTACACTGTCACAGTGCTGGAGCAGGAAGTCTAAAATCAAGGTGCAGAAAGGTTTGGTTTCTTCAGGAAACCTCTCTCTTTCACTTGTGAATGACCTTCACCTCCCGGCTTCTTCCCTCTATGTGTCTGTGTGCAAGTTTCCTCTTCCTTTGAGAATATCAGTCAGAATTATATTAGGGCTCAACCTTAGCGACCTCATTGTAACTTAATTATCTCTTTAAAGACCCTATGCCCAAATACGGTCACATTCTGAGGTCCTGGGGATAAGACTTCAATATATGACTTCTAGGGGTTTGGGAGAGGAATGGTCCAGGCAAAGGCATAATCCCCCTACTGACAATCTCTAGAGATCCATCCAGTTCTAAAACCCCTCAAAACCCAGTTTCCAATAAAACAGATGAAGCCAGATGTCCCGGGTCCAGGGGAAGCCTGTTCCTCAATGATTATTGGTAGAACATTATGAATGCAGCTCTGAAATCCTAGAGACAGAATGTCCTACCATTTCTGAGTCATGCACACTACATTTTTCTTAGAGAGAAAGAATAATAAACAGACAGAGTATTTTAAGTCTACCCTCATCTGCCAAGAAAAATCCTAGTATGTTCTGGAACTCACTCCCTTCATGGCCATCCTGGATGCTGTATCCACAGATGTCTGTCCTGGAAAAGGCAACCCACTGGCTTCAAGATAATCCAAATCGTTTTAAATAAACACAGACTTCTTTAAACAGCCTCACTCCGGAAATAGCGCGAGAGTCCATTTCAGTCCAATGAGAGAGGGGCTTGTGGCACTAAACTTCAGGAAGAGCCTCTTAAAATGGCATCTTAATTTCAGCTATCGAATTGAGTTACTATTATCTATCAATAATAAGTTCTCCTTTTAATATACATGATAATTAAAAACCAGCCAGAACTGACTTTTAAGTAATGAATTACCTTTGTGCTTTTATCATTACATTGTTGTGGTGGGTCGGTGTGGGTAATGTCTGTGCCATCTCTGTGATTTTTAACCACTTGCACTTTTTTGGTGACAACATGTTTGTGTGAGCAAAGACAGTTCAATTTTTTAACCATGTAAGTAGAAATTTTCTACCCTAGGACCCTTGACAGAGAAAAGAGAATGACTAGCCTGATCAAAGAGAACTGATGTTTTAAAATTTATTTATTTATGCATACAAGTGCTGAGGTGCAGGCCAACATTGAGGGGGGATGAGAGGACTCACCAGAGACAGAGTGGGGAGCAGAACAGGCTGATTGACTGAAATACACTGCTGAGGGGAGTAGCAGGCGAGACAGGAGAGGTCTGCTGCTCCATGTGGGTCACCTCCCTGGCCGGGGATCAAACTCGTGCTGTGGTGGCTACAAATCACTTCATAGTGCTGCGACTTACCCCCTTGCACCACCAGGGCAGCCCTGAGAACTGATTTTTTAAAAAGCTATTCATTGTACTCAGTTATTTATCCTAAAGGCTTATTCCTGTATTTCCCTTCTGTCTCCCTCCTGCTCTCTCCTCCTGTCCCATTGCTCTCTCTCCCCTCCCTTTTTTTCTCTTCACGAATTCAGGCACCATTCTAGCCATCAATCTACTGATGGCAAAATTCTAATGAGAGACTTCCTTTGTGGTGAGCTGTCATTTTTTTCATCTAGCAGAGTAATAAGTCATTGACTTGCACATTGGTTATTTAAATATTTTCCATCAAATATCGGTGAAGAATTCTCAGCACATGCTGAGCAAATGGTATTTTATTATAAGTTCCTATTTTCCAGATGGAATTTGCTTCTCTAAATCTATGTAGAAAATTGGAAAGTACTGATCTGTCTCAAGAAACTCATTCATCCCTCCCATCATTAGTGGGATCCTTTGCTATTATCTCTTATTTTGCACTAGCGTTCCCATTCTCTCTGCTCGCTTACTTACCAGTACTGTTCTAGTAATTGCTGTTCATTCTGCAGTGATTAGTAACCATTATTACAAGAATGATGAAACAGGTCAAGCTGGGTTTGCTTGGCAATCTGCAGAAGTTACTGGGTAGAGTCCTTCCATGTGTTCCCTTCTGAGAACGTGAGCCAGAAAAGTATGTGCTTTTAGGACAGGGCAGCCTGAGGCCAGGTGTGTGTAATGTATACCTGCCTTCCTTTCAGGTCTCTGAATTCAACCCTTTGAAGTTCACCAGTGTGATTGAGTGTGAGAAGCCAAACAACGACCTGACAAGGTTTCATGGTTGCATGTAAGTATCGTCCATCTGCCTGAGTCTGTCCTTGTGTCTGACAAATGGTATCTGTGTAGTAGTCATCTTTCCCTATATTATATATGTACACAAACAGAGCTCTAAAATATGCATTCACAGTCTTTGCCACTCTGTGTCCCCTGTTCGGAATGTTGCCCGATACTCCTTTGAGCCTTCTTGGTTGCTTATAGACTGGTTTGTAAGAAGATCCTGTGGACACTTCTCAGCATTGACTGTGACAAGCAGCTGTTACCTTTTCTTCCTCTAAGGGTCCTGGGCAAGTGAGGAGACTGATGAGGAGAGCAGGCGACCACCCATGACCCCACTAAAGGGAAGTGCAGGATCAGGCAGGAGGAGCCTGGTAAATTCATTCATTCATTCATCTACCCAGTCATTGAATAAGTATTTGTTGAGCACCTACTGTGTGTCGACTCCTGTTTATGGCTCCCGGGATAATGCAGTGAACTGAAAAGACAGAAATCCTCACCTCTATGTATATTTTATTCTGGTAAGGGAAAAATGCAACAAACAAATAAACAAAAAGTTCAGTATATTGTATGCCAAATAATCCAGCCCTTTGCTCCAAAATAAAAAGACAAAGAAGGTAGGCGAATGACACGGCATTGGCCATATGTTGCTGTGTTATGTTGATACTTTTTGAAGATGGTGGGCACATGGGAGGTAATGATACTGGTCTCTGCTTTCATATATATCTGGAGCATTAGGAGCTGCATGTTCAAGTGGCACCGCAAGGGCAGGTATTATCTGAGCTGCTTTCTCGGGGACCTTGTAGGTGCCCTTTCTGGTGAACAATATGTGCTGCTGCAAGTGCTCCTGTCACACACAGGCCAGTTGACTTTTGCAGAGTTTTGATTTATGAGAGGTCAGTCTGATGAGTCAGGAAGACTTGCGCTTGAGAAGCTCTTCTGGTGGCTCCATTCAGCATTGAGGGATGTACCCCTTAGCTCAGGCTGACCACAGAGTGGACAGTTTAAACAGCAGGCATTACTGTCAGTCCTGCAGGCTGGAAGTCTGAGATGACGGTTCTCTTAAGGCCTTGATCCTGAGCTTGGTAATAGTTCCTCCTCCCTGTGTCTTCACATCATCTTCACCTTTCTGCTGGTCTGCCCTTGTGTCCAAATTTCTTCTTCTTGAAAGGACACAAGTCATATGGGGTTAAGGCCTTTCCATCGGCCCTTGTTTCAACTTAATTTCCTCTTTAAACACCCTAACTCCAAGTACAGTCACATTTTGAGGTCCTGGGGGTAGGACTTCAATCTATAAATTCCAGGGTAGGGGCCACCTCAACTTAGGACACAGGGGTCGGTGCTCAGGGTGGCTCAGGGCCTCCGAGAATCAGCCCTCAGGCCTGGTCAGCCTGTTCAGTGGGGATTTTTCAGATATCTGAGCCAGCACTTCAGCTGCTGGATGGCACCGTTCCTCAGCCTCCCTTCCTCTGCCTTCTGCTGCAGGATCTATTCCCCCAGGAGTATGGTCCCCATCCCCTTTAATCTGCCAACTGCCCTCACATAGACCAGTGAGTCTGCTTGTGACCCATTCTGGTCTGACTTATTCTCTCTGGAATACACAATACTTGCTGAAAAGCACATGTAGTGTCAAAGGAAGTTTAAGGTACAGTGTTTCTCTTGCTTCTGTTGAGTTCATTTCTTGTTCTGAATAAGCATGACTGGAACTTTGATTGAGGGGGTCTGATACTTCTTCACCACTGTTTCTGGGAAGTCCTGTTTGTCGCTGTTGTGGGGAAGAGGTGGCATCCATTCACTGCAGACGGGAGGAGGGTTTTGTGTGCCTCATGGTACACACACTGACCTCAGCAGTGAGGCTTTCAGGCTTGAAGTTCTTTAAAGTAAAACCTCACACTGTCCTGGAATCGCCAGAGAGAGAGCATGTCCTTTGCAGGCGCCGTGCCAGAGAACTAACACAACGTTGGTCAGTAACAGGCTGGTACAAGTGCACCCCATCAGCAGTGACGTCCCTGTTTACTGTCCCTTCTTCACCAGAAAATCTGTTTGTTTCCCTGGTCGTGAAGAACTGTGTTTAGGCTTGAGAGGGCCCAGCCCCACATGCTGGTGCCAGGGTCAGGATGTGGGCAGGAAATGCTGCTTCTCAGGAAACCTTGTGGGCTTCCTCCAACCTCCCCAAACCTGCTGGGCTCCCAGGTCTGCAGCACTGTGCGAGGACCTCGTGGGAAGGGCGCTCCAGGAACCACAGAGAGGAGTTGGATGTGGATGTGTGGGAGGGGCGCTTCCTGGAAGGCCCCCCCTTGGCAGCATTTGCTGTGTCAGTTAGGCTGGGTCCCTGGGTTCATGCTCTGGTCCCTAAAGCCTCCAGGACTCTCCTTTGTGGCCTGTCCATCTGGGTCCCAGTCATGGCTAGTGTAGGTGAGAACAAAGCCACCACTGGGAGCTAATAGGAGGTGTTTAAGAACTCTTGGCCTAAATTCAGACTATTCCTCTGAATCTAAAGAGCAGCAAAACTGGATTTATCTTATTGTCTCATGGAATTTTCTATGTTTCAAATTTAATATAGTAATATTTCTAATAACATGACTTTTATGAGAAAAAAGAATGTAGAGGATATTGGTGAAACTAATACCCTTCCCTTTCTAGAGAAATAACTGTATTTCTGTGGATGCAGGTGGTACTGATGAGGACAGTGAGCTCCCTGATGAGCCTGGGGGGTGAGGGGCAGGGCCCACCCTACAGGGTTGTCCTGGGTCAGCTTTCTGACCCAGCCCCTGAGCTCTAAGGTCTGCCCTCTCTAGCAGAGGCCCTTCACTGTGGTGAAAACAAGCCCACAACGACCCCAACACCAGTTCCAACTTGTGGGTTTTTCCCAGACCAAGCTATTCTGTGCACCAGCTAGGTGTCCTGTAGTTTAATTCCATTCTGACACCGTCTGCTCAGAGATAGCGTCTAATCCCACAGGTTGAGGCTCAATCCCTTACCGGGGCTCAGTCCCCCACCCAGTCGAATGTCTGGGTTGTCACCTGTGCTGCAAATCAGAGCTTTCTACCACCCCTCTTACAGGTTCCATAAATTTGCTAAAGCAGCTCAACTCAGGAAAACACTTATTTGTGTTTACCAGTTTACTATATAGAATATAATAAAGTATGTGAGTGAACACCTCCACATGTTCACCTACCCAGAACCTGTACTTTGGGATTTGGGGGTCCTTGTGATGTGGGCATGATCCATCATTAACTCCATTGTCAGTCCCTCTCGCTTCTCTAAAGATGGGGTTGGGTCTGAAAATTCTAACTTGTTTTTTTAGGTGACCGCCCCCCAATCTGGGAGTCATCCAGAGTCACCTCATTAGAATAAAAGATGCTCCTATCACCCAGGATACTATAAGGGATTTGGCATCTTGTATCAGGAACTTCCGGGGCCAAAGCTGAGAGATGCTCCTAGTACTCTTACCACTTGGAAAAATACTTCGGAGCTCTATGCCAGGAACTGGTGCCAAAGACTATTAAGGGCCTCCCCGGTGGCGCAGCGGTTGAGCGCTGGGTTGCGAAGCTGCCCGCGGCCTCTGCAGCGCCAGTTTGATCCCCGGCTGCTCCCCGGCCACTGGAGGGGGGTCCCACATGGCGCGCAGACCTCTCCTGCCGCCCGCTGCTCCCCTCAGCAGTGTACTTTGGTCCTTCTGCCTGCTCTGCTCCCCGCTCTGGCTCTGGTGAATTCTCTCACCCTCCCTCGCTTCTGACTGTACCCAGTGCTTGTATAAATAAATAAAAAATAAATCTTTAAAAAAAAAAAAGACTATTAAAACACAAGTCTCTGGGCCTCCCCTGGTGGCACAGGTGGTTGAACGCCGTGCTGTGAAGCTGTCTGCAGTCTCTACAGCACTGGTTCGATCCCGGCTTGCCGGCCAGGGTCCCACATGGCACTGTAGACCTCTTCTGCCTCGCCCGCTGCTCCCCTCAGCAGTGTATTTCGTCAGTCTGCCTGTTCTGTTCCCCGCTCTATCTCTGGTGAATCCTCTCACCCTCCCGCGCATCTGGCCTGTACCCTGGTTCTTGTATAAATAAATAAATAAATCTTAAAAAAAAAAACACAAGTCTCTCCTAACAACCTTATTTACAAAATTTTCAAGAGCCCTATGTCAGAACCAGAGATGGACACCCATGTGTATATTTCTCATTATTTCACGAAGTCCCTATACAGACCAGCATCAGGCTCCCGATGGTTCTAAAAATCCAGTTTCCCAAGTGACAAGCTGCCCACCTGTGGGTTTCCCTGCTCGCCTTCCCTATCAAGCATCTGGGCCTTCCTTCCTCAAGGCAGGGCTGGCGAGGAGGTTGGGGACACCCTTGTGATGGTGCCCGCTGTTCTTTGGCAGCATACACGACAGCGGGAAGAAGGCCGGGCTATATAAGGAGAACCTGTTGCTGCGAGGATGCACCATTAGAAACACAGAGGCTGTGGTCGGCATCGTCATCTATGCAGGTAGGACATTCACACCTGGTCCATGTCGGCATCGGCTCCCCGCGCCAGGCTGTGGGCACTCCAAAATTCTCCCTATTGTATCATTATAAAAAGGGCATGTATCTGCTGTAGAAAATGTGGGAAATAATCATAGAAAAATATTAAAAACAAAACTTGTAATAATTACCTCTTAGCATTTGAACCTATATCTTTGCATGAGTGACTCCATGGTGGTTACTTATTTAAGATTAATATTTTTAATTAATTTTTTTTCTTTTATTGAGGTAACTTTGGTTTACAACATTATATAAGTTTCAGGAGGACAGCCTCACACCTTAACAGGTGTATATACCACACCTCGCCCCCCACCAAAAGTCTAGCATCCATCCCCACCACACACAGACCCCTCTAGTGGCTCCTCCCACCCCCATCTCCTTCCCTCCCCTCTGGAAACCATGATTTCGTTGTCAGAGTCCAAATGTTCATTTTTTGTTTGTTTGTTTGCTTTGCTTCTTCATTTTTCCACATATGTGTGAAATCACATGGCATCTGTCTTTCTCCTTCTCACTTGGCATAGTCCCTTCAAGTTCCAACTGAGTGGTTTTCCATTATGTGGAGATGCCACATAAGGTTAATTTTATATTCCACCTTTCAACTGAACTGTTCCCACACATGCCGCTGGGCAGCAGCATCACGCTGCATGAGCCAGCCTCTCCCATCCCACTACTCTGCCTGGCATTGATTCACTGTGTCTCCCTGTCCTCCCCACAGGACATGAGACCAAGGCTCTGCTGAACAACAGCGGGCCCCGCTATAAGCGCAGCCAGCTTGAGAGGCAGATGAACTGTGACGTGCTCTGGTGTGTCCTCCTCCTCGTTTGTATGTCTCTGTTTTCAGCAGTCGGTAAGTCTCCTCCACGGGTTGCATGAGTCAGCACAGCTGGATAGCCTCTGGGTGACCCACTTGGATCCAACACTCTGAAATTAAAATGTGCTTTTGTCACTCAACATAGACCTGAGGAATAGTCACATGAGCCCAGCCCCCTGGAGGTGACTAGATGAGTGAATGGGCTTGGGAAAGACATGCTATTTTTCAAATCTGCAATTTCTTAAATGCAAGGATAGTTTAATCTCACTGGTAGTAATGAGTCCGGTAGAAGTAGTAGACTGGCAACCCAGTCATTAACTAATTCACAAATACTACTACCACAAATGCTAAAACTCCATGAAAAGAGGAGAATGATTATTTGTATCCTAAGAAGGGGCCAGCAGTGAGGCTGTGTATGAGCCCCGCTGCTTTCCAGAACCTTGGGAAGGCTTCACATAAGAGTGAGTTGAGCCTGCCAGTTAATGACCTCCATCATGTCCCCTGCCCAACCACTCCCACGCATGTGGCGGGTGTGACTTGGTCTTGGGGTTCATGGGTAAGAGGCACATGGGTCGGAAAGGGATTCTGTTATCACATAGGCCAGGGAGATGGTTCGTGAAATAGTATGCATTGCTGTTGGCTCCTCGGAGTTTATGAAATGTGAATTTTGAATCTCCGAGAAGGGACAGAGTCTACTGCCAAGACTGGTGTTTTGTGAGGTCCTACTTAAGAAATTCCTTACTGAGGGGTCAACTGTGATGAAGGCTAGAAGTAGACTTTTAGTGGTGAACTTCAGATGTTGGTTTATACTGATGTACACCTGAAACTTATATACTGTTATAATGTAACGTTACTTCATATATATATTTATATATATATATATATTTATATATTAGCACCAACAGTGGAAAGCGCCTGGTGTGAGGAGGAGCTGGAGCCCTGGTGCCTTCCTGCTGCCTGGTCACAGGCCAGACATGCTGTGTGTTTGCTTTCTTAGGTGTCAGGCAGGTGAATAAGCCCAAATGTGGTTGTTTCAAGCCATAGTCTTAAAGTTTTGTTTTAATTTGCACTGGCGGTGTTCTTGCGTTTCTACTGGACGAATGATGTTTCTCTTGAACGTTACTGCAGGCCATGGACTATGGGTACAGCGGTATCAAGAAAAGAAATCATTATTTGATGTTCCTGAGTCTGATGGCAGCGCCTTGTCCCCAGTCACAGCTGCAGTTTACTTATTTTTGACAATGATAATAGTTCTGCAGGTAACAGCATCCTCCCATAGCCACTATACTTTCCTGAAGAGAACTTAAAATCATCATACTCTGCTAAAAATTTTCTGTAAATTCTGCATCTGGGAAGATCCCAAGTGCACTTATATTTTATTTTTTCTCCTCTTTATCTATGGGGTGTTTTCCTGGGTGATTTTCAAGTTCAAATTCTCCTTTCTTATTTTAAGTTACAGGTCGTGAGGAGTTGGTTTTAATCATTGTTTTTGTTTTGTTTTGCTTTCCAATAAGTTAAAATTTGTCTTAGGATAATTTAAGATTTATAGACACGTTGCAAAAAATTGTAGGGAGTTTCCCATGTGCCCCCCGCTAGGTCCCCCCCAAGTTTCCCCAACATGATCATTGCATTAGCACCATCCATTGTCAGAACGAGGAACCAGCTTTGATATTTTGCCATTAACTGAACTCCACACTTGATTCAGTTTCCACTAGTCTTTGCCCAAATGTGCTTTTTGTGTTCAAGGATTCAGTTCAGGATGTCACACTGCATTTAGTGGCATTGTCTTACTATTATTATTATTAATTCACGTGCCTCCTCGACAGCTCCCCATCACTAACTGAGAATCCATGCCCAGAGGCTTGTTAGAGAGGAAAAGGGCAACGAGGATCACCTCCAGCCTCCTTGGGAATACAGTCACCAGCCGACATCTGCTGAGCCTTTGCCTAGAAGGGGAACTCTGCTCTCTTTTATCACATGTTCTGCATTCAACAGAAACAGCCTTATTTGATCTTCCAAATTAGAGGGTTTTTTAAAAATTGTTTTTGTTATGGTAAAATGCACTTAGCATAAAAGTAACCCTCTCAACCATTTTTAAGCACACAGTCATTGGTGTTAAATACATTCACATTGTTGTACAAACCACTACCTTCCACCTCCATAATTCTTATTATCTCATAAAAGTGAAACTCTATACCTGTTAAACCTAGTGTGGGTTTTAAAAAACTCAATGTGATCATTTATTTCCTAGTTGCTTTCATAAAACTTTTGATGGAAAAAGAGATGGAGTTGTTATGGTGACTCACATGAGGATCTTGATTATTTAAGGAAATCATTTAGCTCTTTTACTAATTATTTTTTCTGTAGCTTTTTTCCCACTTTTTTGAAATATAATTGGCATACTGTGTTAGTGTTAAATGTACAACATAATGATTTTATATATGTATCCATTGCAAAAGGATCGCTAAAATAAGTCTAGTTAACATCCATCACCTGACATGGTTCCAATTTTTTTTCCTTGTGATAAGAACATTTAAGATCTGCTCTCCTAGAAACTTTCAGATATAAAATACAGTATTGTCAACTATAGTCACCAATGCCTCACACCCTGAGAATTTTTTTATTACTGAGAATTTGTGCCTTTTGACCCTCTTCACCCACTTGGCTCAGCCTCCAGCGCCTGCCCCTAGAAACTACCTTTCTGTTCTCTGTTTCTATGAATTTGGTATTTTAGATTCCACATACAAGCGCTATCTTACAGTCTTTTTCTTTGTCTGACTTATTTCACCTAGCATTTTTTCCTAAATGTAAATAGTGTTCTAGTCTTGAATTAATACTGTCATAGGTGCTTCATTAGCATACTTAAAGTTACCAGAAAAACATAGTTCGTCTGGATAGGATATTCTGAGCCCATAACACTCAGTTTAATACTGTTACTCCATTAAAAAATATTAAACATTGATTTTATGTTAATAAATGTTAGTCTTAAATTGTCAAGGTATAACTGTGAATATTCCTTTCAAAGCCTTCTTCCTTTTGCTCTGTATTATACAAGATCCCAGAAAATTGTCCTTCAACACAAAACCAGCCTTGAAAAGACTGTCTCTTCTAAACTTGGGGTGTCCGCGGTTCAGACAGCACCTGTCACCGGAAGTGCCACTGTGGTACGAGGTGACTTTGCTTGTAAGGGTCTGACTGTGCCATGTGTTTTTTATTCTCTTTTCTCTCTTTCCTTTCCTAGCTTCTCTCAAGCACAACTTAGGCATATGAAAATGTTTGCTCCTATCCAAGCCATGGTTACCACACATCCAGACACGGTAGCGGATTTCCGATCTGCAGCGGCACGTAGGCTGCCCTAGTTTAAACTCTTTGCCAATATCCTAATACTTTTCCAATACTGATTCTAAACCAACCTGTTTAAACTATTAAAGGTACAGTATAGCCCCTCCTTACTTGTGGCTGTAGTCATTTGTCATTTAAATAGCTTGAACTCATTCCAGGCTCCCTGGCAGTTGCTCATCCTGCATGCTTTGTGTCTTCTAGGTTTTGATCCCAGTTTCCTTATACGTTTCCATTGAAATTGTCAAAGTATGCCAAGTGTACTTCATTAACCAGGACATCGAGCTGTATGACGAAGAAACAGACTCGCAGCTGCAGTGTCGAGCTCTAAATATCACAGAAGACCTGGGACAGATACAGTACATCTTCTCAGATAAAACCGGCACTTTAACCGAGAATAAGATGGTTTTCCGAAGATGCACTGTGTCTGGCATAGAATATTCTCATGATGCAAATGGTGAGTTTGGGGTTGGGAGCTCCAAGACTGGGCTGCTAGATCCAAAGCTGCATCCAGGTGTGCACATTCCCATGCATACACAAGCACATGCAGGTACACGTGCATGGAAACTTCAAGGGTTGCTGAGTTTCCAGGGAGAATAAGACAGAAGTGCAGCTCTTAGGAGCCTGACACCTTTTGTAGAAAAGGCACTTCTGAGTGGCTGACAGCACCCTGCCCACTGCAGCACCTTGTGGGGTCAGCATCTTCTCAAACATTACTCATGTTCTGCCACACAAGCAGAACCAACCAGGGCATCAGCAGTTCTTAGGCACCTGTCTCTATTCTGCCACACCAAGAGACACAGAGGTTTTCTGGCGTCACCTGCTAGTCTTATCAGCTGAAAATTCTTGGAAGGTCATTGGGTGATTCACACTGCTTTCTTCCCTCTGGAATTCCATATTCATGGGAGCTGGAAAGACAGGTCATTGCACCTCTCCTTGGTTTATCCATTGCTGCCTCTGCCCCCCTAAAAGCACATGTTGCTCTGCTACATGAACCCAGAGTGTCACTGGCATTATTCTCCCCCACCCCCAGCCAGGGTAGTTGCCCTGATCAGGGTCTCTGCAGCGGGAATCCTGGGTTAGGCCACCGTGCCATAGTGAGGGTGGTGAGCACTCGGAGTCACTGATGTCCACCCGACCTCCTGTCACGTGTCACCTGGTGTTCCTCTCTTCACAGCCCTGCGTCTGGCCAGGTACCAGGAGACTGACTCTGAAGAGGAGGAGGTGGTATCCAAAGGGGGATCGCTGCCCCACCTCAGCGCCATGGGGTGCCACCAGAGCACCCGCGACATGCACAGGAGTCACAGCACCAAGTCGCACCGGCGCACAAGCAGCCGGGCGGAGGCCAAGCGGGCCAGCATGCTGTCCAAACACACGGCCTTCAGCAGCCCCATGGTGAGCCTGCCCAGAGGACCCACTGACTTGCCACCTCTCCTCCCCCCCACACTTGCACCCCTTCATCAGCACATCTGTATTTGACAGTGCAAACCAGCTGTTCTGGGGGGTTGGTTCTGCTCATCAGCAGGCGTTCTTCCAGCCAGCACCTTCTCCCCACACCCTTGTGTCTCTGCCAAAACCCTGACACAGCCCTTTTCCGTGGTTTCCATAGCTGGGGGCTGCTGGTGAGCCACCCAGATGGGTGACAAATTAGATGAATAAATATCAGAGCAAGATGACAACTATGAAAAAGCAAAGCCAAGTGAAAAAAAATCAAATTTTTGGTTAGATGAGCCCACATTCTATTAAACTTCTTTGTCTCTGGCCTTGTCAGCTGTCCAAACATTTGGTCAGGCGGGGAAATTTCCAGAAATTAGTGAGTGACAGCCTCTAAAAGATCCTTGTACATCTAAAATGTTTCAAGAACAGAGAGGGAGAATCCATTTTACTGACTTTATGGTGGCCTCATTCTTTCATATCTTTCAAAGCCCATCTAGAAGCTGCCGTTTAAATAGAGAATTAATGTCACTGATTGGGCTTTTATGCAGGGATTGTGGGAGGAGGCTTCTCACTCTTAGCTTTCTGTGCACAGAAGTGTAACCCTTTGCACTCCGAACCATTTTACGATATTTTGATTTAATTTCTTGTGCCATTTCAAGATAAAACTTCACGGAAACATGCATGTCTCAAAAAGTTGCGTTGAAATAACCTCCATTCCCTGTAATCACTAATAAATTGCAATGTCCCCTGAGAGGGGACATCCGAGTGATACGCTAGAATTCCGATGTCCCCTGAGAGGGGACAGCAGAGTGCAAAGGGTTAAAGTGTATTATTTACATCAGCAAAATAATGGGGAAAATGGAGCCAGCGATAAGCGAATGGTCAATTAAATTATGGTATATCCATTTGAAGCTGTTAAAAATTATGGTTTCAATAATTCTTCAGTCTGGAAAAGCTCAGACAATATATTGCTTTGGGGAAAATGGAAATTGCCAATTAATGTATTTTGATTATATGAAATGTAAACATATAGAAAAAAGACTGAATGGAATTGGAGGAGCATGTTTTTCCAAAAGTCTATATTACTGTGAGGGGGTATGATACAGATTTGTTAAATTTTCCTATCTTTAAACTTTTCTGATTTTCTGATTTTGAGTAAAATATGTTATATATTATATAAAACAATATATATTGATATATTATTACTTTATAGTAAGAACATGTATATGTTATTACATATAAGCACGTGCATTCCATTTTATATCATATATTCTTATATAATTTATATTACTAATATATAGTATATATTCATATTTTAAGTTATACATTGCTTACTACATTATACATTATACATTACTTTAATCTTATACATTACTTATACATTACTTTTTAATTATACTTACACATTACTTTTTAATTATACTTTAAAAAATTATACATTACTTTAATCTTATACCATTAAAGTTTTGATGTATCATTAAAAATAATGTATAATGTGTAACAATATGTTCTATATACTATAACACCGGTATACATTATACATTATTTATAATGATAAATCATAAAAATATAAATGTAATAGACAACTATAATATTGTCAGTACAAATGTAAATCTGTGTATGTGTGGGGTGAAATTCTTACATTTGTAACAAAATCAGGAGGCTTGAAAATGGAGACACTCACAAGCTCAGACTCCTGTTGGCCTCTGTCTCCTTCCCAGGAGAAGGACATCACACCTGACCCAAAGCTGTATGACAAGGTGTCCGAGTGTGACCAGTGCCTGGCCATCTCACAGCACCAGGAGCACCCCCTGGCACACCTTTCGCCAGAGCTGTCTGACATTTTTGACTTCTTTATCGCACTCACCATCTGCAACACAGTGATTGTGTCATCCCCGGAGCAGCCCCAACAAAAGGCAAGTGCCAAGTATCCAGAGTATTGGAGGGAGCCCGCCCTGCCCTGGTCCCCTACTGCAGTCAGTCTTCCCGGAGGGCGGTGCTCCTCCCTTTCCTGGAACTCCTTTCCCAGCCACTCCTCTAGGTGCCTCTCAGCCCAGCTCTCAAGTTTCAGGGGATACAGCAGGCCGCCCACAGGGCAAGCCAGCTCATTGGCTCTGAGGTGCCAAACCAGGTGGTATGGGGCCAGGATTAGGCCAAGTGGGCGAGGACAGACGCCTCCAGGCTGAACAGGAGGGGTGCTGAGCAGCTGGGCCTGGGCGAGGTTGCCCTACACAACCTACCCAGAAGGCAGGGTCCCGGATTCACACGGAAGAAAGGACAAGTTGGGCTGGCGGCCCAGACTCTGGGGTAAACTGTTTGAACGTGAATCCTGACTTCCCCATCCCACTCAGCAAGCTTTAGACAAGCCAGTTCCCTCCTATGCCTCAGAGACCTCACCTGAAATGAGGGGCCATGGTAAGGATTTAAAAGCTTCAGCATAAAATAAATAAATAAACAAATAAATAAATAAATAAAAGCTTCAGCATAAAGTATGACACATAGTAAATGGATTTAATTCTAATGAAGGGCACTAATGCTGTCATTCAAGAAGTGGTTAAGACTCAATGAGAAGTAGTGCTACATAAGGTGGTGGAGGCAGCCATGCCCAGGGTGGTTTCTGCCTGGGTTGACATTAAGGTTCCCTCTGGAGAGTGAGGTTTTATGTGCTCAGGGATCCTCTGTAACCAGGCAGGCCAGGTCACATTCGTGCACATGCGTAATGCAGGCAGGCCGCTTTGAGTGGATATAATCAAGGGTGTGTCACAGACCTCTCCCCTGACTCCACTTTCCTAGGCCCTTCCCCAGACTCCTAGGCCAGCTTTCCAGGATGTTCCACTGATGGAGCCATTGGAGAGTGATGTGGGGTGAACAATAGGACTCACCCTTTCAGTGGCAGCAGCGTGTCTGGCAGCACCACGACCCCCAGGGATACTGCTGCTGCCGAGGACCTGTGGGCTGGGTGCACCCAGGTGGGATGACCAGGTCACTCAGAGATGGTGCGCTGGTGCAGAGCTGCTTCTGCTGAGGTTAGCTTTCAGCTCCTCTGCATGTCTGTCTGGCCTGTGGGCTCTTCCACCAACCTGCCTTCAGTCTCTGAGGCACATCCCTGGAGGGGTCTAGGTTCTAGTGTAGACCCTCTCTAGGTTCCACCTGCAGCGAGTTCCATGCTGGTAGCAGAGTATTTAATCATGCACCCACCAGACTACAAACACACACACACATACATCTCTGGATGCATTTCTCTCTCTGTCTCTTTTTTAAGGATTATTTATTTATTCATGCATACAAGAACTGGGGTACAGGCCAGAGGTGTGGTGGGTGAGAGGATTCACCAGAGACAGAGTGGGGAACAGAACAGGCAGACTGACTGAAATACACTGCTGAGGGGAGCAGCGGGGAGACAGGAGAGGTCTGCTGTGCCATGTGGGTAGCTCCCTGGCCGGGGATCAAACTTGTGCTGCAGAGGCTGTGGAAAGCTTCACAGTGCTGTGCTTAACCCTTTGACCCACCAAGGAGGCCCCTCTGGATGCATTTCTGCCCCCACATATTGGTGAGCACCACCTTTGAGGGTGTCTGGAGCTATCAAATGTACCAGCATGCCCACCTAAACCTCCTGCCTGGATACACAAGTCATTGCAGGAATAAAGAAAAAGCACCTTTGTCAAAGCTGTGTTGCCTTGCCAACACCGGGTTTCTCTGGAGATTATTACTGCAATTTAATATTTTGGGCAAGGACAAAATCACTGAGATTTAAAGATAATTGTAATTCAGTGTTTAGAATATTTCAACATTTACTTCAAGCCCATTCTCTAACAGAAAATCAAAACAAGTATACCAGCATTATTGACTAGCACCCATCTATTTTTTTAAAGATTTATTTATTTATGCATGCAAGAACTGGGGTACAGGCCAGAGGTGTGGGGGTGAGAGGATTCACCAGAGCCAGAGCGGGGAGCGGAACAGGCAGACTGACGAAGTACACTGCTGAGGGGAGCAGCGGGTGTGCCAGGAGAGGTCTGGGCGCCATGTCGGACCCTCGCCAGCAGCTGAGGATCGAACAGGCACTGCAAAGGCTGTGGGCGGCTTCACAGCCCAGCACTCAACCGCTGTGCCACTGGGGTGGCCCCCCATCTAAATAATGTTCTGTTTCTCCATCATTGAGCCTTTAGAAACTTTAACGGGGGTCCATAACTTTGGTTTTGGTTTTCATTTCTCATTACAAGGTATATAATTTGCTGTGATTTAAAAATTTTTTTTAATGAGATGGATCCTGATTTTTGGTCTATGTATTCCACTTCCCACTTGTTTACAAAGGTTCTCTGGGGATTTGGAATGTTATGCTTATTTAAATCATTTATAGACATAATTCAAGAGAATGTATAAACTGATCTTTTGAAATTAAGTGGTTTTTTCAATGGGGGAAGGGGGAGAGAAAGCTGGGGTTTTTGTGCCAGGCAAAGACAAGCCGGATTCTCTAACCCACTCTCCAACAGTGGAGTTCTGCGTTGAGGCGATAACCTGTAAGTTTGCAGGGACCACAAATATTGCCTCGTCTTTAAGCCTTTTGGATTCCGGGAAAGAAAGGCGAGCTCTAGCTGCCCTTTCAGTGCATGACTGGAAACCTGGGAAGTGGGCAGTCTGTGCAGGAGCCCTCCCTGGGGAGGCGGAGGAGCCCCTGTGGCTGTCCGTTTTGTGGTCCCTGGGTGCCCCATCTCATTTGTCTCTGCTCCTCTTGCAGGATAAGCTGAGGTTTGAGCTGAAGTCCCCCGTGAAGACCATCGAAGACTTCCTGAAGAGATTCACGCCCAGCCGCCTGACCTCCGGCTGCACCAGCATCACCAACCTGACCACCAAGTCCGTGCACAAGCCGGGGTCCAGCATCCTGTCCGCCCTGTCAGCCGACACCTCGCTGTTCAGGCTGGAGGAACGCCTGGAAGAGTCGGCCACAGCGATCGCCAGCAATGGCTACAGCAGCTCGGACAACTGGGCACCCAAGCTCCCCGCCCAGGAGCCAGGGCACAAGAATGAGCAGGTGAAGGAGAAGCCTCTGGAGCTGTTTTACGAGGCCGAGAGCCCCGACGAGGCGGCGCTGGTGTATGCAGCCAGCGCCTACAGCTGCGCGCTGGTGGACCGGCAGCCAGACCAGGTGTCGGTGGAGCTGCCGCGGCTGGGCCGCCTCACCTTCGAGCTCCTGCACACGCTGGGCTTCGACTCCATCCGCAAGAGGATGTCGGTGGTGATCCGTAACCCGCTCACCAACGAGATCATTGTCTACACCAAGGGCGCCGACTCTGTCGTCATGGACCTCCTGCTGCCCTGCTCCTCAGGTAGCCCCCTGCCCTCCTCTGGGCCACACAGCCCCCGGCTCCAGGTGGAAATTCTGCAAAATAACCCCCACCCCAGTATCTTCCCTCCAGTAAAGTGACTTTCATAAATCTTTTTTTCTCTTATTATAAATTATTTTGAGGGAATATTGCTTTACCACACTTGGTTTTAGGGTTCCAACACGAAGCAGCCACTGCGCTCCACCATAGTCCACCCTCCTGCATTGCACCTGCGCCCCCTTTGCTCACACCCCTCCTCCCAGCTTTGCTCGAACCGCCCCCCAACCTCAGTTCTGCAGTGTGAATTCTAAGGTTTGTTTTGTTTTCGTGTCTGTTTTCAAGCAGTGCAGTCAGAGACCTGCTCTTCACACTGTGGCACTTCCCCAGGGTGGCTGAGTGCCGCCTTTGGGAGTCGAGCATCAGGAGCCAGAAGGACCTGGAGGCGGGGGAGGGTGAGAGGGGAGGAGAAGGAGCACTCCACTGCCTGAACTCCCCCCTGAGCAATGAGGTCGAGCTCCAGCATCGGGATTTAAACGTAGACAGTGTGGTTTAAGGACTGTGAGACTAGACGTTTCCTCTTGCCCTTTGATTGCCTGGACCTGGGGCAGCCGTGACGCCCAGGCCACAGTTTCTAGTCCTCTTCCGGAGCTGTCTTAGACCACAGAGGGGGCCCAGAGCCCAGGAAGTGGGGCCTGTGCTGTCTTGCCCTCTGCCCTCTTCCCCAACTTGAGGCAGGGTGATGCTACCTTGTTTTTTTTATGCTTTAGAGTTCCATGTAATGTTTGGGTTGGCAAAGGGGGAGTTTGAAACCCAGGGTTTAGAAAGACTTGCACTTCTTTCCAGAGACAAATGCTTCTGGGACTGGGCAGAGGAAGGGCCTGAGTCCCCACTCGTCAACCTGGTCACCCCTTCTTCCATGCTTAGGGCACAACTCACCTGTAGGGAAAGAAGTGGTGTGGGGGGGGGGGGCGCTACTGGCAGCTGGAAGGGCACCCACCATGGCCACTACTGCCTCACCCCTACAGCCTCCCGTGTCTGTGGTGTCCTGAAAACAGCTTTGCACGATTGCTATTGAGTATGGGTTCCCTACCCAGTGTGCATGCCTCAGACAGTGGCGTCAGGGTTTTGAGAAGAGAAGTCAGATTTATTTCTCATGAGTTTTGCAAGGACATAGGGAATAAATGCGCACCTACCACCCTGATTAAGAAAGAAAATAAGCTTATATAGGTTTTGGGAACTGGAGATCCCAAATTTCTGCTGGTGGGCCCCGTGTCTTCAGTAGAACCCTCTGCTGCAGCCACATCACCCAGCTCCAGCTGGCCTTGGCGCTCAGCTCAGGGTGAGTCAATAAACCTTCAGGCTTTGCTATGTCTGAAAAAGCAAGTCTCAGGGAAAAGATTAGATAAGTTGCTCTTTTCCTCTCCTTTGTGCTTTTAGGGTCTAAAAGTAAATTAACTCCTTAGCCTCAGTGTCACAACTTGCCTTAAAACCCTGTTTGCCAGATGTGCCCTTCCAGAACGCTAGGTGGAGCTGGGGAATTCTTGATGTCCCACAGTCCTCTTACTGTGATGTCAGTGCTCAGAGCGGGACTCCTGACTGCAAAGCTCAGGACCTTTCCTTTGTGGTTGAAAAGTGAGCCAGCGCCTGCGGCCTCTCAGTTCTGTCTTGACAGTATGGGTGATCCAGCATCACACCCCTGCACTTCGCCCCTTCCCTCCTCCCTCTGGGAAACAAAGTACTTATTACTATATTTTGTTTAATTTTTTAAAGATTTATTTATTTATTCTTGCATAGAAGAACTGGGGTACAGGCCAGAGGTGCAGGGGGTGGGGTGGGAGGATTCACCAGAGACAGAGGGGGGAACAAGCAGATCTACTGAAATAGAACAAGCAGATCTACTGAAATCCACTGCTGAGGGGAGCAGCGGGTGAGACAGGAGAGGTCTGCTGTGCCATGTGGATAGCTCCCTGGCTGGGGATCGAACTCGTGCTACAGTGGTGATAGTGTAATAGCGCTAGGCCACCAGGGAGACCCCATTACTATATTTTAATTCAGCCTCCCTCAGCTAGATGTCCTTGCTCAAACAATCAGAATCTGGAATAGTGTTATCATGACCTAGGAGTGTTATCACAACATCAGGGTAAACAGTCAACAAAATTAAGATGACTGGAATGCCACCTTTTCAAAAAATTTAACTTCTTAAATCAAAGTTATCCAGAGTAGTGTTTCTCCCTCTCTTGCCCCCCATGTTTACTTTTCTTAAGGAGCCTTTTTAGACTTTTTTTTCTAATTGCTCCCCTATGAAATGTCCATGCCACAGATACTCTGTGTCTGTCTATATACCGCATGTATGCCTGTGCTTTATATATAAAAAGGGTGGGTTTGCCCCCAAGCATAGATTTTCAGCCCCTTGGGGGGATGGAGATGGGAAATCTGTCTTCTCTGTGGAATATGTGCTGTCTAGGAAGTAAATGTTTCTCCCAGGTCCACTTTATGCTGAGGCAACTTGGAGAGTAAACAGCCTTCCCCAGACCAGAAGCCTCATCACTGGCACACAGGGCTGTCAGATTTAGCAAGCAAAATATACTGAATATCCAGTTATGTTTCAGATAGACTATGATTTTTAGTAGAAGTGTGTCCTCTGTGTATGTGGACATTTCCTGTTTTCTCTGGCAACACTACTGATAAGGTATGTTTTGGGGATGGAAATTGTACTTTCTGTTGAGTAATAATTTGTCATAAATAGAAAAAATTCCATATAATAGGTTGGACATAGGGATGCCAGATCCCACTTAGTGAGGTTTTGGTTTCGTGAGATGCTTATTTCCCTGAGGAATACAAAACAGACAAAAACAGGATAAGCTTCTTAAAAATTTAGATGAGGTTCTTCCTCAGCTAACAGCTTAGTTTTACTTTGGATTTTATGTGAAAATTGACAAGTAATGTGACTGCGTGGAATAAATCTAGCGGAGCAGATGTTTCCCGAATACCGCTGCACGGAGGTTGCTGGAGTAAATCACAGTGCAAGCATGCTCCTGACGTTCCTGCTTAGTGAACTGCAGCCAAGTTCTGGCCTCCTGTTCTAATTGCAGGCAGCAGCTGAGGCAGAAAGGTGAGGGCCACTTATTTTTCAGTGGCCCTGAAATACACTCACTTATAACATATACTTGTAATGCACACGCTCTAAGTGCTTTCTGCTTCCCACTCATAACTGTTGACCCAAGAAAAGGGTGGCATTAAGGAGGAGAGGGTCACCTTGCCATGTATTCCACAGCTGGTGAGGCTCACGGCCAGCTCTTCCAGCATTCAGTAATAAGCAGAGTCTGCTCCTCATCTGTGTCTGCAGAAAACAGTGGAAAGGGTGGGTGTTTGGAGAATTCTTACTGGCTGACAGCTGATTTCTTAGCTTTTACAAATTATGGTTAAAAAAATGCATAAGTGGGCCTCCCCAGTGGCGCAGCAGTTGAGCGTTAGGTTGCAAAGCTGCCCGCAGCCTCTGCAGCGCAGGTTCGATCCCCGGCTGCTGGCGAGGGTCCCACATGGCGCGCAGACCTCTCCTGCTGCGCCCACTGCTCGCCTTAGTAGTGTATTTCGTCAATCTGCCTGTTCTGTTCTCTGCTTTGGCTCTGGTGAATTCTCTCACCCTCCCATGCTTCTGACTACCCAGTGCTTGTATAAACAAACAAACAAATAAATAAATAAATAAATAAATAAATAAATAAATCTTAAATTTAAAAAAATGCATAAGTTAAAATTGACCATCTTAACCATTTTAACTGTACAGCTCTGAGGCAGAAGAATTCAATACTCTCACTGTTGGACAACAGGCCTCCAGAGCTTGTAAACCAGAAATGCTGTTCCCTGAGCAACTCCCCTTCCCTGTTCCTAGCCCCTGGCGGCCACCATTCTACTTTCTGTCTCAGTTTGACTACTTAGAGACCTCAGCTTCCTCCTGTGTCCATGGAAGGCGAACCTAGACGCTGGGTAGAAGGAAGGAGAGGAGCTGAAATTGCATATGCAGTTATTTCTACAGAGAAATACCAGATGCTTTCACTCAGGTGTAGGATATAGAGAAATAAAGCAAAAAAACTAATGAAACTCGACGGTAACTCTTAGACTCTGACAACATAATGGTGATCCCCAGAGTGAGTTGTCCATTATTGGGGAGTAGTGAGGAGTAGTTTAGATCTTTGGTGGTGGATCCCATGTGGTATATACCTTTGTAGAGGTGTGACATACCCTGCAATTTGAATAGTTGTATAAATCTCTATGGTAAATCAGTAAAAATGAAAAATAAAATCCAACAGTCACTCAGCTTTACTCCAATAAAAAAAAAAAAAAAACAGAAAAAGAGAGTAAGAACTGTGCACAGCTGTCTGGGGTTTCTTGAATAGCCCCAGGGCATCCCACTGGGCTCTATTCTTACTCATTGTGTTTCTGCTTCTTCTCAACTTAGATGATGCCAGAGGGAGGCATCAAAAAAAAATACGAAGCAAGACTCAAAATTACCTCAACATGTATGCAGTGGAGGGTCTGCGCACCTTGTGTATCGCCAAGAGGGTAAGTGGGTGTCCCCTCCTGGGTGTGTGGGGTCGCCACAGCACTCAGCCCCTGTACAGCGCTCACTGCGGTGTCTCACGTAGGTTCTGAGCAAAGAAGAGTATGCCTGCTGGCTGCGAAACCACCTGGAAGCAGAATCTTCCCTGGACAACCGCGAGGAGCTTCTCTTTCAGTCGGCCATTCGCCTGGAGACCAATCTGCATCTGCTGGGTAATTAGCCTCCTGTGAGCATGCTGTGTGGAGCAGTATTGTTGGGAGACACAAGGCCATTTCTGCAGGAAGTTGCTTTCAAATGAAGGGTAACTTCCTGAGTTATACCCCAAGCATTAGAGCCGAGCGGAGATTTGGAACATGAGCCACGCTAGGCATGGAAGGCTGGCCCCTACCTGCAAACTCACCTCCTTCTCTATTGCTTTCCACATCTGTACAGTGGGGAGAATTGCCATGCTCACGTCCTAGGGATGCTGGGAAATATTTTGCTTGGCAAATAGTAATCCATTAAGATAAGCCATCATTACAATGCTAATAAGGACTCCATAATCATTACTATCCTTGAGTACCAACCAGGCACTCGGAACTCATGGAGGCAGTCATGGGGGCTGGCCTGGAAGCCCTCCCTCTTCCTCTGGGATGTCAGGGACGATGTCACAGCAGAAGTAATGAAATGCTTAGGATACATTGAATGATGTCAGCTCTGTTGGATGGTGAAGACAGCAGAACAGAGACCTGGGGCCAGAGCCAGAGGACTGGGGAAGGGGAGACACCCTCTGGTGCTGGGTGTCAAGGACTTGCTCAAGGTGTGCCTGGAGGATAACGTGGCTTCCTTCCTAAGTTGCTGTGAAGCCCCACACCTCTGCCTGCTCCTTCCTGTGGGGATTCCTGCTTTAGAACAGAGGGAAGCCTGGTGCAACATGCTCTCCTCCTTCCTGGGCCGTTCCCAGGTTGCCACTAACCCTCCGGAACATTCGCCAGGTGGGAGGTAGGCCCCATCCAATGCACAGTACAGGTTTCACGAAATGGAAAGAGAGGACAGTCACTTGCCCCTGAAAGAGGTCCTGGGGGCAGGGTAATGTTCCATTTCCTGAGCTCAGGGCAGGGTACACAGGTGTGTGCTTTGTGAACATGTGTTGAAGGATATATTTAAATAGTGGGCGTGTTTTTTGTGTTTTTTGTGTGTTTTATACATTTATTCCATCCTCCCTGCACCTGCATCTCATCCACCCTAGAAGTTGAGCTGGGGCCTATCTTAGTCATTTAGGGCTGCTATAACCAAATACCACAGACTTAGTGGCCTCACCCACAGACACTTCTCACAGCTCTGGAGGCTGAAGTGTGACATCAAGATGCCAGCCTTGGTTCTGACATGACACACTTCCTGGTTTGCACACCTTCAATATTGACATGTGATGGCCAGAGAGCATCCATCTATGTCTCCTCTCAGAAGGGCACCAGTTCCATGATGAGGGCTCCACCCTTCTGAAATAATAACCTCCCAAAGCCCCCTTTCTAATATTTTTCCCTCAGGATTAGGGTTTCAATATAAGCTTAGGGGTAGGGATGCAAAACAGTGCAAGAGAGGTGTCTCCAGTGACAAGAGAAGCTTAAGGACAGGAAAAAACTTGCTTACCTAGAGAGTACATTTCCACATTGAAGGTTACATTTTCCTCAATATACTAAGACTTATTAGAGAGAAGCCACCCCACTCCTTATTCATTATGTCTGTGGGAAAGCATCTTCAGGGTAATTTTTTTTTAAGATTTATTTATTTATACAAGAACTGGGGTACAGGCCAGAGGCACAGGTAGGTGGGAGAATTCACCAGAGACAGAGTGGGGAGCAAAACAGGCAGGCGGATGGAAAACACTGCTGAGGGGAGCTGCGGGAGAGTCAGGAGAGGTCTGCTGCGCCATGTGGGTAGCTCCCTGGCCGGCCAGGAATCAAACCTGTGTTGCAGAGGCTGCAGACAGCTTCACGGCGCTGTACTCAACCCGCTGCACCACCGAGGAGGCCCATAATGTTGTTTTCTTGAAATAAGGGCCTCTGTGATCCGTTTGCACAGAGACAGTAAGTGAGCCTTGTTGATAGTGAATATTGTGTCATTCACCAGAGCTTTTTGTGGGATGGATGATTTTTAAGACCTTTTCATCCCTCAGAATGTGGTTATTCCCACCCCCCTACAAACTTGTGACAAGTTTTCCAGAAATTTATGTTAGCTGTGTGTTCCTCAGAAAAATGTGAGGTGCTTGTTGTTGGCATAAAGGTTATGTTTGGTGATTCCAAGTTATCCCTACTCTGTCCTCATGTGTTGAGTCTAGAGAACTATTGAACATGTCCTCCCCTGTTCAGAAATGGGGCAGACCTCAAGCAGGAGGCAGATCTTAGGCCGTGCCGGCACCTGTCTGTGGGGTGTTGGTGTGGGGGGTGGTGAGAAGGGGGCTCACCAGCTGATGTCCATTTGACCAGGTGCCACTGGGATTGAGGACCGCTTGCAGGATGGAGTCCCTGAAACCATTGCTAAGTTGCGCCAAGCAGGCCTGCAGATCTGGGTTCTCACGGGTGACAAACAGGAAACAGCCCTTAATATTGCCTATGCCTGCAAACTGCTGGATCACGAGGATGAAGTCATCACTCTGAATGCCGAATCCCAGGTAGGCAGATTTCAAGGAGGCCTTGCTCTTCTGCCAGGGACACCCCCACGCCAGGTCGACCCCCAGGACTGAACTCAGGTGAAGGCTGCCAGGGAACCTTCCAGGCAACTGCTATGAGAAAAGCCACTGCCCTCTGCCTCTCTGCTTGAACCTGTTGTGTTTCTGGCACTTAGGATGCACCTGTCATTACCTCGGAAGGTGTGGAATTTGCTGTAATGTGCTGGGTTTTCTTAGTTTCAAGGGAATGCACATTGGGCTTTTATGTGATGTAAATTTCTACCTGCCTTATTTTGACATAGAGAATCTTTTCATAAAGTCACTTATACCTAGAAAGTGAGCAGGACAAGGTCCATTCAGCACTGACACTCTCAGCATGTGGCTGTCTCATGGGTGCCCCAGCAGGCATGGAGGGTTTCATCCAGTCACATCTGTATAGGAGTTTCTACATTGTGTAAGTCCCTGGTCTAGTTCTAATCCCTGCAATGAGCGCCCACCTGAAACATTTCCATGTCTAGATGATGTGTCCAATTCATCAATTTGTTTTTATAGGTCAAGCTTTAGGCACCTTAGACATGCCTAGCTGTGAAATTGCCTCTTATATTTTCCTCTAATCATGTTATAGTTTAATGTCTCCCCTTTAGACACAATCCATTTTGTATAGAGTTTTGTTTAAGGTCCGAGGTTTATGTCATCTTTCTACAATGTGGCTGTCCATTCAATCAAATACCATTTGATGGAAGTCTGTCTTTTGCCATTAAATTGTCTTTACACCTTTGTGAAAAGCAATTCACCATGTTTGTGTGGGTCTATTTCTAAATTTTCTGTTCTGTCCCATTGATCTATGTATCTGTCTCTTCACCAATACCATGCTGTCTTGATTACTATGGTTTGGTTTTTTTATGCCTTAAAATTGGTGGTGCTTTCTTTAAATTCCAGGGGTTTGGGATTTTTCCTGTTGTCTTTCTATTACTGATTTCCAGTGTAATTATGGTCATAGGATATGCTTTTTGTGATATCAATTCTTTAAAAATTGTTTAAATTTTTTTTTAACAACACAGGGTGTAGTCTATCTTTTTTTTTAAAAGATTCATTTATTTATGCATACAAGAACTGGGTCAGAGGTACAGAGGGGGATGCGTGAGCAGATTCACCAGAGGCAGAGTGAGAAGCAGAACCGGCGGATCTACTGAAATACACTGCTGAGGGGAGCAGCGGGCCAGACAGGAGAGGTCTGTTGTGCCATGTGGATAGCTCCCTGGCCAGGGATCGAACTTGTGCTGCAGTGGCTGTGGATAGCTTCATACTGCTGCAACTTAACCCCTTGTGCCAGGGAGGCCCTGTAGTCTGTCTTTGTGAACATTTAATTGTCGCTGAAAAGGATGTGTATTCTGTTGTGTTGCTGACCGATGGATCAATTTGATCCCATTGGTAGATGGAACTGGTCAATTTTTATATGATGGGGTCAGCAAATTGTAGCCCCTGACTTAAATTCAACCCATCATCTATTTCTATATGAAAGTTTTACTCAAACACAACCTTGCCCGTGTTTTTAGGTAAGCCTTTGGCTATTTTCATGCTATAATTGCAGGTTGAGTTGGAGATGAACACAAGTGAACACAATCCAGCTCAACCTCAACACTATAGACTTGGTGGTAGAGTCTTACAGAAGATCATGCTCTTCCATACGAAAGGTTGTCCTTTTTAGCGAAGCTCCTGGAGTTAAGAAGGAGCCCTTCTGGTTAGCACCTGCAGCCTGGTGCCCTGGAGCCAGTCAGTCCCAGATGAGGTGAGGAGGGTCATCTGTCCTGCAGCATGGCCAAGTAATCCACAGCATCCACTCCTGTTCCTTCCAGGAGGCCTGTGCCGCCCTGCTGGATCAGTGCCTACACTACGTGCAGTCCAGAAACCTCCGCAGCACCCCTGAGAAGACCACAGGAAATGTGAGCGTGGGCTTCTCCCCAATCTGCCCGAACTCTGCCACCACCTCCTCCGGCCCCAGCCCCAGCCTTGTGATCGACGGGAGAAGTCTGGCTTATGCCCTGGAAAAAAACCTGGAGGACAAATTTCTCTTCTTGGCCAAGCAGTGCCGGTCAGTCCTTTGCTGTCGCTCGACACCCCTACAGAAGAGCATGGTGGTGAAGCTGGTCAGAAGCAAGCTCAAGGCCATGACCCTGGCCATAGGCAAGTATCCAGACCAGCCAAGTAGGACCCACTCCCCAGCCCCACCCCCAGCAGCCATTTGTAAATGAGTTTCCAACCCTGTCCGTGCAGCTGCATAAAATGGGAAACCTTTCCCTCACTCTGTCTACTTAAATAAATAAATAAATAATTTTAAAACATACCACATGCCATAAAACAGCCTGTTCCAAATATAAAGCTTACAACTAAAAGCCAAAAATTATAGTAGCAACACTTACAGCTACTTATTAGGAGACCAATAATGCAATTTTGGTTTAAAATGTAGCTTACATTATTTCCCTAGGGAAGGAGATTATCCCAGGCAGTCATAGCCACAGCAAGAAGATTCTGCATACCTAGCATTAGCCTGGGCCACCTTAGGACAAGGTCCTTTGCAGGTGCTTCTGGTAATTGTGAGCTTCCCTGGGGTGAGAAGCTTAACTAATGCCCTAAGAACCCAGAGACTCAGTGGTGATCAGAATTCCATTGCCTTTTGTCTGCTAAACTCTACAAATTGTTACTAGACAACTATCTAATTGAATCCATCTTAAAATATGAATAGTTCTGAATGCTACATAATTTCCTTCAGGACAGTGTGTCTGATGGTGGTTTTCTTTGGAAGTTGAGGGCCTGGAGTGCCTTCTCTGCTCCTTCTGTGTCTAGGCACTCATTGCCTTCATCATCCCCACCCACCTCTGTTCTGGTCCGTTCTCCAACCAGGTCAGGGACTCAGCAGTGCCACCTGCTGGTGAGCAGCAGGAACAACTGCAGGTAGTCTTGGCAAAGGATCCTGGTGATCCCCAGGTATTAAACAGTTGGGTCTCCCTGCATATAGAATCCATACCTAGGTGAGAATTGGCTCTGAAATAAAGTATCCTCACCAAGCAATAATAATTATAGTATTTTCTGCCCAAGGTCTGACAGTCCCTCCTTGATGCGGGCACCTCATCAGGTACAAGTGAATGCAGCATGTGCCTGAGCCCAGGTGGGGTGGCCTTGGTGTGATTGTTGTGGGGATGGTCCTACATATCCTCAGGGCCCTGCTAATCATGAAGTGGAGTGAGATGGACACAGATGTGAGCAAATTCATGTTCAGCAGGGCCTCCTAATACAGGCTGAGGAAAGACAGGCAGCTCCTCCCAGGATGGGCTCCTCTTGACAGTCTATCTGGAGGACATCTTTGCTGTCACATGCCTGCAGTGGCCTGCAGTTATCTCTGAGAAAGTTTTGGAGAAGGAGTTGAGGTGTCTGCACCCCCAGTCTTAACCTTATTCCTCTGAGCACCTGTCCTCCTCAGTGGTATTGGAAGGACAGTGCCCCCCTCAAGAATTGAGTGGATCATGAATGATAAACCACATCTTTACAGCGTGAAATCAGTGCCAGATTCAGCCACTGAATGCTGATATGTGGGATTCACTTAAGAGGCTGGAAATAAAGCCTTCATTGGTTAGAAAGAAATGAACAGAACAAAATAGAATAAGGGACAAAATTTCTCAATAAGGGAAAGAGAAAGTAATAACCCATCAGATTTTTAGCTCATTTCTTTGATCACGAATTAAAATAGTGATGTGACCTAGTCCTGGGTGTCCAGGGGCGTATAATACAGAGAACACCATTGCCTCCTGCATCTTATTTTAAATGGAACATTCTGGGAAAAGCTACAGAGGTTGTTATTATTTCACAGAATTTCAATTCAATGAATATTGACTGATCACTCATGGTGGGCCCAGAGCAATCAAGAGGAAAATCACAGGAGAAAGAGCCTGCATCCACATTATGTGTCATACACTGATGGAGTCCTCGCTGGGGCTCTCAGTAGATCACCTTTGCAGCCTGGGATGTACTCCAGAATTTGGGCTGTTCTGCTGCCTGTTTCCAAGAATGTCACCATCACTGAGTGACAGTGACTTTAAGTCTTGTCTGTCCCTGAAGGTATCAGGAACTCTGACCTGCGTCCCTAAACATTTCATATCATCAGCTTGGCCAAAGGCCTCTCAGAAAGTCCAAAGGTGAACACAATAGCTAACACAATTAGATGGTAATCAGAGTACAAAAAGAGCCCCACAGTTTGTTGTGAGAATTTAACCTCCTTTTAGTTTAGAAATAACCACTCACATGAGTATCAATTGAAATAGCCTTGCCTGATATGCCATAAATGTAATAAACAACTGGAGTAGTTCAGTAAGTAGCCAGATCATCATCCTCGTCAGCACCTCCGCCGGACACCATGCTGAGGGCTCCATACGCTCAGTAAGAAAGTAGCTTGGTGCTGGCAGCTCCAGGTGTGAGTTCTAAACCTCACACCAAGCTTGTTCTGATGGTGAACTCAGCTCCCTCAGGGTAGAGGCTGCACTTCATTCCTTCACGCCACTCCTTCCCATGATCCTGCCACAGGACTCAGTCCAGTGGGGACTCCACGAAGTGCCATCCATCCAGTTTGATTGTGTGCATCTCAGCTCAAAGACTCTTCCTATCTGTGCTGTTTCTAGGAGACGGAGCCAATGATGTCAGCATGATCCAGGTGGCAGACGTGGGTGTGGGAATCTCAGGCCAGGAGGGCATGCAGGTAAAGACCCATCGTTGCCGTCCTGTGTGACCAAGGGGCCCCCACTGACCCCTGTGCCTTCAGGCCTCCCTGTGAGCTCTGTCCAAAAAGGAGTAAGGGTTTGCCGTCTGTACAACTTACGTTCTCCTTCTGCTGCACTAGATTAAAAGCAGAAGATTAAAAGCAGAAGGTGCCGCTTCATATTTATGAAGCCACATGCAGGAAACACATCTACCTGTTCCACAAGTATTTTTTGTGATATCAGTAGAGCAGAGACAGGCAGGATGAGTCATCAGAGCCTTCTCTCCTGTCATTTATGCCTCGTCCCTGGAAGGCACTTTTTGCTGTTCTGAACACTAATGACACCATTTGAAAAGCTGACTTTATGGTAGTACTGTTGGAAACTATATCACTATAAAAATGGAATGGAGTCACCTGGACTCACATGAAAATTCATCTCTGCATTTTCCATTTGTCACTCTGTTTGTTCTTAATATGGGATCCTGAGTCATTGGAGAAATGAGTTCCTTCAAAATAACTTCTTTTGGGTATAGTATTGCAATATTTCCAACATCTGATTAACTTTGATGGGGGCATTTTTTAACTAGGTAGAGACTCGGGAACAATCTACCCAGCTTTCTTCTCTTAAAAATCAGGGTGTTGGACATTATGTAGTCACAGGTTGATTCATTCAATCATTGGTCTTTTATTGAGCATTTATATGTGCTAGGCATGGGGAGAGGACTGAGCTGCCACCACTTCCCATGCCCTCCAGGAAGGAGCCGAGGGCATCTATGATTTGGCCAATGGGAAAGGCCAAGTTATAGGGCACATGTGAAGACATAGCTTTGAGAAGGTCAGATGTTGCTGGATGCTTCTGTATTTACCTAAAGCCACACTACATTTTGAGGATGCATGTAAGATGGAGATAAGATTTGATCCAATTTCTTTACTGTTCTGAGTGCTCAGGTTACCCAGGTGACTGTTCCTATTTGCATTTTAGTCAGTTCGATACACAAAGAGACACTGTGGTGAGGCCCTTGGAGAGGCTCCTGTGCAGGATGCTTTGACAGCAGGCAAAGGAGGAATCCAAACTGAGTCACTGATAATGATTGAGGGTGCTTGGAGCTCTCCCGATCTGCCAAGGTAGGAAGGCTGTTCCTGGCAGAGAACTAGAGGAAGCAGCCTAGATTCTGAGTCTGCTGAGAAGCTTGATTTTGGAGGGGTCGTCTGGTCTGCCATGTTTATCTGGAGCCCCCCATGGCCATGAATGATGGAGAACAAGGGGCGCAGGGTGATCATGACATCTACTGGACATCCACTGTTCAGAGACTTCAGGAAGATGTGTGTTTTAAATTTATTCAATTAGTCATAATTGTTGTAGGTGCCATGGAAGAGAAAAATAGCTTCTCTGTTGAGTTTTTCACAGGGTGCTCTAACCTAGCTGAAGGGCTTGAGTAGGCCACCCTCACAGAGGGACAGTAGAAGGCTTGGGGCCCAGATTTAGAGGGAGAAAGGAGTGGCCAGAGACTGTAGAGGTAAGTAGAGGCTCTCAAGGGCTAGGGCTTCTCTTTCAAAAACAGAAGTTATCTGATCTCCTTGACTTCTTTTTAACAATCCTCACTTTGAGTTTTCAGACAGTTGAAGGCAGGGACAAGGTCTGACAGTGTCTGTGTCTCCAAGTCTGTGTCTGGCAGGGGATTAATAAATGATTTTTGAGAGGCTGAACAATGGAGTAAAAGCAGAAGATATTGAAGAACACACAAAGCTTTTAAAACCCCTGTATGTTGGCAGAAGGGGGTGTAAGGGGCAATATTTGCTTTGAAATCCTTAACTTTTTTTGGTTTAGAAAACAGGCATTCTGTGCTGCGACTTTTCTGTCATCTCTAGTGATGTTATTCTGTTGCACAGAAAGGACACCAACAGGTGTGTGATCCCTTTTCTAGGTGGAATTGGAATATAGGGAAATCAGTTCAATTTTAAAAGCAGAGTAATGTTTTTTTATGTGGAATAGGCTGCTGAAGGTGTCTTTTAATGAAATTTTCTCTTTTTTTCCAAATAGAGAAATTTACTATATGGTGGGTTCAATTTATCATGGGCATAAAAGGAATCATGTTGATGACAGTTGTCTGGTCCACTCAGCTGTGTGGAGCAAGATGCCTAATGAGGTGAAGGGAAGCTCTGCCCCAGTCATTTCCCTGTCCATGGAGGAGACCTGCTGTCCTCACTCCCTGCTCCCAGTGTCCGGTGCCCTGCAGTGTGCATCCTGGGACTGGGGGTCAGTGGAGCCATGAGCTTGACCTTGCTCATCACCCACAGTTCCAGAGGAGGATGATCCAAAACATGCCCTCCAGGATGGCTGAACATCTCTCTGATGCATAGGAAAGGGGCAGCTTTGGTTGATATTTGGGTTGAAATTTAACTCAGATGCAGAAGATAGAGAAGATCAGGGAAGAGCCATACAGCTCCTTCCTAGGGAGAGGGAGGAGGGGTTCTTAGAAACTAGCATGGGAAAGAAAAAGCAAACTTTTTTACATCAGTGACCCAAAAGGGTCCTATAAAGTGGTATCCTTGAACTGGAGTGTTTGATGAGACGGATTACTTTTTGAATTGAAGGCAATAATAGCTCACGCCATGTTTGAAACTGGATTTCTCTCCCATGTTTTGCCTCGTGTTTGAGAGCAGTAAGACAGACCCAGGCGGGGGGGCGGGGGAGGTGCAGGGGGCTTGCCAGTAACCGAAACTCCTCTCCCTTTCAAGGCAGTGATGGCCAGCGACTTCGCACTGCCGAGATTCCGATACCTCGAGCGACTGCTGATTGTTCATGGACATTGGTGCTATTCCCGACTTGCCAACATGGTGCTGTACTTCTTCTACAAAAACACAGTAGGTATTGGGTACTGGTCTCTCTCTCTCTAGTTTTGGAATCGAAAGGCCTGATGTGAGATAAGTAGGACCGTGGCCTGAATGCAGCCAGAGGGCCACCGCATGTGGGCTCCATCCTCCTTGACCTCTGTGAATTTCCTGCAGGCCTGACCCCACGCTCTACAGGCTCAGGGGTCTAACTCATGGGCACATGAGAGCAGCTGAGTCCCAGAGGAGGGAAGGTTGTGGAAACAGGTAGAGCAAACAAGAATGCCACTTAGAGCTTCCTACTGTGAAGCAGAGTCAATATGAGGGTCCAGTAGCTGGTACAAGGGCACATAGCTAGTAAGGTGGCACATTCAACCTGGGTCTGACTCCAGCTCCCATGTCCTTAACTTCTGTGTTAATGGGCTGTCATTACAGGAGTCCTGTAATCAGCGCTTTCTCTAGACCAGGCAAGGAGACCAAATGACAAGCAGAAGGGTGATTGGCACTTCCCAAATCAGAATGAGAGGACTTTTTCACACTTTTTCACACACCCAGGCAGGGAAGTCGCTAGGGCAGGATGCTCACTTTGGGCAGTGCAGGAAGGGTCTTGCCACACTCTCTCCTGGGCATGCAGAGCCCTGTACCCCTCCTGGACATCTCAGTCTGTAGTGGGCCTTTCAGTGAGGCTGTGCCCAGGTCTGGTTAGCTGGGGACAGCTCTGCCTCTCCAGGGCCTCCAATACAGGACCCTCATCCATCACCTGCTGATCCAAACGTTTAACTCTTAATTGCTTCATTACTAAGTCCTTGGCAGACAGGCGTCTTTCCCCATAGCCCACAGGGTGGACTCCATGGCCATTTCAGAACCCTGCCCACTTGTAAGTAGGTACAGAAAGTGTGCTGAGAAGTTGCCAGGTGGTTACTTGTCATTTTTGCTTCTGACCACTTGTGGTTGAATACACATCAAGGGCACCACATGAATAAACTCTTGGGATGAGAATTCCAGGGTAACCCATTAATCTACCACATTGGATACCATACCTCCAATGTCAAAATCATCCCATACTCTTCTGAACAAGAATAAAGTAAAATAAAAGGTGAATTCCTTTGTAATTATTTTTCTAATTTCATTAAAAATTCCCTTTGCTAACCTAGAGCTGCTCTCAGCACACCTCCTGTTCATGTTCTTAATTGATTGTTCTGGAGGCTTAGCCCTACCTTCCTTTTCCCGGCCTCTCCCGCCCCCTCGCTCTCACCCATTTTTTGAAATGTCTTCTAGTAAATGAATACAGATACTCAGGACCAACCAGGGCATGTCTAATTTGATCAGTTTGATCCTGGAAATTAATTCCAATTAGGTCCTGCCTGGCACTGTATCCAAGGGAGGCTGTTCTGTGCTGCCCTGCCCTCACCTGTTCACCCCCCCTTCTTCCATCACCTGGCCTTGAATCCCCCTCCCCGAGGCCCCAGGCACACACTTGCAACCCTAGAGGTCCCCAGCTTCCAAAGGGGTGGACTGGTGTTTCAAGTAACGCTGAGTGGGGCTGGGCAGGGTGGAATCCCAGCCCATTTCTGGCTTGTACGAGCTGTGCAGTCCAAGGCAACTTATTTGCCTGTATGGTTTTGTTTTCTTTATCTGAAAACAAAACATGGGCATTGATCTCTGTTTTCTGCAATTCTTTTTTTTTAAAGATTGATTGATTGATTGATTGATTGATTTATACAAGCGCTGGGTACAGTCAGAAGCGCGGGAGGGTGAGAGAATTCACCAGAGCCAGAGCGGGGAGCAGAGCAGGCAGAAGGACCGAAGTACACTGCTGAGGGGAGCAGCGGGCGGCAGGAGAGGTCTGCGGGCCATGTGGGACCCTCCTCTGGTGGCCGGGGAGCAGCCGGGGATCGAACCGGCGCTGCAGAGGCTGCGGGCAGCTTCACAACCCAGCGCTCAACCGCTGCGCCACCGGGGAGGCCCGTTTTCTGCAATTCTTAATTAAAATTGCTCAGACTGAGAGGATGGCAAGAATGATACAGGCTGAACCACCCAACATTTCAGTTGCTCGAGTGGCACAGCCCCCTCCCTGGCCGCCATGATGAATCTTTTGAAGGGGACAGAAAGGAAAAGGGGGTACCTATTTTCTCTTCCACATAGAACTCAGAGCCTCTGGTAACAAGCTCTTGATCTACTTGAGAAGTTCAAGGATAATCACTCTGCTTCCCAAAGTGAGAAATTCATTAGTTTTAGGAATAAGTTGGCCTTCCTTTCCAATAAAGAGCAGAGCAGAGAAGTTACCATAGCAACAGTGGTTTGAGAAGAAGGCTTTTTGGTACTACAAGAAAAAAATCTCAATTATCTAAGTACTTTTCCTCCACTTTCTCCTGACCCCACCTGCTCACCAGTGACTCATTAGGCTGGGCCTGTGGGGATGGTGAGAAAAAGTCAGCGTGGGAGTGAGACAGGGAAAAAGTCAATGAAAAATCCAAATTTGTCAGTTTTCATTGTGGAGGGGAAAAAAATCACATTCAATCATGGATTCCAGCATGACTTGGATGATGTGTGGCCTTAGAAGTTATATATATGTAACTGTCATCTCTTCAGATCTTCAGAACAAGCAATTTTCAGGTCAAGAAACTGAAGAGAAGTTAAGTGACTGAGTCAAGGTCAGAAAGGTAAACAGTGATAGCTCCAGAGCCCGAACCCCCGCCATTCTCCATGGTGCCAGAGAGATGTTCTTCCACCATGTTACCTCTTGTGACTGGCCTTCCCCTCTAGGCCAAGACCCACATGAGCTTCAGTAAGTCAGGTTTGTTACTCAGGCCATGACCATGGTGAAGTCATTTAATGTCGTGGGGCTCAATTTCCTTTTCTCTAAATGAGGCAAATTTGGGGCCTGCCTGGTGGTGCAAGGGGTTAAGGGTCAGCACTATGGAACTATCACCAGCCAGTGCAGCATGAGTTCGATCCCCAGCCAGGGAGGTGGCCCACATGGTGCAGCAGACCTTTCCTGACTCGCCCGCTGCTCCCCTCAGCAGTGTAATTCAGTCAGTCTGCCTGTTCTGCTCCCCACTCTGTCTCTGGTAAATCTTCTCAACCCCCTGTACCTCTGGCTTACACCCCAGCTCTTGTATGCATAAATAAATAAAATAAATCTTTAAAAATAAGTAAATGAGGCAAGCTCCCAACAACCAGGAACCATAAGTGAGTATCTTCAGCATCTGAGGCGCTCCTGGGAACACTTCAGATGCATTAGGTCATTTAATCTTCATGATAACCTTGCAGCTTATTATCATGGGTATGCCCATTTCATGGACAAGGAAGCTGAGGTAGAGAGGGGCTAAATGATCTCTGCCAAGTTGCACAACTAATAAATGTAAGAATGATTTGCAGTTCATCAGTCACCATGCCCCTAGTATAAATGCACTCAGGCCTCTGATATTCAGTGATCTAGTGACGGTGGGAAGAGACCCATCCAACTCCTCCTCCTATTGAACAACACTGGAGGGGATTGTTCAGCTTCCCTGAGCCTCACTTTTCTTTTCGGCCACATGGGGTAGGTGTAAGAGCCAGTGGTGAAGTCTGCAGCTCACCAGTCAGTCAAGATGGTGATACTGGCCGTGCCTTGTTTGTGTTTCTTCCCCCCAGTGGAAGTTAGTCATTTCCCACTGTTCCTCATCAAAAAGAGCATATAACTGGGCCTCCCTGGTGGCGCAGGTAGTTGACCACAGCACTGTGAAGCTGTCCGCAGCCTCTGCAGTGTGGGTTCTATCCCAACCGGCTGGGGAGATACCCACATGGCGCCGCAGACCTCTCCTGTTTCGCCTACAGCTCCCCTCAGCCGTGTATTTCGTCAGTCTGCCTGTTCTGCTCCCTGCTCTGTCTCTAGTGAATCCTCTCATCCTCCCGTGCTCTGGCCTGTACCCTGGTTCTTGTATGCATAAATAAATCTTTAAAAAATATTTAAAAAGAGCATATAACTAAAGAGAGAGATGGGACCCAGAATGTAGCAATGGTAGGTCTGGTTTAGGGTCACAGGGGAGGGATACTAGGGAAGAAGTCCTGATGGGTGACATCCCCACTCTTAAGGGTGAGCAATACCAGAACTCCCTGTTAGACCTTTATTTTGCTTTTCATTAACGATTTGTGGCTTTTCAGGCTCAAGCTCTCACCCCTCCAAAGGCTGCTGCTAGGACCTGCTCCCACTGCTGGTCCTTAATGTTCAAGGGGACAAGGAGATGCAGGGAAAGAGGAAGAGTGACAGGTGGAAACAAGGTTCAGGCTCTGTTTGGAAGAAATTGCTGCCTGTAAATTCAGTCTTGACAGAAAAAAATCTCAAAATCTTTCGATGCCTTGGTTGAGAATCTGATGATATAACTAAAGCATTTTTATTGCCATTCTCCCTTTCCTGATTTCAGATGTTCGTGGGCCTCTTATTTTGGTTCCAGTTCTTCTGTGGCTTCTCTGCGTCTGCCATGATTGACCAGTGGTATCTGATCTTCTTTAACCTGCTCTTCTCATCGCTTCCCCAGCTTGTGACTGGGGTGCTGGACAAGGATGTGCCGGCCAACATGCTGTTAACCAAGCCTCAGCTCTACAGAAGTGGCCAGAACATGGAGGTGAGTCTTCCCTCTAGCCCCCACCTCCTATCCCCTGGTACCCCCAACATCCTTCCAGAAGGTGCAAATCTTCACATCTTTTAAGGGACACCCTGAGACAAATTGCTAAAATTCTAGAATCTGATCACCAAGAGAAAAAAAAGGAATTGTGTCTGTTGTGTGTACTTGTGTAGCTGTGTGTATCTGTTGTGTGTAGTTGTATAGTTGTGTGTCTGTTGTATGTAGTACATTAAGTAAAGTGAGGTCATTGCTTGTAGTGATGGTATCACAGGTATATGCGTATGTCAAACCCATCAAGACATATGCCTTAATAACTTGCCTTTTTTTGTATATCAATTATATCCCAATGAAAGGAAGATAGAGTATATAGGATAGTAAGGTGAAAACTGTCTCTACAGCCAGAGTCTCCGGGGAAGTCTGCTGGGAGTCTAAATCTGAGTTACAAAGGATCACTGTAGTCCAAAAATAGGATTTTTCCCTCCCAGTCCCCCCAAAATAATTTATTTGGAATAGGAATGAACAAGAAGACCAACCCATAGGGAAACCTTTGAAAAAACAAGGGAATACAAACAGATGTAAATATATGTTTGTATCAACCAACCATGTAGATTGACAGGCCAATTACTAGCTATTCTCAGACAGTCATTAAAGTAAACTCTCTAAGGGCCTCCCATGGTGGCACAGGCCATTGAGCGCAGCGCTGTGAAGCTGTCTGCAGCCTCTGCAGCACCAGTTCGATCCTGGCCGGCCGGCGAGGGTCCCACATGGCGCAGCAGACCTCTCCTGTCTCTCCCGCTGCTCCCCTCAGCAGTGTATTTCATCAGTTGCATGTTCTGTTCCCCGCTCTGTCTCTGGTGAATCCTCTCACCCTCCTACGCACCTGGCCTGTACTCCGGTTCTTGTATAAATAAATAAATCTTTAAAAAAGTAAATAAATAAAGTAAACCCTCTAAGGGCTTCTCTTGGGCTCCTTGGAATTACCGTGTGTGTGCGGAGGGAAGGGAACCGCATATCCCCTGCAGTAATCTCTAGCGCAGAATTTACTTCAACTTGACTTCCAGGGTCACCTATGTCAGCCTTAGCTACCTCCCCACCCCCACACACATACAGAAGCAGGAGCACATGTCCTCCTTGGCCCCCCACATGGGACATAGCTGCTGGGAGTTTGTCCTGCAGAGTTAGATGACCACCGGGAAGGACCTAGCCAGCATTTTCATCAGGGCACTGTAAATGCACATCTGTCCACTTTGCATTTCCTGTGGGCTAGTCCCAAGCCAGGTTAGTTGGGACAGACACACATCTGGTCACCCAGGTAGTGAAGACTCAGTGAGGCTTTCTCAAGGTCAGTTTTGTCCTTGGTATGAAACTTTCTGATTTTAACATTAGGACATACTCGCAATCTAATTGTCCTTTATTTTAAATCTTCTTAAATAATAAAAAAAAATGTAAATAACCACAGTCTCATTTTAACAGTTAAGACGCAAGAAACAGTCCCCACAAGGAATGACAAAATGACAAAACTCACCCACAAGGGAGACAAAATTCTGACAAAGTAGCAGTAGAAGGACTCAAAGTGGGGGCGGGGGTGGGTAGAGAATGTGGTGCTGCTGCTACCCTAGGGAAATGTCCCTTATAGAATTGATTTGTTGTTAAAGATTTATTTATTTATGCATACAAAAACTGGGGTATAGGCCAGAGGTGCGGGGTGTGAGAGGATTCACCAGAAACAGAGTAGGGAACGGAACAGGCAGACTGACTGAAATACACTGCTGAGGGGAGCAGTGGGCGAGATAAGAGAGGTCTGCTGCACCATGTGGGTAGCTCCCTGGCTGGCTGGGGATCAAACTTGTGCTGCAGAGGCTGCAGATAGCTTCCCAGTGCTGTGCTTAACCCCTTGTGCCACCAGGGGTTGCCTCATAGAATCTAGAACAACTACTATAACTACCCTCATGGTACAAAAGCTCTGGGTGAGTCCAGCTACTGGCCTTTGTGTAATCTCTTTTCTTGACCCTCCTTGTTTCTCCCAAAGTCCTAAATTACCAAGTTCCCCTCAGGTGTCTCTACGCCCTATAACAACCTCAAAACCAGCTCTGGAGCTCAGAGTACTTCCCTGTAATCCCCATGCCTGTTTCTGTGTCCTAGGAATATCGACCACTCACCTTTTGGTTAAACATGGCTGACGCTGCCTTCCAGAGCCTGGTTTGCTTTTTCATCCCTTACCTGGTAAGTTGGCACCTGGCGCGGCCTTCCCTGTCGGCCTGGACCCCTGACAGGCATCCATAGACGTCGGCCCTGCTGTCTTGCAGGCCTACTACGACTCGGACACAGACGTGTTTACCTGGGGAACGCCCATCACTGCCATTGCGCTCTTCACCATCCTCCTGCACCTGGGTATTGAAACCAAGACCTGGGTAAGAGTCTGGTGTAGCCGGAAGCTGCTGATGCTGTGGGCCCCGCCTTCTGCGCAGTCCGTGAGCTCTGAGAAATCTAGGGGAGACGGGCCTGCAAAGCTGGCCTCACTGTCATGAGAAGGAAAGTGGCTCGTGGCCGTCCACCTCGTGGCGCCGAGCCCTGGTATGGGCAGCTGCCGCAGCCCTGCTGAGCTCCTTCCAGCCCTCTTTCCCCTGCGCCTCTGTTTCATGCTCCCCTTTTGCTCTCGCTTTCCCTTTGTCCGCCTCTCCTAGCCAGGCTGGGTCACGATGCCTCAGCAAGCCCCTGCCCCCAGCCACCCCTGCCCAGACCCATTTTCACCTGGTCCTCTGCACATCACATCTATTCACAGACCACCAGCGCGTTGTTGCTCTTGTTATTACTTTGAAATTGAAATAAATGCCCTTTCTTTCTCTGCCCCCCTCAGACCTGGCTCAACTGGATAACCTGTGGCTTCAGTATCCTTTTATTTTTCACTGTGGCGTTGATTTACAATGCTTCTTGTGCAACGTGCTACCCTCCGTCCAACCCTTATTGGACTGTGCAAACATTAATGGGCGACCCCGTGTTTTACTTGACTTGTCTCATAGCACCTGTCGCCGCGCTGCTGCCCAGGTAGGTATCAGGGACCGAGTCCTCTAAGTCCTAAGTGAACCCTCAAGAGTGTGGTCATCATGGTGCAAGCCTCAGAAAGCACAGAGCCAAGTACTGCCCCCAGCCATGGGTGACTGTTTTCTCTCTGCTCTTTCCAGGTTGTTTTTCAAAGCACTGCAGGGGAGCCTTTTCCCTACCCCACTACAGCTGGGGCGCCAGTTGGCCAAGAGCTCCCCAGAGAAACTTAACACTGCCAAAGAGACCTTTGCTCAGGGACACCTTCCGGGAGAGCAGAGGACGGAGCCCTCAGGACACAGCAGTGTTGCTAACTTTGGGTCCCTCCCCCAGGACTGCATCTTGAAGGCATCTTGGCACACACAGCCAGACTGCTCCCCAGAGGCCAGTGGGGAGCCCAGCGCAGTGGACATGAGCGTGCCTTTGAGAGAGGACATCCTGCTGGAGGAACTGGGCGGCCAGGCCCCGGGCTCCTCCACGTCGCAAGAGGTGATTCTGGAAGAGTGTCCTGGGGACCCCAAGATGAAGCCCAACAGTGCCAACAGAGCAGCCCCCCTATCATCCATCTTCAACCTGCCCCACTTCAGCTCACTCAACTGGATTTCCTCCCTCTCCCTCGTCAGTGGGCTGGGAAGTGTCTTGCAGCTCTCTCGAAGTAGTTTACAGATGGACAAGCAGGACAGCGAGTTCCTGCCCAGCCAGCCTCAGCCAGACCAAGATCTGCCTGGCTTAAGGGGACAGACCACGGACTACTTCTAGAAGCATCTTCCAGGGACTGCAGCTGGTGGTGGCAGTGGTGGAACCCTTGAAATAGCCTATTTTTTTTATAACATAGATGTTATTATTATTTATGTTGTTTATTTGCACAGAAGAGTTCTAGTGAGATGTATTTTATGTTTCCAAAGTTAATACAGGAAACTAAAGGTACCGAAAAAGAAAGTTTATTTTTGAAAAGTTCTAAGTAGAGTATATTGAAAAGAAAAATAAGAGCTTTAACATATATAAAAGTTTAAGGAAAAAAATGACACTTGGGAAGTGTGTTTAGATTTATTTTTTCATCTCATTTTATAAGAAAATGCGGTATGATTGGTTTGCCTCAACAGGAATGACCTTTGCTTTTCCCAAGCGTGGATGTCTGTGTGGGCCCAGTTGGCCTTGAAGGTACGCTGGCTGAAGGGGGTGGGGGCAGGGCCCCCAGCAGCACATCCCCCACTATCTCCAGCTCAGCCAGCTTGAGGGGTGAGCACTCTGTGTCACCCAGAACAGGGAGAGGGAGACCTCCAGAAACCCCCACCTGAAGGTCATTCCCCACTTCAATGTAGCAGGCATGTGTAGGGATCACCTGGTCAGTATTCCGGCCACTGTGTGGGATCGTGCCTGTCAAAACCAAAACAAGCAATAAACAGTCTTCACCTTGCAGAGAGACCGTGTCTGCTGCCACTGTTGTGTGAAGTTATTCATAAGTGACAAAAGCATGCCCTGAGGACTTCGGGGTGAGTCCCTCAGATGTGATGAAGGAACACGAGGAAGGAAAGAGCCGGGTGACCTGCAGACGGCACCAGTGACACCGGGCTACACCGTGGGTCCCTGCTGCATCGGCAGCCCCCACACCCCTGGGGAGCCTAGGTTCTTTAAGTGTGTATCTTGGGGTATTTGTCTTCTGTCCCCCTCAAACAGAAAAAGTGGGAAATGTTACAGAAATCCAAGGCAATTATATAGCATTTCCTCTCCTGAGCCCTCTTTTTGCTCTTTGCACCTCATGTAGTCAGAGAGGAAAGGCAGGATTCGGTGTCTACGAGGGCAGAGAGGGGTGAAGTTTCTGGGCAATTGAACCCAGCAACTCAGACTCAGAGTGGGGGGCTTTTCCCTGGGCACCCTTTTGTCCTGCGGCTGGCTGCGTTCTTGTTCCTCCCTGGACGGTGGCTCGTCCCGCTGTCCGCAGGGGAGAGGCATGCCCCTTGCAGAGCAAACGTCTGGTCTGCTCTGCCTCCTGCCACACAGCTGTAGGGCGGCCTCACAGCAGCAGCTGCGGGTGGAGGGACTGTCCCGCGTGGCTCCCACCGAAGCTGGGCGGGACGGGGGAGCCCTGGACTGCAGGAGTGGACCTTCAAGGACGAGCTGGGCCCCATTTAAAGGTGGGGAGATGGGGGTTTCAGTAGCCAGCGGTGCCTAGGACAGTGCCTCATTTCTGCCCCACCATTTTAAGGCTGCCTTCTCTGTTCTTAGAACTGCGGAAGGAGAACTTCCCTGAGAATATGAGCAACACTGTGGTTTCCAGGACCAAGGTAGTAGTTGTCAGCACAAAATGCAGGAAGAAGACCCAACACAGATTTGCCTGAGTATCTGAAAGGTCAAAATGCCCCCGTGCTCACAGCCTACCTTTCTAGAGGACACCTTTCCTCCGGAGAGCCCTCCTCTTGGGAAACGGAGTGATTCAGAAAGTAACCTCAAGGATATGCAGACCAGAGTCATCTCAGAGAAATAAACAGCACAGTGTAGACAGTACTTTTTTCTCTTCCCAAATTTCGTTTTGCACATGAGTTCAGGCCCCTTGGTAAAAACCCTGCTCCTGACTCTTTCAGTGAAATGGCTACAGCAGTTTCTCTGAAAAACATAGGGAGTCCTGCTCCCCTGTCAGAGACAACATTCAGCCTCTGCGCATCCCAGAGGAGACAACGGTGAGCCTCCTCTTCCCCCGCCAACCCTGCTGGTGTGTCAGGACACCCTGAGGCTCGTGCACTAACTCAACACCTTTAGCAGAGATTGTCTGAGGTGGGGAACACTAACTGAGGATTGTCATGGAATTCTTTTCATCAGTCGAAGGAGAGTGGTCACCCAAAGGGCACATGACCTCCGGGTCTTGCTTACACTTTCCAGATCAAAAACAAATCAACAGTGCTGTTGGAGTGTGAAATGACAGGCAGTGGGCAGCCCACCCACTCCAGCTCCCTCCGCACCTGGGAATGCAGGTGTCCCCAGAACGGCTCCAATCACAGGAAGCAGCCAAGCTGCCAGAGGGACTGAAGAGACCAACAGAAATAGCGCATTTCACATAAAGACACAGAGGAGTGTTGCCACTCATCTCCCTTCTTTAAATACAGGGAAAAGATATCTCAAGATTTTAAGCATTTACTATTTTTAAGACTTTTAAATGTAGCGACCTCAAAAATGAGCCAAAGCTGGCAAGGGAGGGTGATCCAGTCCTTCTCTGGGTGACAATCGGACTGGGCAAAGTGGCACCCTGAAGTTTAACTTGGTTGTGGAGCTGCAGCTGCCACTGTCCTCCTAATGGGGAGCCCAGCTTGAACGTGGGTCTCAAAATCCCTCCTCCATTCTTGTGTCTATTTCCCACTGAGGAGTTCCTGGACACTTAAAATGTGCCGCCAGGTCAGCCCTCTGCTATTGCCAAGTGCCTGCAGAGGGCAGGGCACGCTCTATCTGTGCCTCCCCTCCAGACCCCCCCACCAGGTCCAGCTAGGATCAAGGGTCCTTCTCAGGGCTGATGGCTGATGGCTGAGGGTGGGTGGCCCACCCTAAGCCCGCCCTAAGCCCACAAATAACTACAGATGGGGTCCGGGTATGTGCTTTGTATTCTGCTAACTGAGTCCTGTGTGGATTCTCCTCCTGTCCTCCCTACCCCCTGGTGTGAGGCTTGGGCTGTGCTTCTACACAAGTGGGCAGGGGTGACAACTGCAGCTTAACTCTTATACCTGCTATCCCTCTGCTCAAAGCTCCCAGCCGCGTTTCCCTTCGCCCCCAAGGGGCCCAGTTCTCTATGATGCCATGAATATGAGGTCCTTACAGCAGTCACGCTCATAGAGACAGAAAATGGATGGTGGCTGCGAGCAGCTAGGGGAGAGAGAGGGAGCAGTTATAATTTAGTGGGTGCAGTCTCAGCTCAGGATCATGAAATAGTCAGTGGGTGATCAGTGGTTGTAGGGTAAATGAATTAATCAGGCTTTGCACACTACTAGCCTCTGTGGCTATCTATACCTGTGGCCTTGATCATGTTAATGCAGAAGGTGCTTTGGAGCGTGGGCGGATGTCTGATTGTGGATACCTGGAGTATGGGTGTGCACACATGTGCAAGTGTGCACACCTGAGCATAGAGGCTGGGATAAAAGCCGAGGCAGCGGTGGCAGTGAGGACGGACCAGTAGTGTGACTACAGGAGAGGCGAGACCTTGAGACGACGTGCGAGAGAGAACACGCCCAAGAACAAAAAAGATTCGTGGGGGGATGGGTTGCTCAGGTGCATGGCAGCCTCCTAGCCCCCTGCCCGGCTGATGCCAGCCTCCCTGCCTGGTGACTGTTTCCCTGAGTGAGCAGTAAAGCCTGAAAAATCCACTGAGGGCTCCGGGGCTTCCCTTTATCCATTTGCCCATATCCATAGTGAACCTGCCCTGTGCCTGCTGGGCACACAATTGTGTAAAATGGCTAAAACAACAACAACAACAACAAAATAATAATAATAAAAATAATAAAACTATGCTTGCAATAAAAAGATTTTATTTCCAAAACTTTCAGGAGCACCTGGGAGCACACAACTTTTAAGTATTTTTGTAGCTTGAAGTTAGCAGACAGAGTTCAGGAAACCTCAGGGGCCACTCTTCCCTGCTCAGCAACTGAGCCTTCGATTTTGGACGGACTAAGAGTTGATCTGTTCATACAATGAACACCGTGACAAATGTGTTTACTCTCAGTCAGAAGCTCAGAACTCCATCCTGAACTACAGACTAGCAGAAGCAGGAAACGCATCGGCCACAGCGCGCCAGGTGGGAGGCTTCTGTTCCAGGGCCCACCTCCTCTCAGCAGAATGAGGGTGTGAGGAGAGCGGCCCGGGTGCCTCCAGGCCCAGGTCCACCCAGTGCTCAGCCCACATTCCTCAGATGGCTCCTGTGGGGGATGCAGATGCTGCCAAGTGTCCCCTAAAAGGCTGTCCCCATACCCAAAGCAGACAGACTGACTTCAACTACCAAATACTCTTTTTCCTTTTGTGGTAATGACGGCCTCATGACATCATTTTGTCTACTTTTTACTTGCTTTTTTTTTTTTTTTTAAGATTTGTCTATTTATACAAGCACTGGGTACAGTCAGAAGCACGGGAGGGTGAGAGGATTCACCAGAGACAGAGCGGGGAACAGAACAGGTAGATTGAGGAAATACACTGCTGAGGGGAGCAGCGGGCGCGGCAGGAGAGGTTTGCGCACCATGTGGGACCCTCGCCTGCGGCTGGGGATCAAACCAGCGCTACAGAGACTGCAGGCAGCTTCGCAGCCCAGCACACAACCACTGCGCCACCGGGGAGGCCCTGTGTTTTGTTTTTTGGGGGTTTTTTGTTGTTGTTTTTAATCTGTTTCCCGATTTTCTCTTCCCACTGAGAGGGGAAAATCCCTTCTCAAAAATCCTTTACAAGTGAGAGATTGAGAGGAAGGGACCCGGGGAGAAGGATTATTGCAGAGAAAGAAATAGGGGGAAAAAAAGATTGTATGAAGTGAGACCATATATTCCATTGTTAATTGAGTATTAATTTTAAAATTACCACGCATCATTGATCTTGGATATTGGCGTATCTCTGCCATCTCACAAAAAGAAGTGCAGATACATTCCTCCGTGTTTGCCTTCTTATTAGAAACACGGACACAAATTCCACCAGTTTCCTGATGTGGAAGAAGCTGGCTTTCCCAAGCACACACAATATGATCAAACATCTAATGACAGATAGAATAAGGACATATATAGGGAGATGTGTAGTATGACATTCAGCCGTGTAAGAATGTGATTCTTGGCTATACCTCAAAATGCAGCCACGTAGTTTTCCCTTAAAAGGGGATCACATGACACGCTCGAAGACTTGTGACCTTCCTGCTGGACACCTACACACACAGCTGGTCATGAGGGGTGAGCCCCTGGCAAACCTCCCGCAGCCCCCATGGTAAGGCTGCAGAGGAAGGCAGTGGAGTGCAGAGGAATCCCAGGCAGTGACAGTCCCCAGTGGGCAGATTAGAATTAACCCAAGCCCTGACAGCCCCGGTTTCCTCCGTGCTGTGCAGAAAGCTCTCCTCAGGCCACTTGTACTTCGCATGAAAAATCGTGCCTCCCCAAGTGGGAGGCAGGGCTATTTTTAGCTTGGATTTCTCACTTGAACTGGTCATGTGGCTGCTGTGTACAACCTCCCTGCTGCAGATCCTGCGACAGAAATCAAATAGCCTGTTCCCCCTTGCAGTGTCCCCTCCTCGCTGCTCCCTCTGCTAGGGATCCCCAAACATGGTGAGGTGTGGGTCTCGAATGCAGGGACCTCAACTGGGAACTGCCGAGAGAGATCTCTAAATGAAGATGTAGCCCTTGAGACAATTGCCTCATATTTTCCTGAATAGATATGATGTTAATTATTATAATCACCTTAATACAGTATATTCAGACATTGATTTATAATTGTGCACACCTGAAGCTTATATAATGTTATAATGCGATGTTACATCTGCTAGAAAATAAGACCTTTTTTAAAAAAATACAGTGTCTCTGTGCATTCTTAATTTATTAAGCCCAGCAGAGTAGTAAGCATAATCCAGGAAAGTGATGAGAAGGGGCTGTCCTGGGGCAGGAGAGGCTGTTAGCAACCGGGGAAGATTTTTGCAAACTCTCTGTGACCCTAACACACACGCAGGGCAGTGAGGGCTCTGTAGTATGGCTCGAATTAAATTGTGTAAAATGGAGACATGAACTTGATTCTTTTTAAAGAGGTGCAGAAGTTGTTCTGTAAGGCAATCTGGTTCTTACAGATAATGCAAGAGGGGAGCAGCCTCCTACACTCTCACATCAAAATGAATTTTATGGGGTCTCCCTGGTGGTGCAAGGGATTAAAACGCAACCTATGAAGGTATCTGCAGCCACCGCAGCACGAGTTCAATCCCCAGCCAAGATGCTGCCCACATGGTGCGGCAGAACTTTCCTGGCTCGCCTGCTGCTCTCCTCAGCAGTGTATTTCAGTCAATTCTCCTGTTCTGTTCCCCGCTCTGTCTCTGGTGAATCCTCTCACCCCATGCTCCACCTCTGACCTGTACCCCAGTTCTTGTATGCATAAATAAATAAATCTTTTAAATAATGGATTTTATGTGAAGTTTTCATCTGTAGTTACAGCTCTAAGGACAGAGGGGAGTCAAATGACAGAGCAGGGAGAAGGTAAGGGCATGAGGAACAAGGGACACCCACACATTTCAAAACTACATCCACAAAACTATAGCCACTCATCACGGGGCATATATTCACTTAAGTAATTTATACAGATGGTCCTTGGCCCCTCATGCAAGTCCTCAAAGAATCACAAGATATTCCAACTTTGCCCATATTGCAGGTGGGTAAAACTGAGGCCCCACAAGGGTAATTAACATGTTCGGGTTGTATAACAGTATGTGGGAGGGCTGGGGTTGGAGCCCAGGCAGGCGGAGCATCTTAATTCACAACACTGTATCCTGGTTGAGGACAATCGGAATACACATGAATTCGTTTCCACTTACATTTTGAGACTGTTGTATTGGCACACAGGCATATCAAATGCCATGTTCCAATGTGGATAAAGTAAATTAAAATAGCAAAGATTTGCAAAGGAATTTTGGATGAACACATAATTGCTGAATCAAGCCTTATGTGGCACCTACTGTTTAATTCAATTCCCTCATTCATTCAACAAATGTGTGGGACAGAGAGACTCCCCACCCCTGCAGGGCTTTTAGCACAGGGCTTCATCCTGGGCCTGTCCTGAAAAATCTTTGAGTGTAACTGGGACCAGAGAATCAGAGAATCAGAGTAGGAGACAGATGTCATTATAATTAAAAAATTTATGTTGTTTATCTGAAATTCAGATTTAACTTGGCTTCCTGTATTTGTACTTGCTCTATCTGGCAACCCTACCACTATCATTAATACTACAGAACTTTTACCCCTGTACTTTTATTAATTAATACTTAATTCTACAATTACTACCCACATTTACAACTGAAAGAAAACTAGATTTCAGTAAGGGATTAGAGAATATAATTTTTTTCTCCCCACCCAAGTACATGGACCCCCTAAGTGGAGATGCTCTGGCCCATGGCCATCATTTGCCAAGATTTTTGGGGTGCAAGGGTTTCCACCCACAGGGGCACCTATTTCCAGTTCTTGCAGACATCTCATCAGCAGAGCTGGGTTGCTGGGCTGGCCTCACCTGGTGTCCTGCTAGTGCCCTAGACCCCTGAGTAAGTGCTGGTCCCCTGACCGGTGTGATCACTCCCTTCATGGCTTGAACTGTGTCCCAAAATGAGATGTGGAAGTCCTAATCCCTGGTACCTCAGAACATGACCTTATTTGGAATAGAGTCTTTGAAGATGTACTGTAAAGATGAGGTCACAGTGGGGATGGGTGGACGCCTGGTCCAATATGTCTAGAGTCCTTAGAAGAAGAGGAGAGAGACTCAGGGAGGAGTGGCCACCTGTCTCAGGGGGCAGAGACAGGTGTCATACAGCTGCAAGTCAAGGGATGCCAAGTACTAGCCGCCCCACCAGTAGCCAGCAAGGGGCAAGAAAATATTCAACCCTGAGAATCAGAGGGAGCAGGGTCCTACTCTCTTAATTTTGGACTCAAGGTTTCCAGACCTGAAACAATAAATTCCAGTTGTTTGGAGCCTACTCATTTGAGGCACTTGACACAGGTGGCTAGTGCCCTTTGCTTTGGACTGGATGGTGGGCTTTGTTCCCACTACCTTCGGTACCTGTGGGACCATCAGACCTTAACCGGCCCCATCTATGCCCTGGAAAAGGGGTAACCCCAGGATCTATTCTGTCCAACTCCTCCAAGCCTCTGGGTGGACTTGGGAGCTTGGGAGCTCTGTCCTGTCCTGCCTCGTGGTCTTTGCCCCTCACTCAGCTAAGGAGTGTCTGCCTCTCCGACTGATACCTGGATAAAGGGCAGAGGAATGCTAACTTGACATGAGCTCCCCCCGCCCTCCTCCTCAGACCCCCAGAGTCCTCCAAACTGACTGGTCATGTGAAGAAGGCTAATGGAATCTTTTGGACACATCCATATCCACCTATTGCCTTGCCAAAGAAGTGAAGTTCAGGGCCTCCCTGGTGGCATAAGGGGTTAAGCACCGCATTATGAAGCAATCCACAGCCTCTGCAGCACAAGTTCAATACCTGGCCGGCCAGGGAGCAACCCACATGGCACAACAGACCTCTCCTATCTCGCCCGCTGCTCCCCTCAGCAGTGTATTTTACGCAATCTGCCTGTTTGGCTCCCCGACTCTGTCTCTGGTGAATCCTCTCACTCCCCCGCATCTCTGGCCTTTACCCCAGCTCTTGTATGCATAAATAAATAAATCTTTAAAAAGAAAAAAAAAGAAGTGAAGTTCATTTTCCTGGGGGCTCTCTCCTCATGGGGAGACTGCGGGGTGCAGAACTTAAAAATAAATCAAAAGACTCAATATTCAAGATTTATAAAATGGTATTTTCTTCACATATGTATGAGACAAGAGAAAAACCAGGAAAGAGTTTAAGAGAGGGGATATTTGTGCTGAATTAAAGGAAAGACATTTTTATAGAAAGGGCTTCCTCTCCTGCTTTCCTCTCTGTCTCTCCTGCTGCCTTGGGTTTTGTGAATTATATAATTTAGAATACATCTTTGGCCCTTGACACTCTAACTTGAAATGGAAAAGAGTTTAAAGGCATATCCTGAGTCCTTGGTGGTGATTCACTAGCTCTGCTCAAGGTCTACAAATCATTGTGAAAAAAAAAAAATCAGTTAGTTAACAATGTTCTGTGTATCTATAGCATAGTCACAAAGGATAGCGTCACCATGTCATTTTGCCAACACTTGTCTAGAAATGGAATTCCCTTGGAGAACAGAGACAGATAGCCCAAGACTTGGACTGACACCTCTTCCTGTGAAGCCCAGCCTGGTTGTCAGTCTTCTTCAGAGACTGACAAGTTTCTGGGTTGGCCTCACCAGTATCACTCAACCCTCTAACCCCCTGGAGCAAGGCATTTCTCTCTCTACACTGTGACTCTCCCCTGGTGGCATTGTTCACTGGATTCTATATCCCAAGAGGACTGGAGATAGTGCAGTCCTACTCAGTGATGCCTTCCCAGCTTCTAAATAGCACCCTCTACACAGGAGGCGCTCCATGTCTTTGAAGGAACAAGTCAATAAAAGAATGGAGCCACAGGATACTTCTTATATTATTATTGTGATTATACTTGTTATTGGTGTGTAAAATATGCCCAGAGAGGAAAATGGAGCCATTTGGTAGATCTCTGACAAAGCGAGAAATTGCAATTTCATGAGCTGGGAAATTCAGAGCAATTGTCAGCTTCTTAGGAGGGAGGGACATATTCGTAGTATTAATCAAGAAAGCACATTTTGGGTATCATTTTTGGCAGGGCAAATTGGAACAAGAAAGATAGTATGATGAGCTTGCTCTAGACTATTCCTTACTGTCTGCTGAAATCTGTTCCAGGCTCCCTTCCATATGTAAATGATGTCAAAGAAGATGACTTTCTTTTCATGGGCCTTCCTATAATTCATATCTGAAGTGGCTTTCATAATGCCTAATATAACCTTCCTCCCAAACTCTGGAGGATGAAAAGACCACCCACTTCAAGACTATGTCTGATGTTTCAACTTAAAATGAAAACCTGCCACTGAGCTGGAGACCATTGAGGTTAAAAAGACCATAACATTTGACTAGCAATTGTCTTTCCTGACCTAATTTCCTTTACAGTTTTCAAACTCTTGATTAGTTTAAGATTGTAGGATCTGTCTTCCCCAAAACATTCAAATAAACTTTTCCCAAGATGTCAAAAACAAGTTTTTTCTAATAATGTCACCTTGGCGTGTGGAACTAAGGTCAATACCAGACCCTGTGGGACCAAGAGAAAGTGTTATTATAAGCCTAAAGAACGCAGATGAGCTATATTTAGAGATATCTCCAGAAATAACCTTTGCATCAGATCACCTGTATTAAGCAGGAAAAACATCTAGAGGCAAGCTTTTGTCACATGAAACCAACTCTTCCTCATCATATGAGACTTCTCCTCCTCTCTCCTTGAGGCCCCAGAATCCATAGAATGGATATAAACCCTAGTTTTTTCCTATTTATTTTAAAGTTTCCAGCCATGTAGATTCTCTACAGGCATGTAATTGAATTTGGTTTAATTCAATTACCAAATTTAATCTGGTCTTTTTCTTTTACTAATCTGTCTGGGGTTAATTCGTTTGCCCATCAGACCCAAGAAGAACTCAGAGGGATCATGGGATATCCTCCTGTCCCCCAAGAAGATATTCAAGTCACCATAGTCTAAATCAAAAGGGAGATTTGACAACTGATAAGGGCAGGAAACCTTGAGCAAAGCATCAAGAAAGTAGATGGAAGATGAATGAGCCTCAGAACAAGATAAAGATGTGGACAGAAAGATTCCATTGCCTCTAATTGGCTTCTATGGCAGATCATTTCAAAATAACATGCATCCAAAGGAAGCAAGATAGTCTTCCTCAGCAACATCATCACAGGACACCTGGCGTCCCTTGTGCACAGAGGGACGTCCACACCTGTGTCCTGCCAAATACACTCTTGGGAGGCACAAGGCATGGTGGGCCCAGGGGAGGCTGAGAAACACTAGTCATGAACAGGACCCTGTGCTTTCCAAGCCCACAGAAGGCGTACACATTTACTATGAAATTCACAGGATTGGGCCTCCCTGGTGGCGCAGCGGTTGGATGCTGGCTTACGAAGCTTCCGGCAGCTTCTGCAGCGCCGGTTCAATCCCCAGCCACCGGGTGAGGGTCCCACATGGTGGGCAGATCTCTCCTGCCGCCCGCTGCTCCCCTCAGCAGTGTACTTCGGTCCTTCTGCCTGCTCTGCTCCCCGCTCTGGCTCTGGTGAATTCTCTCACCCTCCCGTGCTTCTGACCGTACCTGGTGCTTGTATAAATAAACAAACAAACAAACAAACAAACAAACAAACAAATAAATAAATAAATAAATGAAAAAGAAAAGAAATACACAGGACGAAGCTGAGTCAGGGTATAGTTTGAGCATGACAGTCACTTTATTTAAAATGCCTGCCACTCGTAGGTATTTCCTAGATGAGTTGTTATTATAACCTCTGTAGGTGCCTGATGAAAAAGTGACGGAATCTTCACTGAGAAAAAAACTTGAACACAGTGTTAAGAATTTCTGAGTGCCCCTTCGAATGGATTAAGATGGCTACTATTAAAAAAAAAAAAATGGGGCCTCCCCGGTGGCGCAGCGGTTGAGCACTGGGTTGCGAAGCTGCCTGCAGCCTCTGCAGGGCTGTTCGATCCCCGACTGCTCCTCGGCCACCGAAGGAGGGTCCCACATGGCGCACAGACCTCTCCTGCCGCCCGCTGCTCCCCTCAGCAGTGTGCTTCGGTCCTTCTGCCTGCTCTGCTCCCCGCTCTGGCTCTGGTGAATTCTCTCACCCTCCCACGCTTCTGACTGTACCCTGTGCTTATATAAATAAACAAACAAATAAACAAATAAATAAATAAATCTTTAAAAAAAAAATGAAAACTAAAACCAACCCCAGAAAATACCAAGACTGGATGTGGAGAAATTGGAAACTTGTACAGTACTGGTGAGAATATAAAATGGTACAGTTGCTGTGGAAAACAGTATGGAGGTTCCTTAAAAAAAAAATAAAAATGTAGGGCCTCCCTGGTGGCACAAGGGGTTAAGTGTCAGCACCATGAAGCTATCACCAGCCAGTGCAGCACAAGTTCGATCCCCGGCCAGGGAGATGACCCACAGGGTGCAGCAGACCTCTCCTGTCTCCCTGCTGCTCCCCTCAGCAGTGTATTTCAGTCAGTCTGCCTGTTGTGTTCCCCACTATCTCTGGTGAATCCTCTCACCCACCCCCCTCAACACACACACCTCTGGCCTATACCCTAGCTCTTGTACACATAAATAAATAAATCTTTAAAAAAAAAAAAGCTTAGAATGACCATGTGATCCAAGAATTCCACTTCTGGATATAAACCCCAAATAATTCAAAGTAGGGACACAGACATTTTTCTACCTTTGTGCGTTGTAGCATTAGTCACAATACCTAAAAGGTGAAAACAACCTTCAATGTTTCCATGGATGCATGAATGGATAAATAAAATATGATATATAGAAATAATGGATGTGATGGTTGATTTTATGTGTCAATTTGACTAGGCTAGGAGATGCTAGGAGAGCTGGTAAAGCATTATTTGTGAGAGTGTCCATGAGGGTGTTTCTGGAAGATTAGAATTTGAATCAGTAGAATTTGAATCACAGATGATGAGAGTGGGTGCCATTCAATAGAATAAAAAGGTAGAGGAAAGGCAAATTCACTTCTGGAGCTGGGATGCCCATCTTCTGCCCTCTAGACAAAGGAGTTCCTGGTCCTTCAGACTTCAAACTCACAGCAGTGCCTAAATTGTCCTCCACCCAAGCCTCTAGGCCTTCAGGCCCAGATACCCATCAGCTTCCCTGGATCTCTAGCTTGCAGAAGGCCACCCGCATAAACGCATGAGCCAATTCCCTTATAAGTCTCATTTCATGTGTAGTTATATGTATCCCATTGGTTTTATTTTTCTGGAGAACATATAAAAATAAATGAAATATTTTTCAGCTTTGCAAAGGAGAGAAATGCTGACATGTGTCACAACAGGGATGAAACTTGAAGACAGTATGCAAAGTGAAATCAACCATCACAATGGGATAAACAGTATATGATTCAACTTACATGAGGCACTTGGATGAGTCAAAATAAAAGAGACAGAAAGTAGAATCGTGGTTGCCAGGGGCTAGGGAGGAGTAAGGAAGGGTTGTTAAATGGGTAGAGTGTCTATTTAGGGTGGAGAAAACAGTTCATCCATCTGGAGATGGATGGTGTGGGATAAGAGAAAACATATGCATGTCTCTGCCTTCAGCTACCGGCAACAGCACTCCTACAACCCTTGTAGTTCCCTAGGTTATAAGAGTCTCTCTTCTAATAATTGGTCTTTGATTCCATCTCTGACAGAGGGGATCCTGAAACCTTGTAAAGTTCTAAGTGATAACAGAACAGGATCATCTTTTGATCCAACAAGGAGACTGAGTGGGCTCCAGGATGTCTCCTGCCTAGGGGCTGTTTCCTGGAAAGACCAGGCCATGATTAGAAGTTTGTATCTTCAAGCCCAACTTCTCCAGGGAGGGGTGAAGGGTTGAAATAGAGTTAATGATTGATCTTGCCTAGCTGAGAAAGTCTCCATAAAGACCCCAATATTCCTGGGTTTGTAACAGGGTGGTCCCCAGGAAAAGGAGAAGTTCCAGCTTCCCTGCCCCACCCAAAGGAGGGTGGAGCTGAGCAGAGAGGAGAAGAAGCTGGAGAGACTGGGGAAGGAAGGAGGCAGGATGAAGAGCCCGGAGATCTGGAGAAGCACATGGAGCAGAGACACATGAAGAAACTGTGCCTGCTTCATGGTCCTGGACTATGTCAAACAGATGTGGGTGACAGACCTGTGGGGAGGTGACAATGGCAGCTTTCATCTTGGTTTGATTTTGTTCTTTTTTTTTTAATTTTTTAAAAATTTTTTATTTGTATATTCCCCATACAATTGCACCTCCCTTATTTTGACCCCAATCTCTCCTTTCCCTGCCACCCGCCCCCCATAGTGTGTCTCTAGTTCATAGTTGTTTGTTGATTTTGATTTTTTCTTTCTTATAGTTATTCTTTTTCCTGGTCCCTTATTTATGTTTTCTAGTTTCCTGCTATTGTTACAGGGCAGCCCTGATATAAAACGGGTTGTTTGACTGTGGGTCCTCACCTGCGTGCTTAAATGGGACTTAATACTCCACTGCAGGCACACACAAAAGGTTAATAAAAGATTTATTCACAAGGGAAGGGGAAATGAGGAAATGTACAACTCAGGGAGAAAAAGGAGAGACAAAGTCTTAAATGTGTCCTACCTGATCTGCCGATCTGGAATCCCAAATGGAACTCTGAGAGTTGGCCACTAGCCGTGAAGCCAGGAGGCGAGAGAGAGAGAGAGAGAGAGAGAGAGAGAGCAAGATCCCCAAGGCCCACGTGTCTGGTTTTTACACCAAACTTGGCTGCTTAACTCCATCCTCAGGTCGCAGCAACCTTCCCTTTGGTGGTAATGGAATTTGTCTTTCCCAATGTCTTGATGGCTTTGGTCTGGAGTGGGGGTGGAGTTCACAAAGACTTTACAGAATTAGCTCAGGACATCCTTTCCCTCTAACACTGTGAGTGAGACCATCCGGTATTTTTCTTTTTCTTTCTGGCTTATTTCGCTGAGCATAAGCCCTTCTAGCTCCATCCCATGTTGCTGCAAATTGCATGAGTTTATCTTTTTTGATTGCTGAGTAATATTCCATTGTATATATGTACCACATCTTCTTAATCAAGAAAACCATTCCTTTTATTATTGAACCAAAAAAGAAATCAAATACTTGGGAATAAACCTAACAAAAGAAGTAAAGGACCTATATAAAGAAAACTATAAAACATTGTTAAAAGAAATAGAAGTAGACACAAAGAAATGGAAAGACATCCCCTGCTCATGGATCAGAAGAATTAACATTATCAAAATGGCCATCCTACCAAAAGCAATCTACAGATTCAATGCTATTCCAATTAAAATTTCAATGTCATTCTTCAAAGAAATAGAAAAAATATTGATGAAATTCATATGGAGCCACCAAAAGCCCTGAATAGCCAAAACCCTCCTGAAAAAAAAAGAAGGTAATGGAGGCATCACTCTCCCAGATTTCAAACTATACTACAAAGCTATAATAATCAAAACTGCATGGTATGGGAACCAGAACAGACACATGGACCAATGGAACCAAATAGAAAACCCAGAAATAAACCCAGATTTATGATCAACTAATCTTTGACAAAGGAGCAAAGAATATGCACTGGAGCAAAGAAAGTTTGATTTTGCTCTTTTCCTCCCAAATGTGTCTGGCTGTTTCTGACCCTTTTCTGTGGGTCCCTGCCGGAAGGTGCTTTGGACTTGTGGCAACTTTCAGGCCTTGCTCTGGGCCAATCCTGCTTGGGTGGACTTTTACCCATGAGGGGATGGGGGTTCTGGGGTGCCCCTCTCCCTGCCCTGTGACAGGTTTTGTTGGCTTCCAGGTTAGTAAATAAATCCAGTGCCAATTCCACGCAGACTGAAGTTCCTGTGCTCTGGACCACACCTCATTTTCTCTATGCCCTCCTCTGGTTCTGCATGTTTACTTTATCGTATTGTTTAACAAATTGATGCATTTAAGTGAGGGTTTGCCTGAACTCTGTCAATCTCTAGCAAATTAAATGAACCCACAACCAGCACAGATGACAACCTAGAATTGTGATTGGCATCTGAAGTTGGGGGGGTGGGGGAGGGGGTGGAAGCAGCAGACTTACTACCAGGTAAAATCTCTAAAAACTGCCATCAGGTCAAAACCACTCTTGCTGGTTCTGAGTCTGGCTGAACCATCACAAAAGCAAACAAATGGGCTTTTGGTGCCAACTATAAAAAAAAAAAACGTTGTCGCTTTTGGAGTCAGTGGGTTTAGAGCGCGGGGCCCTTGGGTTCACTCTGGGAAAGGTGTCACCAGAGCTCCCGTTTAGCAACACGTGGTGAGTTTCCCCAGTGAGTTTTCTCCACAAGACAGAGATGGTAGTTATATTTAAAGAGCAGATTTATTAGGAAAAGGGGACAGAGAAATAAAAGACACTTGCATAGATACAAGTGGGCAGGAAGAGCTGCCCCAGAAGGGACAGGTTTGCTGAGAAAGGCCTGCATGGTTGCAGGCGGGCGGCCTTGAGGAGAGCAGCCTCCGCTGAGGGGCTCAGTGAAGAGAAGTCCTGGCAGGTACAGGGCACGGGCAGGCAGGAAGCTGCTGCCCTGCAGAGGGAGAGAGCTGGTGAAAAGAGGCACCTGCATAGTCACAGGTGGCCCCAGCCCGTGCAGAGACTGCACTAATAGAGTCTTCTGTTTGGGAGAGGCCCCTCCTTGTGAGCCTTCAGTTTAGTTGCTGATTTTGGGTAACTAGGCAGAATCTGAAAGGGCCCAGAGATTCCACCATGGGCTCAGTCTCCATATCTTTATCTTTGGGGTCTGTTGGTCTCAATCTCCCTATCTTTACCCTTGGGCCTGTGCTCTAGACACTCCCTAAAGCAGTCTGATCCCTGCTTGGATCTTATGCTTTGTAATCTAGGCCTTGGTGCCTAAGGTTTCTAGGTCTTGGTTTCCATAGCCGTGTCAATTACTATGCAAATCTCTTCTGCCCCCACTTCCTTGTGGGAGCCAGGTTTCTGGTCTTGTGGTGTACCTCCTTTTTAGTTTTTTCTATTCCTGTCCTGCACCAAAACCACAATTCTTTCTAAGCAACAGGTGAGAGGGAGAGGGAGAACTAGCAGAAGGAGGGAGCTAGAGGTCTCGTTCTAGCTACCCATCAATGGTGCTATGTGGAGTTGCAGGTACAGCAGCTGGCAGATGTGGCAGAGGCCCCTGGCTGCTGAGATCAGAGGCCCTGGGTGTTGGGAAGGTAGGGGCAAGGCTTTAGGGCCATCACCCGCCAAGGGTGTTGTCATGAAAACCAGAGAGCAGGCACCACCCTGGGGTTGACATGGTCTGCAGGTAGCTAGTGTCAGCACTGAGCTAAAGTGTAGGTCATCCACCCGGGGTAGCACTGCATTGATTAGCCTGGGAGAAACCTTACTCCTCTGCTGTCAGAAGTGTGTGAGGAAGCTAGCCGCAGTGTGAGGTAAAGGAGGCACACAGGAGGAAAGACCTGGCTTCTCCTGTCCAAACGCTGGACAAGGTGACACAACAGTGTGAATGTAAGTAACACCACTGGAGTCTAGACTTCAAATGATCAATTTTAAGTTCTGTGTATTTTACTACCATAAGTAAATATATAAATGAGAAAAAATGATCTCTAAATCCTCAGAGTAATCACAAACCTGAGCTCTCAGGAGGATCAGGGAACATTTTGGGAAATACCCTCAGGGTGAAGCTCCCAGCTCACCCTCCCCGACCTACTCCCACACCCTCTTCCCTCCCTTCAAGGCCCTCTTCCCCTGGACTACCTGCTCTTGCATCAAAAAATCAGAGTAAGCAAAGCCTGGGGTTTTAGAAAGGCAATCCTGGAGGCTCCCTCTCTGCCAAGGTTGCATTCTTCAAAGGTGAGCACATTTGACACTTTCTTCCAAACTTCAAATAAAAAAGCTTACCCTGGGGCCTCCCTGGTGGCGCAGCGGTTGAGCACTGGGTTGCGAAGCTGCCTGCAGCCTCTGCAGCACCGGTTCGATCCCCGGCTGCTCCCCGGCCACCGGAGGAGGGTCCCACATGGCGCGCAGACCTCTCCTGCCGCCCGCTGCTCCCCTCAGCAGTGTACTTCATTAGTCTGCCTGTTCTGCTCTCCGCTCTGGCTCTGGTGAATTCTCTCACCCTCCCGTGCTTCTGACTGTACCCAGTGCTGGTATATATAAATAAATAAATAAATAAATAAATCTTTAAAAAAAAAAAAAAAGCTTACCCTGCTCTTATTGACTTTTCCTGTGAGGCGTCATCGGTTGACAGGCTGACTGAAGTGTGTGCTGGCATTCCCCAGCTGCTCTGGGGCCCAGGCCCCTGTCATTAATGCTGTTTCTGTTGAAATTGTTCTTTGTTTACATTCTGTTTTCAGCACTGAGTCCCGTGTGTTACTGGGCTAATAACAGTTCTTGTCTTTTATGAGTTTTAATATGTTCTTGCGTGTAATGATTGCGTGTGTGTTTCCCTGTACCTCATTGTCTAGTGCTGTGTCTCCAATTCATCTCATCCTATCTGACAGGACCATAAAACTCTCGGTGCCATTTTCCACACAAATACACCAGGTAGTATCAGATGAGTGGGGTGGTGGCGAGGGGAGTGAGGGGGAGCACTTCCACCAACTGAGCAAGAGTTAATTGTTAAATATACAGAAATTTTGTAAGTGGGTCCTTCAGATTCTGGGAGCTTGACATCAGCCTAAGGGGAAATTTGACAGAAATCAGCAAATGCCCTGAGTCAGGACTTGTTTCATTTTCCAGAGAGCCTGTTTCTTCACAGACCATGCTGTCTCTTCTGTTCCCCTGCCCCACCCCACGGGCACACCTTTTCTAAAGCATCCATACTGCCACCTTCCAGGCCTCCCTCTATTGTCCTCTAGGGTTCCCCATCTCCATTTCCTGGTTGAGGTGTCTCTGGTTTTCTTCCATTTTGAGTAGACCCTCCCCAGCAGCTTCCGTAGCAGGTAGGCCTAGGAGAGGTGAACTGGTGGATTCTTCACATGCTTTTATTCTCACTCATAACTGATGAATCGTTTGTTCTGGACTTGCAATTCAAGGTTTAAAAGTTTCCCTGGAGTTTTGAAGGTACTGCCCTATTTCATTCAGCTGTCAATGCTGTTGTTTAAAAGTTGGGGGCCACCCTTGTGCCCAGCCACTCCAGGTCACTCTTTTTTCTTGTCTTAGCTGAACAATTTAAGATAGTGTCGGAAGCCATGCGTGTGAATTATTCTGTTTTACTGGGTCTCTCCCATATATTCAAGAGGTAGATGTGTTATTATTAAACTTTTTTTACTTTCCCTCTTATGAATCTATTCGGTGATTATTTGCAAGCTGGGAAGAACCCAGAGGGTATTAGATGATTTCCTTCCCCCCAGCTCAATACATGTCAATGACCTAATGTGACCCCACAGCCTGCTGCCCCATTCTCTCAATGCTGCCTGCAAATAAATGTTAAATCTCTCCTCTTCTGGGACTGCAAAGTTCATGTTCAACTCCACGTCTCCAATCCAATGAGCCCCTCCAGTCTATGGAGCTTCCTGCAACGTTGACATCAAGATAACAAACTTGCCGTTTTCTGCATTTTCCCAGAAGTTACCATTTTTATCGGGGGTTCTCTATTGGCCCAGTTTAGAATTTTTATAAAAGGAGTTTTGTACTTAATGTGGAAACTTAGAACATTGTGGTTTTATTCATTCTTGAGCCTCTGAGCTGAAAAGAAAAAAAAATATCAAGACAGAAAATTTAAGTGTTTTGCATTGCAACTCCCGGACACTGCTACCTTGTCACTATTATGAACCAGAAAAGCTCAGGAGGATTTTAAAAGTTAAAATAAGCTCACTGCAGCCCTTATAATCTATTTATAAGGTCTTCCCACCTGCCTGATTGTCTCTTCCTATTATTATAAAGTCATCTTTGGTCTCAGTTTGTATTATACCAAGAACTGCTCACCTGCAGTTATTTAGTTTTCAATATTATCTCAGGGGCGCAAGGGGGCCTTTTATGAAACGAGGGAATTCAGCTTCTCAAAGGTGTGCAAGATTTAGAAGAGACAGGGGGAAGGGTGATGTCAGATGTCAGAGTGGCTTTCCTTTGTTCACAGAGTTGGGGTGAAATGTGAAGGGCCCCTCCAGGCTCTCGTCCACCCCTCAGGCAGCACTGTCTCCACTGCCCTCCCTGCTCCCAGCCTTCATTTTCCTTTCCCTTTGACAAACTGCAACATGCCAGTCTTGGGGGGAGGAGGGATTTCATATTTGAGAAAAAGTGACCCAAAGTGCAGCCCAGGCTATTTCCCTAGTACCTCCCTTGTGTGCAAGGCTAAGCCCCCAAGGTTAACACTGAAGGGTTTCCTGGAAGTCACACCCAATCCAAGTATCTTTACATTTTTTGCTACTTTGGGGGTGCCAATAACTAAGGTGAGTAGGTATAGCCACCGAGTGCCATCTGGATTAAGGGCTGCCAGTCCTGCAGGGGCCTGAGGTCCATGTCGCCATCACTGCTGGATTTTCCACTCTTGCTGATCGCTTTGTTCTTCACCTTCCTCTCCCCGGGCTCCTAGTTTTCTCCTGAGATTTCACAGAAAGGGTAATACTTCTATATTTTGCTCAAGATATATATTTTTTTTGGTCTCTTTTCAATCATAGTATTTCATTTTATCCTCACAAAGCCAGTGGTGAAGTAAGAAGCAAAGAGTCTTTCATTTCACAGACCAGGGAACTTAAACCTGTATTAAAAAGCAAAATTCACAAATTTAGACATCTAATCGGCTTTCTTAAATGGTTCATGAATCAGGCAGCAGCCCATCTAGATGCTGCAAGGGCTCACACAGAATAAAGAGTGTTTGTAGACAGAAAGAGGGTGGGGCAAGGTTATTAATGAAAGAAAAGGTCATGCAGATGACCTCACTGATGCTCATTAGGAAATGCTGGCTTGGTTAGTTTAGGATTACATTTTGGGGAGAGGTTAAAACTGCAGTAAATATTAAGTCTGGATGGGGACCAGTATGAGCAACTTTATTTTGGTTGCTCCCCTCTGCAGTGTATTTCAGTGATTCCGCCTGTTTTGTTCCCCGTTCTGTCTCTGGTGAGTCCTCTCACCGCCCCCATACCCACCTCTGACCTACACCCCAGTTCTTCTTCACTTCTGTGTGCCCCATCAGGACTTCACACCTAACTTAACTGCAGTTGCAGCCTCTTCTCAAAGCAGAAATTTAATCCAATAAACCTGGAGTTTCCTGGTCCTCTTCAGTGAAGTCACCTGCAGGATGAAAACCCCTTGCGTTCCCCTAAAAGAAAGTGACTTTGCTTAAAATAGCCTTAGTCTACCTTCTTTCTGACTAGAATCCTTCTATTTTGTATCACTCTTTTAATGCCCTTCTACTTGCTGGATGAGATGCTGCCCAATTCATGAATTATTTAACGAAGCCAACTAGAGTTTTAAAATTGACTCAATAGATTTTTGTTAACAGGATGTCACACTAGTCAGCTCTCCAGACCCTCTGCAGATGGAAGAGGCCACTCACCTCCACAGGGGCCGTTGTTTTTCATGCACTGTTACTGTCATTAATATGATGCCCATTCATTCTGAGTTAATAGTAGCTCTGTTCATGATATATTTTCTCAACTGGCAGATATCAAAAGAATAATCACCATCGAGGGGAAAACTAGGGATTTTTATTTTTTCTTCTTGTTTGAAGAGCTCCTCATAGAGGGCTAAGAATCCCAGAGATGGGCCAGACGCTTACCGTTCACCTCTTCCCAGACTGGGGTGTACACAGGATCATTTTAGAGGTGATCCGGGCAACAATTTTTATTTAAATGTATTAACTTTCATTAATGACAGTAGCATTAGTGGTGTTTTGTTTTTAAAGGATATTCAAGGGTGAAAAAGTAGGTTGATAAGAAGAAGCCAATGGGTCGCTTTGCAGGTTTGGGAGAAATATTAGTGGCAAGAACAAAGAACATTCCTTCAACCTGACATCCTGCTGAGTTAGGCAATGAGAATGTGGATGAAGGAAAAAATCAGTAAAATAAATCCGTGACCAGCCACTGGGTGTGAGTATCCAAGGCACAAGATTGTGTGAAGTGGAGCCACTGACAGGGATTCAGCTGGTCCCTGATCCCACAATTCTTGTAGCTTTATCATAGAGGCCACCATGAGGACAGGGGCGGCACAGAAAGGTTCTGCGACTGTTCTACAATCACTCATTCTTAAAACTGTTCTCTGAGTGTCCTTTAGCTCCAGAGCAGGAGAGCCCACTGCTCCGCAGGACAGCTCGGAGCCTGCAGTGCCTGGAGCTGTCCTCGGAGCGGGAGGGGAAGCCAAAGGACTCATTCCCACACCCACGTGCTGGGTCACCCTCCTAGGCATGGGGTCTAAGAGGAAAAGGTCTGGCTCCTCAGAGACACCATTGTCATCACCATCAGACTTCCAAATCCAGGGCTCCATCTTGGAGAGTCAATCACTGCAGGAGATAGTTTTCCTTACGCTAAAAGAGTTGTAACCTCTGACCAATTCAAAGTTGGAATGTGGATCTTCAACCTTGGGTCCAGGGGATTTTGTTCCAGAGACAACTTGATGGGCAGGCCCCAGCGGGCATAGTAGGAATCATTACAATGCTCCAACCCAAAGGCACTCAGAGCAGGTAACCTGAAGGAGCAGCTGGGCCGGACCCTGTGCCCCAGGCTTAGACAAAGCAGTTGTGGGGTGGGAGGAGGGAGGAAAAGCACATCTTTGGAGCACAAGGAAACAAGAAGGCCAGGCGAGAAGCATAGATCTCAATGCAGTCTTTGCTGGCTTCTAGGTAGAATGCAGCAGGCCTTCAGGTGGCCAAACAGATTTGCCTTTATCTTCCCTCTCTCCTATCCTCTCTCCCTCCTCCCTCTCCCCCTCTTATTTTTTTAAATATTTATTTAAATATTTATTTATTTATTTATACAAGAACCAGGAAACAGGCCAGATTCGCGGGAGGGTGAGAGGATTCACCCGAGACAGAGCAGGGAACAGAACAGGCAGACTGACGAAATACACTGCTGAGGGAAGCAGCGGGCGAGACAGGAGAGGTCTGCCGTGCCATGTGGGATTCTTGCCTGCCCGCCGGGATCAAATCCACGCTGCAGAGGCTGCGGACAGCTTCACAGCACAGTGCTCAATCGCCTGTGCCACTAGAAGAGGCCCCCTCCCCTCCCTCTTTCTGTGTGTTGATAGAATGAAAATACAAGGTGGAGCCTCTCTGGTGGCGCAAGGGGTTAAGCGCCACACTATGAAGCAATCCACAGCCACTGCATCAGGAGTTTGATCCCCTGCTGGGGAGCTGACCCACATGGCACAGCAGACCTCTCCTGTCTCACCTGCTGCTCCCCTCAGCAGTGTATTTCAGTCAGTCTGCCTGTTCTGTTCCCCACTCTGTCTCTGGTGGATCCTCTCACCATCCACACCTCTGGCCTGTACCCCAGTTCCTGTATGAATAAAAAAATCTTAAAAAAAAAAAAAAAAGAAAGAAAGAATGGGGCCTCCCCTGGTGGCGCAGCAGTTGAGCACTGGGCTGCAAAGCTGCCCGCAGCCTCTGCAGCGCCGGTTCGATCCCTGGCCGACAGCGAGGGTCCCACATGGCACGCAGACCTCTCCTGCCGTGCCCATTGATCCCCTCAGCAGTGTATTTCGTCGGTCTCCCTGTTCTGTTCCCTGCTCTGGCTCTGGTGAATCCTCTCACCCTCCCACACTTCTGACTGTACCCAGTGCTTGTATAAATAAATAAACAAACAAACAAACAAACAAATAAATAAATCTTTAAGAAAAAAAAAAAAGAATGAAAATGCAAGGTGGAGCTTTGATACAAGTTGAATTGTAACACCCCCACCCCCACCCCAAATCCAGAGGTTGAAGCCTGGCTGCCAGTCCCTCAGATGTGCCCATCACTGGAGACAGGGTCACAATGACCCCAGTGTGACTGATGCCCTTATGAAGAGAATACCACGTCAGAGAAAAAGATGACAAATGCAGGAAGAAAGGCGTCCGTCTGCTAACCAAGAAGAGAGGCCTCAGGAGGGACCAACTACCTGTTGCTTGATCACCGACTTCCACCCCTTAACAGTGAGGGAGCAACTTTCTGTTGTCTAAGCCACCCAGCCTGGGGCGCTGGTTTTGGCAGCCCCAGGAAACTGACATAAATTTCATGTGGATTTTGTGTGCTATATATGAAGGAAGACAATTTAATTTAGAACAGAATTCAAGTATAATAGGAAAGGTTTTATCTTTCCCAAAGTGCCCTATGGATTCATCTTTATCATATAACCTAAAACTAAAATAAAATTCATTCCAAAACACCTGTTGACTGAGGTTTTATTCTGGTAGATGCCACATAGCAATGGCTCAGACACACTCAGTAGTTTATTCAGATATAATTGAGTTATAGTTATGATTGATATACAATCAGCCACTGTATATAAAGTGCACAATTCAATAGGTTTTGTATTACCTGTACACCCCTGAAAGACTCAGCACAAACAGGATAGAAGACATATCCATCACTTCCAGAAGTTTCCTGGATTGCCTCTGAAATCCCTGGTCGGCCCCCCACACCCCTGCCCTCACCAGGGTCCTAGGGAATCAGGATCTGCTCTCTTTCCCTGTAGACAGTTGTCTTTTTAGAACTTCATATAAAGGGAATTGTACAGCATGTCATTTGTATTTCTTTGTCTTGCTGCTTTCACTCAGCATAATTGAGATTTCATTCTCCCTAGTGTTTTCGTGTATCCATAATACATTCCTGTCTAATGCTGAATAAAAGCCACTGAGTGGCTGTACCAGTATGTCCATTCACCTCTGAATGGACATCTGGGATGTTTCCAATTTTCAGGGATTGTCAACTTGCTGCTGTGAACATTTCTGTACAAGTTCTTGCAGGTCTGGGATTTCATTTCTCTTGAGTAAATATCTAGGGGTGGAATGGCTGATCATAGGTGGGTGTGTGTTTAACTTCTCTAAGAGACTGTCAGAAGGTTTTCCAAAGTGACTATACCCAGTCACTTCCCCCCTGGCAGTGTCTGAAGGTTCTGGTTGTTCCATATCCTCACCGCCTTGCCAGGTCCTCCTTACTCACCTTCCCTAGAGGATCCTGAGGCTGCTGAGCAAAACTTGGTGATTGATTCAGAAAGATGAGTTCTTCCTCGGAGGCTGCAGCTCTGCTCCCAGCCCCATATGCCTCCAGAGTGTTATTATGCACTTTGATTAAACATTACCCAATGCCATGAAATCTGAGTGGAGAAAGTTTTATTTCTATGAAAAAGAATGTCAAAGCTTTGGAAAGATTCAATAATGGTGAGTCATGAATAGAAATGGTGTCTTGTTTTCTTACAAGATAAAAATCCATAAGGATTCTACACTTAGAGTCTTGTGCAAATATCTTGAGGTTTTCATGTCACTTTGAATTAGTGAAATCTGGCAAATCTAGACAATGCATTATGGCTGTGTGTGCTTATGACAGGAAATCAACAAGAATTGAAATCACCAACTCAGATGACCAGCACGTACATCAATACATCAATGCATTTCGGCTCCAAGTTGAAATGTTTCATATATATATAAATATACACAGAAGTGCAAAAGTATGTGTGTTTATATACATCTATGCATAAATGTGTTTGTGTGTGCATGTGCTTATGTGCATACACCCATACAATGCTACACGCATAATATACTACTAGCTCTAGGTCTCACAGGCATTAGATAAGAGCTTCTATTAAGTATGTAATTAAATATGTGTGTATTTATGTATGTATGTGTGTGTGCACATGGGTATTTTATATATTTTTGTGTATTAAACAAAGTGTAGTAATTTATATATTGAAGACGCTTTTTCACCTAAATAACTACTGTGTGATTTATTTAATACATTCATTGAATGTAATTTATTAATGTTTAGAAATTAAATGTTTGTGTTTGCATTTGAGCTTCCTCAAGCCCCTTCCCTTAAATGATTTTAGGACAGATGGTTGTCACAGCTAGGTTCCAGGACTTGAGCTAAAGCTTGGTGTGTGGGATTTTTATTAGGGAAAACCACTGGGCTCAACACCTGTGGGGGAAGGGATAGACCTGTGCAGAGACCTGTGCAGAGAAATCAGCTGAGAAGTGGCTCAGCACTTCTGATGAAGTGGCTCAGCAGCAGTGGCCTGGGCTTACCGTGGGGAATCTCCACAGTTACAGCAGTCAGAATTGTCCTAAGTTGGACAGAGACACTGACAGCAAGGCCTGACTCTAACTGCACACATCCGCCATTGGATGTGGACCACCGCTGGCAGGGTGTAATAAACCTGGAGGTGATGTCTATGGCTGAGGCAGTGCCCAGGGCTAATAGCTGGAGGGTGAGAGACAACAACACCCCTAAAGCACACCAAGTGACTCAGGACAGCACACTTTCCCCCAAATGCTTGCAAAAATTCCAGCACCCAGTTATTTCTCCCTTGATAATGAAACACAATAAAAATTATTCTAAGAATTATACCACTAACCCATCACATAGGGAATCTGTCTCTGGTGCCACCATTGGGATGATCTTAATTTTGAAGCTGCCCTGCTGTGGGAGGGTGGATTGTCCAGGTCACCTCTTGCTCTGAAAGTGCTCTGGATCTCTGCTCAGGAGGTGGGGATGGGTGTTCAGATGAGAGGCCATGGTTGTGTTGATAACATCCTGTGATCCTGAAGTCATGGAGGTTTTGGGGTCCTTAACCCCAAAGTTCTCACAAACCTGCATTCAGGACCAGTGCTGTCCATGCACATACAACCTTACAAACTGGGTCTTTTCTAACTTTCGATTATCCAATGTTTCTCTGGTTTCTCTGACCTTTGGTTACTATCCATCATCACTGGTATTTCATGTTCCTTTTTTCTTTCTCCTTGAATTTTTTACTTATTTTTTCTCTCTTCCAAGTTTCCTTTACATGTGAAAAGGGATGTTTGGGTATACTGAACTGATTCCATCTCATGCCAAGACTCCCTCTTACTAAACTTTTAAGAAAATTGGATCACTCTCTGATTCCAAACATAAAGATTAATTGCAGGTGGATTAAGATTTAGATATAAAACCTGAAACAATAAAATATATAAACATTGGCAGTGTTTCATGACACCAATGATAAAGATGTTTTTAAAGATTCAACCCCTATGGCAAGGAAAACAAAAGCAAAAGCCAAACAATTAGAATGACTTCATATTAAAAAGCTTTTACACAATAAAAGAAAATATAAGATTAAAAAGACATCCTGCTTAATGAGAGAAAATATTTACACATTATATGACTAACAAGGAGTTAATATCCAAGGTATATTAAAAACTTATACAGAATCCCACCAATCCCACTCCTGGGTATCTATACAAAGAACATGACAGCATCAACTCAAAAATCTATACTCTAAGGCCTCCCTGGTTAAGACTCAACCTATGAAGCTATCCGCAGCTATCGCAACACGAGTTCAATCTCTGGCCAAGGAGCTACCCACATGGCGCAGCAGACCTCCCTTGCCTCCCCACTGCTCCCCTCAGCAGTGTATTTCAGGCAATCTGCCTGTTCTGTTCCCCACTCTGTCTCTGGTGAATCCTCTTACCCCCCCACACCTCTGGCCTGTACCCCAGTTCTTATATGTATAAATAAATAAATCTTAAAAAAAAATAAAGCTATATGCTCTTCAATGTTCATTACAGCACTATCTACAATTACTAGGACCTGGAAGATTGGATCAAGAAAATGTGGTATTGGGGCCTCCATGGTGGTGCAGGGGTTAAAGTCTCAGCACTATCAAGCTATCGCCAGCCACTGCAGCATGAGTTTGATCCCCAGCCAGGGAGCTGACCCACATGGTGCAGCAGACCTCTATCTTGCCCGCTGCTCCCCTCAGTAGTGTATTTCAGTAGATCCACCGGTCTGGCTCCCCAATTCTTTTATGCATAAATAAATAAAAAGAAAAATCTAAAAAGAAAATGTGGTATCACCAGAGGGGAGAGATCATATACTATCAAAACATTAACAAGGATGTAAAACAATGGTACACTTCATGGAGAGAGAGAGAGGCGGGGGGGGGGGGGGGGGGGGGGGGGGGAGGGAGGGGAGGAAGGGAGGAAGGGAGGGAGGAAATGTGGGGCCTCCCCTGGTGGCGCAGGTGGTTGAGCGCAGCATTGTGAAGCTGTCTGCAGCCTCTTCAGAGAGGGTTTCCTCCTGGCCAGCCCGAGAGGGTCCCACATGGTGCAGGAGACCTCTCCTGCTGTGGGCGCTCCTCAGCAGTGTATTTCATCAGTCTGCCTGTTCTGTTCCCTGCTCTGTCTCTGGTGAATCCTCTCACCCTCCTGTGCATCTGGCCTGTGCCCTGGTTCTTGCATAAATAAATAAATAAATCTTTAAAAAAAAAGAAAAGAAAAGAAAATGTGGCATATCCTCACTATGGAATACTATTCAACCTTAAGGAAAGATAAAATGTTGCCATTTAGAGCAAAATGAAAGGAGTTTGATGGAATTATATGCAATAAAGCAAGTCAGAATGATAAATATTTGATATTTACATAATTATTCAAGAAAGTAAAATATTTATAAAGACCTTAATAAAGTGATATTTCTGGGGCTAAAGGGAAGGAGAAGGGGCAAGGCAGAGAAGGTCAAGGGAATGTAAGGGCTGATAGTGAGGGGAAAAAACAAACAAGAAAACCATCTATTTACTTATTGGCAGGAAATGGTTTCCAGCAAGACATCACTGTCTCTGAGAATTGTACAAACATAATTTTTCTTCTTATTCTCAGCTCCACGGTAACCAAGGCCAGCTTGAAGACAAGCTAATGAACTGTAAGGAATGTAATTTGTATCCAATCCTAATTCTTAGTAAACAGATTCTGCAATCTTAACCTTCCTCCATCCTCTTTTTTTCTCTAAAAAAAAGATCCCAGAAGGAAATAATCTGGGCTAATATCTGAGTTTGTGCTCCCCCATTTGTAAATACAAGACCCCAAATCAATGCCATCATTTTATTGTAGCTCCTCGTAACTTTTCTCAGTCAAAACTATTTATTTTTAAATTTAACAAAGCAACATGCTTCTTACAAATTGTGATCCAGTAGAAAAAAATGCACACATTGAAAATGAATGATTCACCAACACCCCCTAGCCAATCTCCCTTGTGCTTCAGAATTGTGCCACTTAGGACACCTGGGAGGGCATGTAGGGCAATTTTGGCTGTCAGGCAATTTTGCCATAAGAGAGAAAAGAACTTGTTGGAAATTTCCTCTCCTTTCTCCAACAGTGAATCAATCAATTGCCTTCAGCAGACTTTTAATGTATTTAAGCTTATTTTCATTCCCCATTGACAAAATAAGAAACCAACTCTTTCAAACTGATATGTTATCATTTCCTAGTATAGCAGTATATGATTTGGTTTACACTCTCTGGTTTCACACTTTCAATAAGTTTGATCACCAAAAAAAAAGTGTAATATGATGAATGAATGAAAGATTTGTAAGACAAGTGATCAGGTACAATTCACAAAAGAAGGTCAATTCTTTGCACATATTAATGTGAATCTACACACATATGAATATCTTGGGGTTTGCTATTAATTTTTCATATTTTATGTGTCCTTTAGAATGACTCTTTTTTTTTCATTCTTTTCTCCTTTACAGCATACTTCTTTTACAGACAATTAGTTATGCAGAGAAAATGTTTGTAGCATAGTTGCTTATAACAAACCACTGAGAAGCCTGGAATAATACTTTCCTGAAGTGAATGGAAACTTTGTAGAGACTTGCATGTGGAGACCAATGAAAGCATCATTAAAGCAGTAAGATGGAGCTGGGGAAGCTGGGATTAGACTGGGGTCCCTGGTACACCCCTTTGTTCATGAGGCCATGCCCTCCTCTTACCATTTTCAGTGACACTTCACCCCCTTCTTTCATTTTCCATCTCCTGGTAGCCTCTATAGACTCCTTATTTTATTCCCCAATTTTTCGCTTCCCACAGGTCCTATTTGTCTCTGTCAGTTGTCCCTATAAACACCTCAGTCACTTTTGTCTTAGTTGGAGTTGAGTTCAGATTATAGGGGAGTCTCTCTCTATCATGGTAATAGTCTGAATAAAACCTGTCTTGCTGCCTTTAACAGGTGTCCAGTGCTATAGTGCTATTTCTCTTGGACACAACCAGCCAAAGCTGGAGGGCCAGCCCCTCCCTGGATTTAACTGAAGACACCTCTTGACCAGTAAGCCGTGGGACTCCACATGACCTATCAGTTGATCCACTGTGCCAGCCTCATCCCTCTGTTAGCAGAACAACATAAACATTCCTGATTCTTCTCAGTCACACATGAACGGACTCCCTCACTAGTGTGGGAGGCCTCCTCTGCCAAGTTAACAACCCCAGCTTTCCCTAACTGGCCCGTCTAACACCCATTGTTCAGGGAAACATTCATGGTGGGTTATGTAGCCAAGTTCATGGTCTACAATGAACTGCAAAGAAAACCACTCAGTTATCATTGACTCAGCTCTTATTGTGTGCCCCATCTTCAGAGTATTCACACATCCACATCGTCTATTTTCATTTGATCCCCACCCTCCAACAGCCCCACTGGACCAACGAAGAAAACAAGGTACCAGGGTATGGTCAAACCAAAGCTAAAAGTCAGAAATTCCTGGTTCCAAAGCTCTCCCCTCTGTGCTGAAGGGCTTCCTTGTTCAGTAGTGCAACAATCATGGCACTGGGCATTTGGATGGAAGTTTTGCTAGATGAACCACGGAAGCTTAGAGCAGAAGGTAGGAGCGACCTGAATGAATCCCTCGGGTAGGGACTGCTTCCCAAACATCAGTGACCACTGCTCAGCAGGACAGCCAGGGAGCTAACTGTCTGTTCTAGTAACTGGCCAGAGGGTCTGCAGCCACCAGGTGGGGCAGGAAAGAGGAAAGTTGGCTGCAGAAGGGACTCTAGGAACTCCAGGGATTGGACAGCTTCTGCAGGGTGGCTCCAGAGCAGCCTGAAGCCAGAGAAAGCCAAATACGATAACCTCATCCTCACACTGGGCACCTGAAAACAGAACAGGATCCATGGGCACTGGTTGCCTGCAAGGGGGAACTGGTTCTAGTCAAGCCCCCTGGAAAGATGAGAAGACAGCTGCTGGTGAGACTGACCTACCTGGTATACACTCTGGCACTTGTGCGTTTAGGCTGAATGGATTGGCTGTGCTTCTGTCCAGGTGGTTAGAGGGAATGACCCACAGCAGGTGCCAGGCAGGGCAATCTGGGCAAGGTGTTGCAGATACCTTGAAAACCACTCTTTCCCTCTTAACTTCTAAAAACTTCTAACATTTCAGTAATGTATCTTTTACTTTTTTGTGATAAAATAGATAGCATAAAATTGCTATCTTAAAGAGGTTTAAGTATGCAGTTCCATGTTGAGTACGTTCACACTGGTGTCCACCCTTCACTACCATCCCTCTCCAGAACTTTTCATCTCTCTCCCTAAATGGAAATTCTGCACCCATAAAACTCCAAGACCCCCCCCCCTGACTCCCAGCCTCCAGTCACCACTGCTCTACTTTCTGTCTATGAGTTTGACTCCTCTAAGGACATCATATTAGTGGAGTCACATACTATAAGGCTTTTCATGGCTCATTCACTTCACATTTCATTCATGTTATAACAAGTGTCACCATTTTTTTTTCCTTTTTAAGGCTGAATAGTATTTCAGTGTGCGTTTGGACCACACTTTATTTATCCATCCACTCACTGATAGACATGCTGCTGTGAATAATGTTGTTGTGAACATGAGTAGACAAGTGTTTCTGCAGGTCCCTGCTTTCAACTCTTTGGGGTGCATAGCCAGAAGTGGAATTTCTGAGTCATGTGGAAACTCTATTTTTCAATTTTCAGGACTCTGTACTGTTTTCTCCAGTGACTGTGCCATTTTATACTCCCACAAATGTTCCAATTTCTCTATAGTCTTGCCAACACATTATTTTCTAATTTTTAATAGTAAACATCCCAGTGAGTATGAATAATAGCTATATATTTAAATCCCTAAATGAAGGAAAGCATGGAAGTGCTTATGGGCAGGGACAAAGAACTCAGATGGTCAGCTCCCCCACGCACTTAGCTGGTCCTTTTCCCAGCATAGCAGGCACAGCCATTACGGTCCCAAGACACACACTTGCTCAGATGTATCTGCATGTTCAACTCTGTCCCAGACCAAGAACACTATGAGACTTCAGCCTTGTTGCGGTGATCTGGACATTCCTGGGGTCTAGGGAAGAGACTGGCTCAGTGCAGGACCCTGGGAATGATAGTTTCCTATTGCTCTGGGTCCCAGACAGTCTTCTCACATGTGAGCACCCGCCAGCTCTCATTCGGTGAGTTCTCCAAGCCCTTCCCATTCATGTACTGGTGCTCCCGACAGTAGAAAACCCCTATGTTATGTGGCTACATGGCTTCATCAGATTGGTTGAGGGCTCCTGGCTGAGCCATTTCTCACTCTGATGACCAGTTCCATAAGTGCCCTAATTCCCACATGGACACATAAATCCCCTATTCATCTGGAATGTTTCTGAGGCCCCACAAACAGATTAGTGAAAGGCAGAAACATGTGCTAGGAAAATTAAAACTGGTGTGGAATAATGAGCTTTGAAGAATGCAAAGAGCATGTCTTAACAGTGATGGGGAAGACCGTGTCTCACCGTCCACATGATTAGTGGATATTTTTCTGGACTTTCAAAGAAGATTTTCTTTAAAAAAAAAAAAAAGATTTATTTATTTATGCATGCAAGAGCTGAGGTACAGGCCAGAGGTGCGGTAGAGTGAGAGGATCCACCAGAGACAGAGTAGGGAACAGAACAGGCAGACTGACTGAAATACACTGCTGAGGGGAGCAGCAGGTGAGTCAGGAGAGGTCTGCTGTGCCATGTGGGCTGCTCTCTGGCTGGCTGGGGATTGAACTCATGCTCCAGATGCTACGGATTGCTTCATAGTGCAGTGCTTAACCCCTTGTGCCACCAGGGAGGCCCCACAAGGAAGAGTTTCATATCAAGGCTAAGGAGGTTCTGAGAAATGCCTGAAATTGAGTGCCAGCTCATATTATGTCTCATACTTGTGATGGTTCTAATGAGCCTGATGTTTGAATCCTCTCATTTCTGCAATGAGGAGCTGATACTGTTCCCAGCAGATCTGTGGCCACAGGGCTAGAGTTCAGAGTAGAGGGTTAGAGGGACTGGTTGTAGATCAGGGATCTCTACCTGCTACAAAAGGAAAGAGTAGGTTTGGAAGGGGAGAAGTATTGAGACATGCAGGAAATACAAGAGTTTTGAAACAGAAGAGGAGTAGAGAACACTGGGCACTTAAAAAACAAAGTAAGTATCCAAAGTAGGTTTGAAGCCACAAGTACAGGATGAGGAGAAAATGAGCAAATCACTTCTTGAAGAGTTGTGTGTTGCAGTGCAGTGTGCGTAGAGAGTTGGGGAGCATGATGGGAAAGCAGAGAAGGGAGAGACCTAGAGCTAGCACCACACAGTCAAACCATCCCCAAAGTCCTGAAGCACAAGTCTTGGTGATCAATGTTTATTTGCTATTTTAAGTCACTAGATCGGCGGTAACTTGTTATCAAGCAATAGATGACTAACAGAATATTATAAGGAACCAGAGTAAAAGAAAGATCATTGAAAATATTTATGTTTTTCAGAATAGGTTATTCAAAACTATAAATACATATTTTTAAAGTCTGGTTTCAGATAATGAACTTGAAAAGTGCAGTTGCAGCAATGTTAAGATTTTCAGGTGATTTATAAAACTTGGCTGACCTGAAAGAAAAATTATGAATCACAGAAGGTGACCCTTAGAATATGAAATTCACACTAATATTTCCTTCAATCTCTTATTCCTTCACAATCTTCAGTGAGAATCTAACAAAGGGTAGTCACCCACGTGCAAGATTAATGCAACCATTTTACAGGGGCAAGAGAGAAAGACATGGCACAACACTCCTGAAAGAAATGACAATTTTCTGGAACTTCAACAAATGTGAATTTTCTTGTAGAACTAACATCTTAGTTGCTTTCTTCAGGATGTTAGCATTCGAGTCCAGGATGGAACCCTTTTAAGATGTTGTCTTCCACAGACTCTTCCTTCCAAACAAGAGACCAATTTGTTCTATCTTTTGTTATGGTGAGTTCTTTGTCCACTTATCTTTCCATTTGGAAATAATTTTCACAGTAACCCTAATGGATTCCCTGGGGCTGTCCATCAGACTGGCTCAGTGAAAACATGAGCACTTGCTGATTGTTGACCTAGCACTGTCCTAAGATCCCAGGGGAGTTGCGAGGCAGGCTGCCATGACCAGGCAATGATGTGTGGGTCCCATTCTAAACCTTTTCTGGGGGACTGCTGCCAGGCAGAGGGCTGTAATACCTCTGTTACGAGAATCTTAAGACTCTTCACAAAAGGAAATGAAGGAAAGAACTGGCCTGAAGAAAGGATGCCTTGGACCATTGTGAGAAAGGAGATCTGTATCTTTACAGTTGGAAGTGCCAATAGACCCATGGGGCAAGGAAGACAGCTGTGACCCACCTGTGTGGGCCAGATCTGGAGAGAGGACAATGCCATTGGGCATCCAGAGGAGGGGTTTTTGTGCAATAGGAAATGTCCCCTGGAGACTTCCAGGAAGCCCTTGTGAGAGACCAGGTGAGGGCAGAGTCAGAAAAACATGACTTTTTGGGCCACCCCGGTGGCGCAGCGGTTGAGCGCTGGGTTGTGAAGCTGCCCACAGCTTCTGCAGCGCTAGTTCAATCCCCGGCTGCTGGGCAAGGGTCCCACATTGTGCACAGACCTCTCCTGCTGCCCGCCGCTCCCCTCAGCGGTGTATTTCGTCAGTCTGCCTGTTCTGTTCCCTGCTCTGGCTCTGGCGAATTCTCTCACCCTCCCGCGCTTCTGACTGTACCCAGTGCTGGTATAAATAAAATAAATAAATCTTCAAAAAAAAAAAAGAAAAAAAGAAAAGAAAAACATGACTTTGCATTGTAAACACCATGCAACGTCCTACCAAATGGGATACTCCACGATGTCCACCACAAAGCCCTGATATTTATAATGCTTTTCTGTAGAGGAGGCTCAAATAAGGGAATAAAGAACTTAAATTAATGAACCAGACTGGATTTCCCAGATCAATACTGAGAGTCTGGAATGAAATCTCATTAAAATGGATTCCCTTTGCAAGGGAGCAAAGACAATGCCTCTGTGAACCGGTGATAACTGGTAACTCTCTTAGTAAGAATTAGGATGTGAAGGTTCAGTGCCAGTCTCCAGATACGAGGCTGCATCTGGAAGGTAGTCCTGGGTCTGACTTGTTTCATGACTCAGAGCTGATGCGACGATGGCCCTGAGTTAATGACACAAGTTGCCAGTTCCTCCCATCCCAATAATGCCACATCCTGTGACTGTGTTGGGAAGGCTGTACAACCCAGAAAAGAATTATGACAAGACATAAACCTTCACATCCTTATTTTTACTAAGCAAGTCGCTGATTGTCACTGGTAGTTTTGCTTCACAGAGGCATTGTCCTTGCTTACAAAGGGAACCCATTTTAATGAGATTTCATTCCAGACTCTCAGTATTGACACTTTCTGTGGCCAGTGTATATCACAATGTGACAGGTCTACATTTGGGTAGGCTCCAATTACACTGTCTACACCCCCTTGAAGTTCATGGACCTGATGAGCATAATAAAACTCCCTTCTTCCCCGGTATCTGCAAAACAAATTCAATTCCAAAAGGTAATGAAATAATGAAAAGGTATTTACTTTGAGATAGTCTGGCATTAGGGAAAAAAAACCAGTTTGATTGTTGATTCAATATTTCTAAGACTAGCAACCTAAAACATATCAACAAACCTTCAAAAGAATTAGAATTTCCTGACCCAGCTCAGTCCCAGTAAGCTCCAGAATGGGCTAATGACATGCACATCAATCTCTATTTGCTTGATGATAATTTATTCGATTAGAGCAAAGTCACAAAGGAGACGTCACTACCAACCGCCCCTAAAATACCAGTGCCCCATACAGAGAGAGGTGTCTTGGATGGATTCCGTGGGAGAGGCGCTGGTTTAAGGATTTGAATACAAGGAGTGATTTGGAGCATGATCCAGGGAAGACAACTTGGAGGGTGGAGGAGGGGGTGAGGAAGTCAGACTGGGGAGCGAAGACAGCCAGGGAGAGTGGGTGTCATCGTGTAAGCTGCCCCAGAGACAGGTAGAGCTCATTCCCACTGGAAACTCCCTACAATGGAGAACACACCTCCAAGTATACCGACTAAGGGACAAGGAGTCATTTTTAAACACCAGCAGAAATGTTAATGTTTCTCTTTATATTGCATGATGCCAGTTTTAAATGCAAATATCAGCATTTAACTCATCTGCAGAGTCATCGCGAGTATGCAATTCTTATTTTGTAGTTCACAATGCCTACCTCTGTCTCTTACTAGAAAACTAAACTAATTCACCTGGTTTTATTTCACTTCTTTTAATAGGCATCCATTACACCACCACTTCTTGGGTAAGGAAGGATGGGAGGCATGGGTGTGGGTGGTCCTAGCTTTCTTTTTTTTCCTCTCTCCATTTTCATCATAAGCGACTGCCTAATACAGTGATGTACTATGAATGAGGAAGGATGTGACAGGATTCCTACATTGTTCCAGTATGTTCTTTCTGATTTTTTAAAACCAAGTTCTTGCATGCTTGGGAAGTATGCCTCTTGGGGCTGCCTATGCTCCTTACTCGTAGATGTGACACTTCCTTGTACTCACTCTGTTGTTCCTGGGAACCTGGTCCATAAATTCCATGCTCAGGAAACCCCTATGGGCATGTGGACACAATGAATAATGGTGGAACACACACCCCAGACATCTGCTCTGTTCCTGCGCAGTGCCCCATCAGCCTTCCATCACAAAATACTGGTCCAAAGATAGTAACTAAGAATTTGAAGCTGATGATAGCAGAGCATTAACCAAGCATGGGTCCTTCTTAAATGGGCCCCATGTGGGCACTGTGGCCACACTGTGCAGTGCACATATTTGCCAAAGCCCCCTACTCTGTGGGAGTAGAGTTGTTTCTGGCACCCTGTGGTTGGGGCTAAGGGAAAGCTGAGAGCAGAGGTGCAGGTGTTCATACCGGTGCTCGGTGTGTAGGTGGGTGTTGCAGTGGATGGAGGGTCTGCCTGTCCCTGCCCTTCAGGGGTATAGCTCTGCCATTATGCAAAAGAGCAGAGTACTCAAGGGTTTGCTGCATGTTCAGGGCTTACCTGGCCTGCAACACAGCTACAAGTCAGGAGCGCTTGTCCCCAGGTATTTCTTTCCTGTGCCAGGCCCATCAAAGTGAAGGTCACCTATGTTGCCCTCACTAAAGCCCTTCCTGCATGTTTTTGTTTTTGACCTGTTGTGTGCAATCCTGGCTGTCAGGATGCTTGTGAGGTGCCTGCAGCATTTCACCAAAAGACAGGAAAAGTCTCCGTGTGAAGGGAACAAAGATGCAAAGCGACAGATAAAGGCCAAAAAGAGCAGAGCTTGTCAGGTTCCTGGAATATACTCAGCTTAATTGGAAAGCAGTGTCTGCGCAGGGAGGAGAGGCGGTGGAAATGTTCTCTCTGTTCTGGTTCCAAATACCAGGAAGGCTTTGGTGATTTGGGCTGACTGCGGGGAGAGCATAAATGTCTTTCCAGCACATTAAACTTGTAGGCAAGCAATTTGGCAAAATGTATTTAGAGTTTTAATAATGTTTTTACGCTCTGCTCTGGCTTACACTCTTAGGAATTTATTCTAATACATGTCTATTGAAATATCATTTACATTAGGAAAAATTGTAAACAGTTCAATAATAGAAAATTATTCCAAATTTCCAGCTGAAGGGGTGCTACCCAGCTGAAAGGAGAGTATGCTTTGGAATAATAATTACAAACCTGGAAAAAGTTCAGCATTCAAGTGCTTCTCATCCCCATTTGCCTAGAAGAGTCCTGGTCTCCATCTATGGCCCTGGGATAGTTATTAATGGTGCCCTTTCCTTGTGCAACGTTTCTAGGTTTTCCACCCTCATCATAGTGATGGACAAAGCTGGCCATGACACTCAGGACACGGTAAACTCTGGCGATGGGAAGGTATGTGTGAATAATTGGTTCTCTGGGAAACAATGGGGTTCTGATTTGTAACATCTGCTAGTTTTCATGGCGTGAATCTCCCCACGATGGCCAATTTCATGCCACAATATGAGGTCCCTGAAGGCAGATTTGGGCTGAGATGAACACAACTGGTCCCCAAAGGTGGTAGTACTAGAAGGTGGGTAGTATTGGGAGGTTTTTAGAACATGAGTGGGGGGCCTTCCCTGGTGGCGCAGCAGTTGAGTGCTGGGCTACAAAGAAGCCCACAGCCTCTACAGCGCCGTTTTGATCCCCGGCCACCGGCAAGGGTTCCACATGGTGCAACAGACCTCTCCTGTCTTGCCCGCTGCTCCCCTCTGCAGTGTATTTCGTCAGTCTGCCTGTTCTGTTCCCTGCTCTGGCTCTGGTGAATTCTCTCACCCTCCTGCGCTTCTGACTGTATTCAGTGCTTGTATAAATAAATAAATAAATCTTAAAAAAAAGAACATGACTGGGGTTGGTACCCTTATAAAAAGGACCCTAGGGAGCTCTCTACACCTCTTTCCAGAGCCAACATGTGCAGACTCGCTACTTCTGGGTAGACGTGACTATGTGGGTAGGGTCTCCACCAAGACAAGGATGACTGTCTTTGTTTGCAAGGCTGCAGGATGTTTTCTTCCCTGTTTTAGGGGTGGGAGTCTGACATCCACTAGGGCAACCATCTTTGAAGAGGGTAGCCCCTGCCTTTGCAGAGGCTGAGGGCCCTGCAGACCTTCACACGGGTGTACTGCTGTGTACTGGCCTCTTTAGCTGCATAGCAGTTGCTCCCTCTAGGTGAGAGAACTGGATCTACTTCTATCCCACCTCCCATGCACCTGTCCCACCAAACCTTCAAATACTAGGCAGGTCAAGGATAAGGGACAGTCACGGCAGACAAACTCACTAGGAGGCTGTTTAGCAGTATGATTAGCAAGAAGTGAGGACCTCACAGAAAGCACCAGCAAGAACATGCAGAGGAGAGAAAACTTGCAGGAAGCACTAGATGATCCCTGTGTTTGATAGATGGAATTCCCAGATAGCCTAGATTTCTGACAAACTTCACAGTCCAAAGTTTTCAAGGAATGTAACCACATCACGCATGTGGATTGAGAGGAACCCAGTGCTAGGCAGTCAGGAACCTGTGTAGGGGCAATGCGAGGCCCACTGGCTCCTACCTCAGCAGGACCACATAGCATCAGCAAAGAGCAGAGCACACCTGTGTGAGGGATCTGTATGAAGATACTATCAAGATCAGTTCATGTAATTACAGCTATGATCTGAATGTCTGTATCCTCCTAAAAGATGCATGTTAACTCCTAACTTCCCAAAGTAAAGGTATTAGGAGGGGGTTCTTTGGCTCATGACCAGGCAGATGTGGTACAGGGTCTGTTGTGATGAGGAGCAGAGGGTCCCCTGTTTCTGTTAGAATCCCTAATGACTGAGTCAGCTGCCTCATCCGTTCACACGGACATCTCAACATGCAGTCTCAGGTGGTGGTCTATTTGATTTAATGTGGGTTCCACACACGCTAAATCACACAAGTATTGCATTTGTTCATAGCATCTCAGTCTCTTTTGATCATGATGTTGTGAAGAGACCAGGACAACTACCTCAAGAAATGTCAGCATTCTGGATTTGATAGTGATGTCATACGAGGTATCACTTGACTTGGAGCACTCTCCCCTATATCTCCTGCAACCTAGAAGTCAGAACAAAAGTTTCAGTTACATTTAGTGTAAACATTTTCATCAAGAATATATTAACTTGGGTGTCCCTGGTGGTGCAAGGGGTTAAGCACAGTACTGTGAAGCTATCTGCAGCCTCTGCAGCACGAGTTCAATCCCTGGCCAGGGATCTACCCACATGGCACAGCAGACCTCTCCTGTCTCACCCACTGCTCCCTTCAGCAGTGTATTTCAGCCAATATGTCTGTTCTGCTCCCTACCCTGTCTCTGGTGAATCCTCTCACCCACCGCACCTCTGGCCTGTACCCTAGTTCTTGTATGCATAAATAAATAAATCCTTAAAAAAAAAAAGAGAGACTATGTTAACTTGAAAAAAATGTCTCCCAAGCTCTCAAATCATACTAAGTTGAATTTCCAGAATGCCACGAAGTCACAGCGTAGCCATATTGAAAGGTTTTCCACACTCCTTTATCTCTGTCTGGGTGTCAGCAATATGGTAAGTTTCTTTACTCAGCACCCCAGGAATGTTAGCTGGGTTAATTACATTGCTGAGATGGATTCAAAAATGCTTTTGGACCAAAAAGCTGCTTAGTACTTTGAATCCTCAAGTTTATTTTAGCAATAATCTCTAAACTGTAGATTTTCCAAAGATCTTTCCTTTTCATTTTCTTTTCCATGTTGATACCTTCTTGAAGAAGTAACTTTATCAAAGTCAACACAAAACTCCCTCTTTACTTTTGATATTGCTATACATCCTACAGGCACCTGAAAATTGAACTTCTTCCAAACTATGAAAACCAATTGGGGTAAGAGAGTTTCAACAGCAGCATATTGGACTGGTTTGTAATAGTGGCAAAATGATAACAGCAGCTCTTTCACGGTAACACCAATAAGCCCCAGGCTTGTGTGCAAATACAAATCTATAGATAAGTGTAACGCAAGCATCACCCAAAATCTGCCTTCACATCTGTGCCTTCCCTTTCCAGAGCAAACTGCTGCACTATAGGTAGAGCTGTTTTGATATATAAGTCCAAATTAACCATAATTTTTTTAAGATTTATTTATTTATTTATACAAGCACTGGGTACAGTCAGAAGCACGCGAAGGTGAGAGAATTCACCAGAGCCAGAGTGGGGAGCAGAGCAGACAGACTGACGAAATACACTGCTGAGGGGAGCAGTGGGCGCAGCAGGAGAGGTCTGCGAGACATGTGGGACCCTCACCAGCAGCCGGGGATCGAACCAGTGCTGCAGAGGCTATGGGCAGCTTCACAGCCCAGTGCTCAACTGCTGCGCCACCGGGGGAGGCCCATAAATTTTTATTTTGGTAGAATGTCTGTAACATTTACCACTTTAACCATTTTAAGTGTAGAGGTCAGTAGCTTTGAGTACATTCATCTTGTGCTTCCATCACTACTCCATCCAACTCCAAACTCTTTTCATCTTATAAATATGAAACTCTGAATTCATTCACCTACAACTCCCCTTTCACCCCTCCCAGTCCCTGGCAACCACCATTCTACTCTCTCTTTCTCTGGATTTTTAATCTAGAAATATCTCATATAGGTAGAATTCCACAATATTTGTTTTTCTTTTTTTCCTTTTTTTTTAAAGATTTATTTATTTATTTATTTGTTTATACAAGCACTGGGTACAGTCAGAAGCGCAGGAGGGTGAGCAAATTCACCAGAGCCAGAGCGGGGAACAGAACAGGCAGATTGATGGAAATACACTGCTGAGGGGAGCAGCAGGCGTGGCAGGAGAGGTCTGTGTGCCATGTGGGACCCTCACCCAGTGGCCGGGGATTGAACCAGCACTGCAGAGGCTGAGGGCAGCTTCGCAGCCCAGGGCTCATCTGCTGCGCCACTGGGGAGGCCCAATATTTCTTTTTCTATGTCTGACATATTTCATTCAGCATAATGTCTTCAAGGTTCATCCATGTTGTAGTGTGTGCTGGACTCTTCTACCTCTTCCAGGATGAATAATATACTCCATTGTGTATTTAGACCACATTTTGTTTCTCTGTTCATCTCTCATGGACAATTGACTTGTTTCCTCTGTTTAGCTATTGTGAATAATGCTTCTATGAACATGGTGTACAAATATGCGCTTGAGTCCCTGCTTTCAATTCTTTTGTGTCTATAACCAGAAGTTTAACTGCTGGATGACAGTAATTCTGTTCATTTTTTTAAGAATAACCATAAATTCGGCATGGTGAATAGAAAGCATGGTGAAATTGCTGTACTTAATAAATCACAAGGACAATTTATACATTTCAATGAAGGTGACCTTATTCTTTTTTTTTTTTTCAGATAAATAGAACCAACAAAGCATTTCTTTTCTCTCAGTTTCCAGACCATCATCTCAGTGAGTTCAGGTACAATCCTCATTAGTATGCACAGCAGTCCTCCAAAGTAGGACAGTCTGCAGCGACTAGTCCAGGCAGATGGACAGTGAATTATTCAAACCAGTGTAACATATAACCAAACCATTTATCAAATGCGTACCTTGCTGGATCTGTACATACTAGATCCGGCAAGGTACAAATCCCACAGAGATTTTATTAATAGTGTTCAAAATAGAAGGAAAAAAGAGGCCCCAAAGGGAGTGATTCATGCCAGGCCCCCTCCCAGATTTAATACCTACTGCAGATTTAACTTCTCCCAAAAGTCTAATCCTGAAACAATCAATCTGGAGTTTCCAAATCAGCACCAGTGAGGTCATCTTCATCATAAGACTCCCTGTTGCCCCTAAGGGAAGATGGTTTTTACCTGGAATAATCATTTATTTTGCTAATAACTTTGCCCCACCCTCTTTTTGCTTTAGCCCTTACAGCACCTGGACCTTACGCCAGTGTCAAGAAAGTCTGTTATTTGTGAATTTTATGTTCTAACAATATCAAGAAAGGTAAATTTCGGAGACTGGTCCAGAGACATTAACTCAGGAAGTAATCACACCAGCCTAAGAATGTAGATTGCAGTTCTAGATGTTGTACTGGTCAAATCCTTTTAATCAGGGTAACAGGGAAGTCAGAATGCCAGAAACTGGCTGGGACATTTTTTGAAATTTTTTCTTCTTGCAATTTTTTATGCATTTCTAAAGTTATAAGTCTGAAGACCTTTGATGGCAATGATACAATGGTTTATGAAGAAAGAAGCTGAAATCAGAAAGAAGGTACAGGAGCAGAAATAAAGGAGACCAGTAGCTAATGAGTAAATGGGCTGGCTGGCTGGCTGGATAGATGGATGGATGGATGGATGGATGGATGGATGGATGGATGGATGGATGGATAGACAAATAGATAGATCAATGGATATGAAAGCAGTGGGGTCTAGATGTTAATAGGTGCTTCAAAATTCATTACTGAAAAATGGTGCAGGAAAGTAAGACACAATCAATCATTCTTTCCAAGTGATCTGGGGGAGGCCGTGGAGCCTGGGATAGCACAGGGCTGGTGGCATGTCTCTGCCATTAGGAAATGAATTATTTGCTCTGGAAACTAGAGTTGTCCAGAGATATATGGCTTCCCCAGCTCAGGGCCTGATCTGAGAATTTGGGGTTGGGACATTCTCCAGACTGGAAGTGCTTGGCACAGCTGTTCCTCTAAATACCTCGCTTCAAATCCCTGATTCAAGATTGACAGCAGGGCCTCCCCCGTGGCCCAGGCAGTTGAGTGAAGCACTATAAAGCTATCTGTAGCCTCTGTCGCGGGGGTTCGATCCTGGCCGGCTGGGAGATACCCACATGGTGCAGCAGACCTCTCCTGTCTCGTCCACTGCTCCCCTCAGCAGTGTATTTCAGTCAGCCTGCCTGTTCTATTCCCTGCTCTGTCTCTGGTGAATCCTCTTATCCTCCACACATCTGGTCTGTACCCCGGTTCTTGTATAAATAAATAAATAAATCTTTAAAAAAGAAAAAAAAAAAAAGATTGACAGCAGGAATCATCCAGCTGGTCCTTAGTAGCTGAGAATAAGGAAAATCACCTGGGCACAGAGAGGATCTGCCTCCCGAGGCAAGATTAGGTCACAGACATCAACATGGCCACCTTCCTCTGCGGTTTCAATTTTTAGTCATTGCCCGCCATGTGCACAGAAGCTGGAGTCCTGGGGAGAAGCTGCTGTTTGCACAGCTGCACAAACTGCAGGCCCGTTTATATGCCACCTTCTGTGCCGTATGGGACCAGCAACAGAGGGCCAGATGGTGCCCCACGCCTCTTTTCGAAAAAGTTACACATGCTCTTGCCTAACTGGTTCCTGCTCTTCCAGACCCCTCTTGTCTCTGTTCTCTTTCAGTCTTGCTTAGCTGTCACAGCATGGACGTTCAGTCCAGAAGAGAAGTGAGCACCCCTGCTGCTCAGGCCCTTGGTGCCCCGGGTGCTGGTAGAGACAGGAGGGGCTGAGGCACCAGGAAAGGTAGAGGAACATGCGGCAGTGAATGGGCGCCATTTTCCCCACCCCCAAGTACATGTAGCAGCTTTGGACTACAATTCCCAGCAGCCATGCTGAGGAGGGGCAGCAGGGAAGAGGGAGGTGGGTATATAAATGGAGGTGGAATGAAAGAGGGAGAACTGGAGGAAGGTAGGGACTTTTGGAGAGAAACATGGATCAGAAACACATGAGGAGGCTGCCCCCGGGCCTTGGCAGAGACGATGGCAGCTGTTACCTTGACCTCATGGTGGATTATAAGGTACAATTTGAATTTCAGGCTTCTCCTTCTGTCCCAGCTGCTGGGCACTGCCTAACTCCTTTCTTGTGTGTCCCCACCAGAAGGTGTCTTAGACCGTGAAAAGTTTTCAGACCTCTTTCACCCCATTTTGGGTTGAGTCTGTTTGGCTCAGATTTACCCACGAGGGGATAGGTAATTTTTGGAGTTTTATTAAGAATATACTTTCTTCTCTCTCTATGTACCTGAATTGAAGGTTTTTCATGCTTTCTTTGCCTTTGCCCAGGGGTATGGCTGAACCCCTTTTAAAATGTTCCTACCCCCTAACAGTTTGGGGTCCCTGGGTACCCCTTGGTCACACAGTTCTACTTCCTTCCTCACACAGCAGCTGCTCTGACTATAAATTTCAGCCCTCATAGGGAACATCCTGTGAAAACTGCGGCGTATCAAGTTTTAGTGCAGTATCAAAATAGAATATCCACAATTCCTAGAAAAAGGCATTAAAACAATCCTTTTCCTAAAATGTTTATCTGTATTTAACCGGATTTCTGTCATAAACTTCAACTAAAACAAAATATTTCAACAGTCTGAAGGTAGAAACAGATATAAGCATCTATCTGTCGTCTACAAATACAGAGAAATTGGAAACATACATAATACCATTATTCTCAATTTTCTTCTTATAGTTATATCTCATAACAATGTATTATTGATTTTAACCTTTAATAAGTTTATTGTTGTTATCTGTAAATGATTTGACTCTCAAAAACAAAAGATTTCAGCATCCTCAATGATTTTTATAAATGTAAGTTTACTAAAACCAAACAGTCAGAACTCCTAACTTGTCAAATGAATACTACTTTTGCAAGGGTATTAATTTTAGACTATTGAGTGGATCACCAAGGCAAGCTCGGAAGAGAAGAAGGAAGCTGTTGAGAAAAAGTTAAGGAAAAAGCAATTAGGACCAGACCAGGGTAGTAGCTGTAGACATGGAAAAGGAGTGTCAAAAAAATTCATCTGAATAAATTTAGAGATCTAACTGACTGTATTAAACCATTTGTGAGTAGAGCAGCATCCCATCTAGTAAGGAGAAAAGTACTGCAAAGAGTTATGCAAAATGAAAGGTTTTTATAATCAGAAAAGAAAGTGGGATTAGAAAAATTATTAAGACAAAGCCATATTCCCTTAGAGGGAGACAGGAGGGTCTCATCATGCAGATCACCTCCCAAGTGCTGGCCAGAAATGCCACATTGATGGTTTTTAAATTCCACTTTGGGAGGAGGCTGTAACTGTAACTAAGTTGGTATGAAGTGTTGGTGTGACTTGGCATAAAGAACTCCATTTGGCGGTTGGGAAGAACACAAGGGACTATGGTGATGGTACACGGGTGAATTGGTGGTGGGAATTTCACAGGAACTATAGCTGAGATGAGAAAGCATACATTGTAAAAAAAAACATGAAAAATGATGTAAAAATATATAAAAAATAAATAAAATTATTAAACATTAAAAAAAAGAACTCCATTTGGGGGCCTCCCCTGGTGGCACAGCTGTTGAGCGCTGGGCTGCGAAGCTGCACGCAGCCTCTGCAGCGCTGGTTCGATCCCTGGCTGCCAGGGAGGGTCCCACATGTCTCACAGACCTCTCCTGCCATGCCCGCTTCTCCCCTCAGCAGTGTACTTCGTCAGTCTGCCTGTTCTGTTCCCCGCTCTGGCTCTGGCTAATTCTCTCACCCTCCCGCGCGTCTGACTGTACCCAGTGCTTGTATAAATATTCTAGATTTATTTATTTATTTATACAAGCACTGGCTACAGTCAGATGCGTGAGAGGGTAAGGAATTCGCTAGAGCCAGAGGGGAGAGCAGAGCAGGCAGACTGAAGAAGTACACTGCTGAGGGGAGCAGCAGGCAGCAGGAGAGGTCTGCGCACCATGTTGGACCCTCACCCAGTGGCCAGGGATCGAACCGGCGCTGCAGAGGCTGCGGGCAGCTTCACAACCCAGCACTCAACTGCTGTGCCACCAGGGAGGCCCTAAATAAATAAATCTTTAAAAAAAAAAAAAAAGAACTCCATTTGGGGCCTGTTGTTTCTTCTTTTCTGAGTGGGAGTGTGGAGGCAAAAACTTCAGTATCAAAACTGAGTGATAGGCAAAGAGCAAGAAAGAAAAGAGCCTGTAGTTTGAACTTGGTTATGACTGGGGCAAAAGTAGTGTAACAGGTAGTGTAGCTTGGGCATTTTAGTGACTAATTGCATTGGCCAGCACTTAAGCGAGTGGATCAATTTACTCAGAGAAGTTGGCAGCCCCAGGACTGGTCCTTCATGTCTGAAAAGTCATGTAGTGCAGGACCTGCAGTTGGCCACACAGTGAGCACCCCCTCATGGTCTTGGATTTCTGCACTGCCTCGGCATCTGCAGCTTCACAGACACCACCTATAGCAGGAGGTGGTGAGGGCCGAGCACTCTTTCTAGATGCATTATGCTTACAAGGCAGAACATTTTCTGAAATGTCTCTCACATTCTTCTTTATGTCTCAATGGCCAAAAGGGTTCCGTGCTACTCTGGAGTAGTTAACAGAGGAAATGCAGGCCCTGTGAGACATCCAAGAGTGCCATTCTGGCAAACAGCCATCATTGCCCATCCAAGAGAAGGCTAAAACAAAACTGGGCTCTTGCCAGCAAGGAAGACAGGGAGAAACATGGAAGTTAAGAAAGAGCATTGTTTGGACAGTCAAGATGGTCCATTCTTCTGCAGAAGTGGAAAGACTCACACCCAAGAAAAACTACCCAAGGTAATCCTGAGTTCTAGTTTAAAATTCACACTAAGGGTGCTTAATTGTCATCTGAGGAATGGAGAATATGAGCCTAAAGAGGAAAAATGAATGTTCTAAGGAAAAAAATGAAAGAGGAAACAACAGAGCCAAAAACTGGACCTTGAGGACTTGCACTGTAAAGAGATGACCAAGAAAGAGTAATCAGCAGCTAGGCAGAGACAAAAACGTAGGATTCAAGGGGAGGATTTTAAGAGTTGCAAGAAAGTCATCTGTGTTAGTAGCAGGAAGTCACCATCCACCTTTAGGAGTAACATTCAGCTTTGTGGTAAGAAGGAATCTGGGTTCTCCTTGGTGGCACAGCAGGTTCAGCACCAGGCGTTGAAGCTGTCCGCACCCTCTGCAGTGTAGGTTCGATCCCAGCCGGCCAGGGAGAAACCCACATGGCACAGCAGACGTCTCCTGTCTTGCCCGCTGCTCCCCTCAGCAGTGTATTTCATCAGTCTGCCTGTTCTGTTCACTGCTCTGTCTCTGGTGAATCCTCTCACCCCACTGCACCTCTGGCCTGTACCCTGGTTCTTGTATAAATAAATAAAAAAAAAGAAGGAATCTGCTTGCAGAGGACTGAAGAGGGCTTGAGAGTTTATGACAGAACGTGGCAAGGATACGCCAGATGTCAGAATTTTGAGCAGTGAATGTATGAAACTAACTTGAAAAATGATAGTCAATCATAGACTATTCCAAGGTAAAGCAGAGCCACCTAACTGAAAGCAAAGGAAGAAAAGTCAGTAGAGAGGAAGAGAAAAATTTCTGCCTTGGAGAAGGAGAGACTTGGTTAATCAGAATAATCCCCTGGCTGAGTCTGGTAAAAAAAAAAAAAAAAAAAAACAACCTGAAGCAGTAAGCCAGAACTATCTGGAAGTGCAGCTAGAAATGGGACAACTACATTCTAAAGGAATAGCCTTTGTTTTCTCAGTAATGTAAGAGAGATCACTTGTCATCAAACTATAATATGAACTCTGGAACTCAAGGGAGATGCGGTAGAAGCTGTTGTTAAGGGACGTGGGTTCAGGACCCAATGAGAGACAATTGAAGGACAGACAGGAAACACTGTGTGATTTATTTTCCTTGAATTACAGAGCTTTGTGGATTCCTATAATTAAGTTAGTGCTGGACTAGTAATGAATATATAAGTCTAAATCAAGGAAACAGTGGCAAACAAATTTTTGTGGTCACTATATAAATTGAATTCATTCCTCAAGATATTTGTAATAGGACTTTTCAGAATGCAGAACCCATTCACAATTCCACTCCTAGGTATTTACCCAAAGGACACAGAAACATCAATTCCAAAGAGCACCTGCGCCCCTATGTTTACAGCAGCACTATTTACAATAGCTAAGCTTTGGAAACAGCCCAAATGCCCAAAAATAGATGACTGGATCAAGAAGATGTGGTACATATACACCATGGAATATTACTCAGCATTCAAAAAAGATAAACACATGCAATTTGCAGCAACATGGATGGCGCTGGAAGGGATCATGCTCAGTGAAATAAGCCAGAAAGAAAAAGAAAAATACCGGATGGTCTCACTCATAGCAGGAATCTAGAAAACTTAAATAAGGGATCAGGAAAATGAATAACTATAAGAAAGTGAAAATCAAAATCAACAAACAACTATGAACCAGAGACACTCTATGGGGGGGTGGGGGCGGGGAGGGGAGGGATTGGGGTCAGAATGGGGGGTTGCAATTGTATGGGGAATATAAAAATAAAATTTATTATTTAATAAATAAATAAATAAATAAATAAAAGTAAAAAATCTCTATTCAAAAATGCCAACTGATTTTCCCAAAATATGTACCTTTTAATGCATGCGTAACAGTTCACAATGATTTCTGCATATGTGGCATTTAAAAGACCAAGCAGTAAATAACTTAATACTTATAGAGTCACTGATGAATATGTTTATGAAGCACTGTGCATTAATTCCATCTGCATAAAATATAGATTACATAGCTTTCTATACACACATACACACATACTTGGCATAAATAAATAATAAAATAATAAATATATGCATGAAATGCAGCAACATCTGGCAATAAAATAAACAAGGCAATTTTAAAAAATAGGTTTCTGACTTTTCTGACTTTTTTAATCCATTTCCAAAATAGCTGACATCAGATATCCTCCTGTTTTAAATAGTTATAAAAGCTGGATAAAATATATTTAAAATAAACTAGACATTGAATCACAGCCTAGGGCATCAGCTAATATAAAGTTAGAATGTTTGAAAGACGGGGAGCCCGTGAGATGTGCCCACTTTACCTGTTATACCCTGAGTGCATTTCCCAAATGGAGACACGAGAAATAGGACTCCAGCAGCGAACAGCAGTCTCAGGGTGTGAGGAAACCAAAATCAGAACTTGGAGCTTCTAAGATATCTGAAATGGTAGAAAGAGTACAAGAGACGAAGGCACCTCTGGAAAAGAGCATGCCAAAATCTGGGTCCGATTCCAAAGCTGCTGACATGCCAGGGGAGACTCCAAGAGACCTGGCAGAGAACAACATCTGAGAAAAACAATGTGGGGTAGAGATTTAAGAGTTCCTGCTGTGCTGGAGAGATATGGAAATCCCAACTCAGCCAGACTCTGTGAAAATACTGAATGGCTAGTGCAGAATGGTCACTGTTAGGTATAAGAACCTGATTCAAGTTATAGGGACTATACTCTAGCACTAAATACAAATTGAAATGACAAAAGCTAACAAAACCAATAATCACATAAATTGAAACTCAGCATCATCCCCTATCAATGAAATGCAGTCTGGCAGTACCTAGTTTTGGTGAGAATTTGAGCAACTGACACTTTTACATTATGATGGCCCAGCACATTCTGTTGCTTCCATATAAACAAATGCAGAAGGTAGTTAAACACGCATAATTATTCTTGGGGGTTGGTCATGGGGTCACTAACTCTTTTTAAAATAAAATAAAGTGAAGCCTAGGAAAGTAGAGATTAAAAAGTCAGTAAAGTTGCATTTGCGCGTGTGCGCACAAACACACACACACACACACACACACACATGACGAGTGATTAATTCCCACCAGGAGTGTAACATCAGGGACACTGCCAACACAATACCCCATTCCACTGCCTACAATCCATCGCACCACCATTTCCTGATAATAATCCTGGCCTCTTTGTCTCAGAAAGATTTCCCAAAACCACAAGTGCTTGACTGAGCTGAGGTCAAAACTTTCCTCTCCAGTTTCCTGGAGAAATAAGGCTGTCAGTTGCCCAGCCCTTTAGTGAGAGATGGGTAACTAGTCCCAGGGGAGGTGACCAGTGACCCCATGCCCCTAGGGGCTGACAGTTGGGACCTTAATGTGTTCTCAGACACCACAATTGAGAAAACGCCTGTCAACGCAATCTCGGTGAATAAACTTCCAGTGCATAGCTGTTGACACATCTGAGTTATGAGGAACATTACTGTAGGTTCTGTGAAGCCAATGATGAATAAAACTAGGTCTTTCCCCTTATGGGCTAACAGAGTAGCTGGGAGAGTCAGGTGATAAACTGTTGATTGTCAGGTAATGACAGAATTTTCTGCATGAGGTGCCACTGTGCCCCGAACACTTTTCTCCATTTGTGTGGTTTTTACTCTCACTCAACCTCTCTAACTCAGACCCCTCCCTCTTCTTCAGAGGGCCTGACTTCAAGGAAATGCCATGTCTACCTTGATGGAGGGATATATGGAATGAAGCAGGTCATGAGAGGCTTCACCTGCTCCAGACTAGGAAGACAGATGTCCCTCAGAGGGGGCCAGCTCCTCAGGCTTACAGGGAGGGAGTCAATCCAGTTAAGAAAAAAATCATAATGAAAATCTGTAATTCTGAATTAACAGTAAGCCAGTTGTGTTAACTGGAATTCTTGAAAATTTCCTTAAACACTAAAAAATGGCATTAAAGGAAAACTTTTTTCTCGTTTCTTCCTTTATTCTAAGTATGGGATCTAAGTATCTGGGATAGAGGGTTGGCATCTAGCAAATGGGATTTCCTGCCTCCACAATTTCCTTGTTCAGTCTACTGGGTGAATTTGGTTATATTTTAATATTATGTATATGTGATCTCTGGTGCCTGCTTCATGTTGCCTTCATATTAATCTATTTAATGATAAGATCTCTTAAAAATAAATTGGTTCTGTGTTTATTAATCTAATTTATTGTAGACAATCTACAGACAGAAGACACAAAGCTGACCCAGCTGGTATCACCCAGAAAACATGCAATTTATGCTGTTTGTCTTTTCTTCACAATAGAAGCTCTACTAGGATCCAGCTATACCAAACGAGTGAGGTCCTGCCCAGTTATCAGGGAGAGGGTGCCAAAATAAATGATAGCACCAACCTAACAGTAACCTATGAAACCTGGCAGGCAGCTCTTTGCCAGGATGCAGCTGTCCTCAGGGCAGAGTGTCATCTTGGACCCTGGTGTGGGCAGAGCCACAGTCCCAGGCAACCACCCATTTTAGGGAGCACAGCATGATGGCTCTGGGCTTGCCCTAGAATGGGTGTCCTCTTTGATTGTTTATTAGATCTGAAGCTGAAGGGTTACAGTGTCTCTATGCCTGAGGTTCCCCAGGAGGGGAGCTGGGATCATGTGAGGCCACTCAGGCAATAATGCCCTTCCCAGGGATGGATGCTGCCCCAGCAACTGCTATTCCCCTTAGCAGAGTCCATTCCCTCATCTCAGAATGAAGCAGTGATTATCAACACAAAACTTTTATTAACAATTTTTAAGTGGGCACACTTTATTTTTTAGAGCAACTTTAAGTTCACAGTGTAATCAAAGATAGAGAGATGTCCCACATGCCCCGTACGCAGACACAAGCAAGTCCTATTGTCAGCACCCCACCCAGAGAGGTGTATCTGCCACAGTCAGTAAATCTTCATGATGCATTATTATCACCCAATACTTTGGCCTTACTCTGGGCATTGTATAGTCTATGGTTTTGACAAATACATAATGACATGTATTAAGCATGTCCTGCAGAGTAGTTTCACTGCCCTAAATAGCCTCTGTGCTCCATCTATTCATCTCTGCCTGCACTGTAACCCCTGGCAACCACCGATCTTTTGTGTCTCCATAGTTTTGCCTTTAACAGGACGTCATAAGTAGGAATCACACAGATGTACCTTTTCAGATTGTTGTCTTTACGCATTCTTGAGTTTCCGCCATAACTTTTCATGACTGCAGCTCATTTCTTTTTCACCTGGTAATAGCCCAAATTGAAACAGGTCAACTGTACTGGGCACAGAGTAAGTGCTCAATTGGTGTTGCTGAATCAATTTGAGTGATAGGTGAGCAAAATATTTATTAGATAAATTGATGGATGAAAAAACATAAAATGTTGGATGCAATCCAAGAACAATCTGCCTAGCATGTAGGCAACCAAGACAGTGCCTTCTCATCTCCACAGCTTAGGGCCAGAGACATGGACCTCTCTGAGGAACTCAAACCCATCCCCCTTCTTCTGCACCTCCCCCCTGGGTTCTTGGAGATCTTTGCCCTCTAGGGCCAAGTTTCTCTACTTCTCTGAGGCCTTTAGAGTTGCCCAAACCAAGAGCTGAATTGCCTATTGAAATTGGGGGGGTTCCACTAAAAAAAATAAAATCTTGCAGGAGGCACCCACACTTGCACAACCCCTAAACCAAACAACCAGAAAGGGCTGCTTCTGACCACAACATGGGACACAATTCGAGAGGCTCTCTGGGGGCCTTAATCCCCAGACTCTGACTCTGCTTCCTAAGTCTTCCAAATCTCCGTTACCTGTTCTACCTTACAACCACATCTGAGGGCCTCCCTAGTGGTACAAGGGGTTAAGATGCAACCTATGAAGCTATCCGTAGCCACTGCGGCATGAATTTGATCCCCCGTCAGCCAGGGAGCTATCCACATGGCGCAGAAGAACTCTCCTGACTTGTCCGCTCCTCCCCTCAGCAGTGTCTTCAGTCTATCTGCCTGTTCTGCTCCCCACTCTGTCTCTGGTGAATCCTCTCACCTCCCACACCTCTGCCTTGTATCCCAGTTCTTGTATGCATAAATAAATAAATCTTAAACACACACACACACACACACACACACCTGAGGGAAGCACAGGAAGCCCATTGCTGGTTTTCCCACATCCCTTACACCTCTCCCTTCAGGGCAGGATTCACAATTCCTGGAATTCTTACCCCATGACTACCTCTCCATCTGTAGTCTACAGAAGAGAATCTACCCTGGCAGAGAAAGATCCTCTGTCCTGGGCTGCACTCGGTCACAGATCTTCCCCATCTCTCTGAGTCCACTGAGTTTCAAGAACTTAGTTGTAATCTTAATTAAAACCAAGACAAGCTGAGAAAGACACTGGTGCCAACTCTCATTCCTCACAAGCTATTCTTTCTCCACCTGGCATCCTTCAGCGCATCCTTGGAGAGCTCACAAAAATGACATTTCTTTGGAGAGGACTTTGATGACTCCCTGTGCTCTCTGCTCACCCTACCGGGGCAGCAAGAGGCTGTGTATAACAATTTGTTTACATGTCTGTAGTCCGTTGAGACTGTGAACGTCCTAGACCTGGTGGTGGGACACAGCCATGACATTCTTCTTTTCATTCAGTCCTGTGTTTGGCGTACCACAGGAGCATCTATTTTTTTTTAAAGATTTATTTATTTATTTATACAAGCACTGGGTACAGACAGAAGCTCAGGAGGGTGAGAGAATTCACCAGAGCCAGAGCGGGGAGCAGAACAGGCAGACTGATGAAATACACTGCTGAGGGAAGCAGTGGGCAAGGCAGGAGAGGTCTGTCGCGCCATGTGGGACCCTCACCAGTGGCCGGGGATCGAACCGGTGCTGCAGAGGCTGTGGGCAGCTTCACAGCCCATCGATCAACCACTGCACCACCAGGGGAGGCCCTACAGGAGCTTCTAAATAAATGGTGGTGGACAAGTAACTTTTTGCCATACGTGCCCATCGGAATTATCTTTTGTATTAAATCAGTAAGAGTTTATACTGCACATACCCACAGGTTATGCCAAGCACAATGAGGAAAAAAGACACAAGCTTCCTGGCCACCGATTGGAGAAGAGCCTTCTTGCACATCTTGGGCTGAGATGAGAGCACCCCAGTCACTGGCAGCAGAATGGAGGTGCATATGGATTGGCCTGGGGGAAGGTGACTGGTAGGACACCAAATGATGATTGTACCCTGCATCCTGGCCTTTCAGCACAAGGCTTTGTGGTAATAAACAGCAACCATAGAATGGGAAGAGCAAAGCCCATTAATTCAGAGTTTGCTACAGCAGGGAAGTCAGTCACCACCACTTGGGTTTGGCAGAAGCAAAGGTAAACGGGGATAGGGAAGCTTGAGAGTAGAAAAAGGAGAAGGCTCCAGATGAAACCCATTTGGAGGCTATTGGCATAGGAAGGTTGGAGGTGGGTTAGCTGGGAGTGGGGAATCTTATGTGATTGTAAAGGGGGTACCTATTTGGTTTTCTCTGATTGGTTCTAAATTAGAAGCAGGGGCAAAAATTAGGGAATCTGTTAGTTACTAATCAAGTCCTGCCCAATTTTAGCTGGTTGTTCCAGAAATTATTGTTTATCTTCCTCGATTGTCAGTAAGGATAGCAATCTGGCTTCCTATAAATTTGACTTATAGCTGGCTGGCTTCCTGGACTGTTTATTATAGCTAAGGGGGCTTGTTTCCTGGGCAGGTTGCTGCAGGTTGCAGATCCAAATTCTATTTTTATATATGGCTGGATCGTTGTTCCTTTGTATTTCAGTCTCTCAGCTTAGAATCACTAGTGTGAAGATGCCATAGAATTGGGAGCTGTTAGAAAAACTCGAATCCTCTGCTTCAGCCCTAATTGCCACATACAGGGGCACACACATCCTTGTCTCATTATTTGGGACAGATTCTCTCAGACAACGCCTCTTCCAGATATTACACAGAACCCCAGCACTCTCTGGGGGTGCCCTAAAAGGCGAACATGCTATCCTAAATGAAAGTCGATCTTCCAGCACTTCCCCAACAGGCTCTCTGAAAAAGGCTAGAACTATCACCTCTCCAGCTCTGTCCTCACTCTACATCCAGCAACTTAACAGTTCAACCCCATTTCTCTGGATGCCTTGCATATGTTTAATTTGTCCCTAGTGCTTCACAAGGTCAGAGGGTGGATGCTTTGTCTGCTGGTGTTGTCTTTTCAGAAGAATTTTGAGACACATGAATTCAGAATCTTCTGGAAGGAGCAGCCCATTAGTTTTGTAGAACCCCAGGACACAGGACACAGGATTCACTTTATTTACAGGCTTATTCCTTCAACAAAGAGCCCAGAAACAAAGGGGGGGCGGAGTGGGGGAAGCTGGAGGTGGGGGGTGGAGAGAGAGTAGAGGGTGTTAGCTCCGCCCACAGCCCTGCAGCCCTGTTCGCTGTGCAGAAGCACAACCAGGATGCACTGCCCCGCACCCTGGGCTGGCAACCCTGGGCTGCACTGCCCTGCACCCTGGGCTGGCAACCGCGAAGTTCTGTGTCCTCCAGTCCTCTTAGGCGGCGGGAGTGCGGCCAGGCGCAGCCTCTGCGGCACAGCCCCAGCCCAGGCTATTTTTAGCCGCCCTGGCGCGCAGAAGCTGCGGAGCTGCTGTGCCAGGTGACAGCAGAGAGCCAGTGACGCAAAGCCTCTCTCCCAGCGGGTCCCATCGCCACCGATGGGACCACAGACCCTCCCTGTCGTAAAATACGCCTTCTGGAGGCTGGTCTGCCCTCCTGAGCCCCCACTTTAGGGGGTTCCCTATCTTTAGGTACCTCTGAAAATTCAAGTTTGCTTAATGTCAACACGATCTTTCTTCTTTCTACCTTACAATGGTTTTCTCTGAATAAGAGGGAGGGATATGAGGGAGAGAGAGAAAGAGCTCTCTTGGGGACCTGTCATGTCCACCTTCCTCTGTGGTTATATGAACCTTCTCTCTCCACCCACCCCATCCCTCCAGCCTTCCTAGCCCCCCTCCCACACCCAGGGATTTATTTCCACAAAGACTCAGCAATGGGATCTCACTCTGCCCCCAACCAAGGGACCCCATTTTTCCCATGACTCTATCAATCTTACACCTACAGGTGGGGCTAAGTAACCCCACCTGGAGGTCCCCTTCAGACCCTCCAGGTGTGGTGGAAACAGCAGCTTCTGCCTTCCTGGGAACCCCTCCCATCTCTCTACAGGGCACCCCCATGACTCAAATCTCTGCCAGGAGCACATCCCTGGAGCCCCCACACACCACTTTTTCCAATTTGTTCTGCATTGGAAGCTCAATTATATTAGCAATCTCAGTCCAGTATTAGTCAGCCAAATAAGGCCAAGTTGTGTAATGTACTTTGAAGTCACTCAGAAATAAATGTCTTGTGAATTTGCTCCCATTTTGCATTATCTAACTGGTGATTCTTTGGGCATCATAGATTGCAATGGCCTATGAATTAAAGGGTTTTATATTACATTTTCAACAAGTCAAATTTTATTTTCAGTTACTACATCAAAGGAGCTAAAAGACAGAGGAAGGGGTGTGTGTGTGTGTGTATGTGTGTGTGTGTGTATGCATGCACAGTTATGGAGTCCAGGCTGGGTAAGAGTTTGCTGATAAAGATGGCAACAAGTCTCTACTTACACCTTCAGCTGTTTGTTGAGGTCAGAGTATATGAAATTGAAGATAAAATGGTAAACCAGTCCCATGCTCTGCTTTCTAGAAGTTTAGAAGAAGGAGGAAAAACTAACTGGGGGATCAGTGTTATCCAGAGTGGTAGTGCTGAGGACACATAGACAACATATTTGTCAATGAAAAGCTGACCCTGGTAGACAAAAAACACAAATTGTAGGGCATCTATCCAATCTGAGCTCCAGAATTTGTGGGCCCCAGTATGAAATGTAAATATGAGACACCCCCCCTCAGTCAAAAAGTATTAAGAATTTCAATGGTGACAGCAGAACATCAAGCCAAGGGTGAGTGACTGTGTCACAGCCTGTGAAACTAGGGAAATGCTAAAAATGCAAGGAATTCACCAGAGTGGCCATAAGCTGTTGTGCTGGCCATAGTGGGTGACAGGAAGCAGTTCTATTTAAGGAAATTTCCTCGCAGCTGCAGTGCGAGACAAGGTTTGCAGTGGTTGAAAATAAGGTTTGTGTCCAGAAAGCTTCTCCAGTTAACTGTGGTTCTGCTGAGATGTCCAGGCGAGAGTAACTTCAGCTGTCTTCCTCGCCAGTAGTTTCAAGGATACGAGTCCTGTCCCCAAAAGGGACAGGCTGGTAGTGGGATAAAGTCCTTGTACCTCTGGCCCTTCTTCACTTTCCATCCGTTGGTACAGTGAGTGAACCATGGCTTATTTTTGGTTATTATTAGAGGTGGCAAGGACAGGGGGTTTACACCACTATCATGGGTAGGAAGCCTGGAGCAGGACTTTCCCCATAACTTTACTCCCACTTAGAAGCTTCCAGAAGGGGCTTTCTTATACTTCCAAACTGGTTGCTCTGAGGATGACAGTTTTTCAATAAGTGGATAGTAGGAGATTACGTGAGTGTATCCAAATTGGGAGATCCTGAGGGTAGCCCACAAAAGAACAATATAACTTGCTGTGCAAGCTCCAGGCTTTCATCCAACGTGTTGAAAATAGACCCTGTGAAATACCTTGATGTGTTTTGTTTATGCTGGTACAAAAGCCCCAGGACTTCACACAGGCTTGCTTTGGACATTTTCTTCCCATTGGTTTTCTTCAATAATATACAGAAAACTGTTTCACTTTAAAAAAGTGTCTGGACCATTGCTTTTCCCATAAGACAGAACATGAAAATGAGAATTTGGCTTAAGAAGAAGACTTTAGCAAATATGAGCTTTATCATAAGCATGTGGAAGAAATGTGTAAATGGTTTGCTTATAATATCTTTAAAATAACTCAGCAAAAAATATTTTTTAATAAAAACACACAGCCAATCCTCTGGGCTAAAAGCCTCCCATAGTTCCCTCATGACAGAGCAGATAGAGAGAAGTTACTAGACCTTCCAATATCTATTCCTACCACAACATTTACTGAACAGTCATTTATGAAGTTTCACAGGAAATGATTAATTCCTACTCAGTCACTCCAGAAAACTGGCTTATGCGCGGACAAGAAAGTTGAAAAGTCTTTTTGAAAAAAATGAGGGGAAAAAAAAAGAAGAAAATGGGATAATAATCATGGGATTAAAAGGAAAATATTTCAAAGGAGACGGGTATTCATAGCTGTAAAATTTGTAAAGAGGCCAAAAATCAACAATAATAGTTGCAGTTAAAGTGTAGTATTTGCTCTCTGCCAGACATTTTCTCAATACTTATTATAGCTTCTCATTTTTGCAGATAAGGAGACTAAGGCAAAAGCAGGTTAAGTAACTTGTCCAAAGTCTCAGCATGTAATTGTTTGTGGAGGAATAGAAGTGAAGCCAGCTGTTCTAATCCAAACCACCCACTGTCTGGGATAGTGGCATAAAGTGGCATCCGGGACAGTGGCATCTGGGACAATGGCATAAAGACCAACAAGACTGGGACCCAATGAACTAAGAAAGGAATTGTTTCCAACCTAGTTGCAAGACAGAAGACTAAGAATTATTAGCCCAAGGAGGGATTTTAGAGAAGTTTTCAGCTCTTTATAGGACCCTTCCCCCAACAAAATTTGACAAGAACAGCAGTATGTGATTCTGCTCCCATCAAAACAAAGGTCTTAATACATTGAGAACTACATCAGATAGCATGACATTTTATTTTTTTTTTTGCTTCGACCATTAAGCTTAATTTAGAAAACTCAGAAGGAGTAAAGACCATTGTATTTGCTGGTTATTTTACTCTTTATGTTTTCCTTTTATTATTCCTCAATTTTCTACATTCCTTCTTTTATTACTTTCTGTCTCAAACTTTATTTAACCATTCTTTTAGATTAGAGCTACCAACAAATTCTCCTAATTTCTAATTTCCATTTATATAAGAATGACTTCCCCATCATTCCAGAAGAATCTTCTCAATGGAATAGAATTCTGGGCTTGCAATTCCCTCAGTACTGGAAAAATGTGCCACTTCCTCTTGGCCTCCATTATTTCCAGTGCAAAAATCTGCTATAATTTGAACTTTTCTTCTACATGTTATACATCATTTCTCTCTGCTTTCAATATTTTTTCCTTAATTTTAGTTTCTATTGTATGATTCTGATATTTCTTGGTGGCTATTTATATACTTGGTTTTATTCTATTTGGGATTCTATCAGTTTTATGAATCTATATGTTTATGATTTTGCCATTTGAAGATTTTTTAGATATTAATTCTCCAAATAATTTTTCATTGCTACCTTCCTCATATTCTTCCAGAACTCCAATGACATTAATAGTAAGGTTTTTTTTTTTTTTTTAACAGCCTCACATGTCCCTGAGACTCTTTATTTTTAAAATCTATTTTCTCTAAAAGGAGCTCCCCTGCACTGTTGGTGGGAGTGCAAACTGGTCCAACCACTATGGAGAGCTGTGTGGAGACTTCTGGACCTACTAAACATAGAACTTCCATATGATCCAGCAATTCCACTCCTAGGTATTTACCCAAAGGACACAGAAACATCAATTCCAAAGAACCCCTGCACCCCTATGTTTATAGCAGCACTATTTACAATAGCTCAGCTTTGGAAACAACCCAAATGCCCAAAAATAGATGACTGGATCAAGATGTGGGACATATACACCATGGAATATTACTCAGCATTCAAAAAAGATAAACACATGCAATTTGCAGCAACATGGATGGCGCTGGAAGGGATCACGCTCAGCGAAATAAGCCAGAAAGAAAAAGAAAAATACCGGATGGTCTCACTCATAGCAGGAATCTAGAAAACTTAAATAAGGGACCAGGAAAAAGAATAACTATAAGAAAGAAAATATCAAAATCAACAAACAACTATGAACAAGAGACACTCTATGGGAGGTGGGGGGTGGGGAGGGGAGGGATTGGGGTCAAAATAAGGGGATTGCAATTGTATGGGGAATATAAAAATAAAATTTATTTTAAAAAAAAACTAAATCCTGAGATAGTGGTCAGCAAAACCATAGAAAACATGTACTAGCCTATGTTTGAAATATATTGGTCAAAATATCAATTGAGACTTTTCCAGATGTTGGAGTGCTGTCAATTAATGCTGAATCATCTGATACCTATCCCAGATTTTTTTAATTTAATGTATATATTTTTAATTCACAACTACACATTTGACATTAAAAAACAATCTATCACCTGTCAGGCCTTGAGCAAGTGCTGGATATGCAGTGATAAGTACAACAAAATGGTCTTTATTCTTAAGAGTTTTTAGTATATAATATTTAAAAGTGGAAGACACAAATTAGTCAAATAAAAACACAAATGTATGATCACAAAAAAAATCTATTTTCTCTACATTGTTCATATTGGGTAATTTCTTTTATTCTTTCATCAGTTTCACTGATGCCTTCCTTTCTTCCTCATTCTGTCATTGGCATCATCTTGGTTTTTGGTATGATGGGTGATTTTTGTTTTATTGATACTTGAATAATTTTGTTAACATGTCATGAAACTCCGAATCTTATTTAAGTTTTCTGTTTGACTAGCTTCCTTTGAGACCACTTCTATAGAAATAGGAAGTAGGTAGGTGCTGCCTCATTGCTGTCAGATGACAATAAAATCCAGATTTACTACTTGGTCTCCATTGACAACTGAAGGGATAATTTCCCTTGTTGGGGTTTTTGGGGAGTTCCAGATTCGTCACAGGCCACCACTGATATGTCCCTGCTTAGGAAAGAGTGAGACATCTTGCTACTGCTCTTCATGCCTCCACTGAAACCATATGTAGGAGGCCTTAACACCTGACTGTGCTATAGGTCATTTCTGATACTGCATAGCAAAGAGGAGGAGAGTTGCCTCATCAACCCCTGGTTAGTGAGTCTAGAAGTTTGGGCTCTCTGAATGTTCTCCACTGATACTGCTCAGTTGGGGCGAGTACAGCTAGTTCCCCACTTGGCCATCTCTGACACCATCTGGTGGAGGAAAAAGAGTGGGAATACAAATGTGGACATCTAGACTGTCCATTTTATGCTAGTTGGTGAGACCTCAGATTTTTCTGTAGAATATGACTATAGTGGAATGTTTATTATCGAAAAACTGGGGGTCTGTCAAGGTTGTTTCTTTGTTAATCCTTTGACTAGAGAGAAAGATTTTCTTGAGATATTTGTTTTGTTGCCTTTGATTTTTAACATTTATTTTTATTTATGCATACAGAACTGGGGTACAGGCCAGAAGTAAGGGGGGGTGAGAGGATTCACCAGAGACAGAGTGGAGAACAGAACAGGCAGACTGACTGAAATACACTGCTGAGGGGAGCAGTGGGAGAGGAGGCAGGAGAGGTCTGCTGCACCATGTGGGTCGCCTCCGTGGCCAGGGATGGAACTCATGCAGCAGTGGCTGCTGATTGCCTCATAGTGCTGCTTCTTAATGCCCCGCGCCATCAGGGAGGCCCCTGTTCCCATTGATATTTCTGGGTTGCCAGCTTTTCCAGTTCCCAGACTGGAATACATGAAGCAAAAATAAGACCCAGGAAACTCATCACCTGTCATTTTTCTAGAATTTTAAGCTGAACTTAGCAGCGGAAGTATAAAAATGTACATCTACTCCATCATTCCAGAAATGGAAATCACCAATTGATTCAGATATGTTAATCAAAAAAGACAAGGTATTTCAGTAGGAAAAGATGGTCTTTTCAACAAATGGTTCTAAAACAAATGGACATCAAAATAAAAAATAAACTTCGGTCCTTACCACACCATACGCAAAACTGAACTCAAAGTGCATCTCAGATCTTAATGTAAGACTCAGACTATAAAACTTCTTGAAGAAAAGCTAACAGAACATTATAATGATTGTGGACTTGGCAAAGATTTATTAGATATAACACAAAAGTCCAAAGTATAAAAGGAAAAATCTCATTATAAGGACTTACTCAAATTAAAAATATTTTTGCTCTTCAAAGATGTTTACAAAAATGAAAAAGTCATTCGAATCTTTGCAAACCCTGTATCTAACAATAAAATTTTGTTTTAAATGTAAAGAACTTTTATAGCTTACCAAAAAAAAAGCCAAACAACCTACTTATAATTGAGGAAAATAGTTGAACAGTTCACCAAAGAAAAATATACAAATGGCCAAAAAGCACATGAAAACAAAAAAGTCACTCAACATAAAGAAGTTATCAGTAAAATGTAAATAAAGACCATAATAAGTCACTACTACCCTCTCACTAACATGGCAAAAATGAAGGAGTCTGGCCACAGCAAGTGTGGGCAGGGATGTAAAGTGACCCAAACTCTCCACCCAATGCTGATTAAAATGAAAAATGAAATAACCACTTTGGAAAACATTTTGGCTGTTTCTTAAAATCTTAAATATGCATCAACCATATGACCCCATTATCCCAACTCGTAGGCATCTACCCAAGAGAAACAAAAGCATATGCTCACACAAAGACTTTGCATCTAATCATTCATAGCAATTTAATTGTAACACCCCAACTTGGAAACAACCCAAATATCCATCAAGAAAGTGAATGGATAAACAAAGTTTGGTGCATCCATACAATAAACTATTACTCAGCAATAGAAATGAGTGAACTACTGATGCAAGCAACAACATGAATAAATCTAAAAATAATTATGCTGATCAAAAAAGGCAGACCGAAAGAAAAGTATGCATGATATGATCCCATTTATATAAACTTCTAGAAAATACAAACCCGTCTAAAGTGACAGAAATAAGATGAGGTTGTCTGGGGTTGGGGAGATGGTTGCAAGAAGGGGATTACCAAGGAACATGAGGACACTATTGTGGTTGATGAATATATTCATTATCTTGATTGGGGTTATTGTTTTCAGCCTCATCAGATTGTACAATTTAAATTTGTGCAGTTTAATATCAGTCAATTATATCTCAATAATGCCAACTGCAAAATAGTTAGCTCATGGGTTTGTGCTGAGGATTAAATATGCAAACAACTAGCTAAATGCTTGAGACTTTTGGTTTTCATTCTTCTCTTCACATGCATATTGGAGATTAAGTGAGTGAAGTGGAACATAAAAAGAGTGTGTTTTCCTTCCTATTTTGTGGGACCTGATAGTGTGTTCTCCACAGCACAGCTACTTCATCAAAGCTGAGTCAACTATAACAAATGGAAGAACATTCATTAAATGAGTTTACAATCAGTCACAGAGCAAGGGAAACATAGCTGTTAGAAATTTGCCCCCCATTGAAATGTTTTAATTCCAGGATGCTTAGCCTCGTTTCCTCTCATTTTTAATTTCGTCCTCCTGGTTGTCTTACCTTAAATCCTTCCATTCATTTTTCTTTCCATTTCCATAACTATTCAACCAGGTTGGATTTGTCATGAAATGCTTTTAAATTCCTTATCTGTCTTCCATGTACTTATCCCAGGAGATTTGACCAAATTATCATTTAATGTTAAAACATAGTGTCACTATTTTATTTACTGACTTAACAGAATTTTTTATCATAACTCTTCGTTGTTCTGTTTATTCAACTTTGTGCTTGCCTTGGCTCCCTGCTCTGTCATAGCGAAGCATTATGTGAAGGTGAAGTTGCGGTCTGTCAACTGTGCGATATCAGGTTGTAGGTGGAAAGCAAATGACTCATTGGCCCTGGGATAGTAAATTCTGAAAAATCAGATGTGTGGCACACAGGTGGGAGTTCAGTCCACATTACTGGAAAATGACTCAATGTGATTAAGTGATGTACTAGGTAGTCAACCCTCCGCATGTGTTAATCACCTGCTTGAGATGAGGCAGGCATTGTCATAGTTCATATCAATGTCTCTAGAATCTTAGCATGTTCACCTTATGTCACGTTGACATAATTTCAATGTATGTACATGAAAAATCAATTTAATCCTTTGTACCATGAAAAACATGAAGGCTATAGCTGAGGGGATGGATTGTGAATCAATCCCCAAAATAATTAACAAAATCAGTAATTCTGTGGCTCTTATGCTACAATGCATAATAACTATGTATGACCATACAGCCTTTGTGTTGATTTTACTAGAAAATTCCATTAATTTGATAGTGTCACACATCACATTCTCCTTGGTAAAAATAGTAGGACCCTCACATGGCTACAATATTGATTGTTTGAAGATTTAATCAACTAATTAAATTGTTTGAAAGTGACTTTCTCTGGGGAAAAAAGAGCTGGAACATACAAATCCAGGCTCCCTTCACACTTTATCTTAAAATTTATTTCAAAAGATAGACAAAGGTTATAACATATGAATATATTTAATGAGTAATAGAAAGCCTTTGATTTACCCCACTGTAAGAAGTCCTTTAAAGAATTTTATGTAAATTTCTGAAAGTAGCTCTTGGTCACTTGTGAGAATATAACTGGTCTAGAGTCCAACCCAGATCTTGTCTATCCTAATTTAATTGTAAACTTTTTTACCTAGAACATTTTTTCTGCTTATGATGATTAAATCTGTGGGCATTTGTTGAAACCATTGAACTGCCATTTGTGTTAATGTTGCATCCCATAACTATTGCTCCTTTTTATGTAAAAAGCATAAGGATTAATTGGGCAACACTGAAAAAAAGGCCCTAAGTACAAATTTTTGGTTTCCGTCACTGAGCACCAGGTAGAGGCTAATTGAACTTGTTCTAGATGTCCCTGCTTATTCTGAGATTCTGCATCTCCTTTAAGAGAGTATGAATGATACCAGCAATTCCAAGGCACAAACAGAGAAACACCAAAGAGAAAATGAAGGCGGCCTCCCTGGTGGTCCAGGGGTTAAGACTCAGTGCTATCACTGTCATGGCCTGAGTTCAATCCCCAGCCAGGAAACTGACCCACCTATGGCACAGCAGACTTCTCCTGTCCCGCCCGATGCTCCCCTCAGCAGTGTTTTTCAATCAATTCCCCTATTCTTCTCCCCACAGTGTCTCTGGTGAATCTTCCACACTTGCGGCCTACACCCCAGTTCTTCTACATAAAAATAAATAAATAAAATCTTTTTTTAAAAGAGAGAGAGAAAAAGAAAAGAACAGACAATCAAGGAGAAGGGCCATGAGGAAGGAAAAAATGAGAAGAGATAGGGAAGTAGTGACTGAATTAAAAAGATTGATGAGAAGAGGAGAGGACACAGGATGGACACTGACTTGCAAAATGAGAGGTTGGAATCTGATGGGAGTCCAGGGGAGAATGGAAGTCAGGGAGAAACCCGTGGATGACGGGGGTAGTAGGAATGTCTCTTTGACTCCACAGCAGACGAGCCTCCCTCATCAGCTCTATTTCAAAGGCTAGCAATATAGTAGATGAATGTGTCCTCTTTGCCTCAGATGCCACTTAGAGCCTGACCCAAATGAACAGAGAGAAGGAATGATACGCTTTCCTCTTGAGTTACATTTTACCAACCTTGGCTTGCAGCCCAGACCTTGGAAATAGGCCATCTTTGATAAAGCAATGCAGCCTGAAGATGAAGAACAGATCTGAGAGTCTGGCTAAACTAGGGGGCCGCAAAAGGGCTATAGGGATCTGCAAAAAATAAATAAATAAGTAAAACCAGTTTCTCCAAGTAATTTAGAGCACTGCCCCCTTAGGATAAATTCAGAAAGAAACTCCACAGCTCCTATTTCAATCTGGGCATTGGGAGATAAAACGACTGCGTAAAGTTTGTACTGAGATGAAAGCATAAAAGGAAGTCGGGATTCCTCAATTCTAAGCTATAGTGTTTTTTTTTCCCCCCCTTTTTCTTTCCATCCTTTCTCCCCTCCTCTCTTTCTTCCATCTTCCCTTTAAAAAAAAAAAATTAATTATGCTTAGTTTAAAATCACTACGTCCACTCATTCACTTCATGTAAAAACCCAGAGGATTTTGAGATACCACCTCAACTTTTGTCACCACCAACCTACTACTTTCTGTCCTAGTGGAAAATGCAATCTAATATTTTCTTATGCTTCATGAGTTGATGTGCAAAGTTCACTGGAAACCCCATGTGAGCAGACCCACTCCAACTCTGCATCTCTATGCTATTGCTTTGTGGAGAGAAGCGTTCTTTGAATTATTTGCTGTCAGCTGGGTCAGGGCTACTCCTGAGACCAAACTCTTGATTAAAGGATAGGAGACTGATATGGGAGTGTGCTGTGCTTGTAAGCAGCATAAAGAAACTATAAGTTTTGTGAAGACTTTAATCTGGGGATAGATTTAGATGCTCAAATAGTTTACCTACATTTGGTTTGTTGCTTTACATAAGTGTTTCTTTGTTCTCCACCATTTTGTTACCTGCAGTTCTGCATTCCTGTACAAGGTCAGAACTGCCCGGTCAATTGTTCAGAGCCAAACCTTACAAAGTGCCTTTCAAAACAACCAAGAGCTTAAAGCTTGATCACTCTGGGAAGGCTATGCATCACGAGGCATAACCGGGAATTCCCAGGGGCCTGAGGACCAATGCTTAAAGGTACTCCCGACTTACACATCACGAGGTATGACCGGGCTCCCCCCAGGGCTGAGGACCCATGTATGACAAGCTGATCAGTGGAAAGCCTTGTTGATAAGATTGAAACCAAGGCTGGGGATCTAAAGCTTGAAAGCTCAATTACAATACTAAGTCATCAAGTAGATGAGAAGTGACCAGAGGGCCGACTCACAACCCCTGATACTATAGATGACAGAACATGTTTTCTGATTTCACCCCTCCCTTTTTTCTTTGTCCTCCTTCCTCTCACAACTGATGCTGTATAATTCTTCTATCACTAAAAAGGCCAGGATCTTGCTCTTTAGCAGCAGCCTGCATTACGTAGTCTGCTCCAGGACTCCCATTTCTTTATCAGTGTGGTGTTGCCCAACACAACAGTCAGTGTCAAATATTCCATTCACTTGCCCTACTTTAATACAAATTCAAATCAATCAGTGTGTACTGATTCTCTTCTCTGTCCAGGACTCTGTTGTGCTGATTTTTTTGTGTGTGGAGAAATTACAGAAACAAATAAAAGAAGTTCTCTGCTTTCAGGGTATCGTTTTTTTAATAATAAATTTTATTTTTATATTCCCCACACAATTGCAACCCCCTTATTTTGACCCCAATCCCTCCCCTCCCCGCCCCCCACCTCCCATAGAGTGTCTCTGGTTCATAGTTGTTTGTTGATTTTGATTTTCACTTTCTTATAATTATTCATTTTCCTGGTCCCTTATTTAAGTATTCTAGGTTCCTGCTATGAGTGAGACCATCCGGTATTTTTCTTTTTCTTTCTGGCTTATTTCGCTGAGCATGATCCTTTCCAGCGCCATCCATGTTGCTGCAAATTGCATGTGTTTATCTTTTTTGAATGCTGAGTAATATTCCATGGTGTATATATACCACATCTTCTTGATCCAGTCATCTATTTTTGGGCATTTGGGCTGTTTCCAAAGCTTAGCTATTGTAAATAGTGCTGCTATAAACATAGGGGTGCAGGTGCTCTTTGGAATTGATGTTTCTGTGTCCTTTGGGTAAATACCTAGGAGTGGAATTGCTGGATCATATGGAAGCTCTATGTTTAGTAGGTCAAGAAATCTCCACACAGCTCTCCATAGTGGTTGGACCAGTTTGCACTCCCACCAGCAGTGCAGGAGAGTTCATTTTTCTCCATCACCTCGCCAACATTGGTTGTTGCTAGTTTTTTTAATATGTGCCATTCTCACTGGTGTAAGATGGTATCTCATGGTAGTTTTGATTTGCATTTCCCTGATAAAAACAGATGATAATGATACCCTGATGACACTTGTAATCATGGTATCATTATCACCTGTTTTCTTTCTAATGCAAATCCCTAATAAAGCAAATGAAAGAAAAGAAAAAGAAAGAAAATGATGAAACTTTAAACTGTTTATTTATAGGAGGGAACCCTAAAAATTTTTAGAATTATAGGGAAATGGGAGATTTCATTGGTCTCAAAGCTGCTGCTCATCCCTATATTATAGTCTGTCATGGTTTCCTGCTCGAGTCTGGCCCAAGTCTTGGAAGTTGAGATCGTCACTGTGGACCAGTCCAGAGACAGTTCCACCCTCTGCTCTCTCACCCATCACTGCCACAGAAGGAAACTTTTCTGGTATAGGGACATGTTCACCAGTTAGAGACCATCTGGGGAAAAACATTCATGTTAACAAAGCAGACATTGTTGGTGCCACATTTTCCCCCACTTTGTCCTTCCTGCCATGTGCCTGAAAGGCACAGAGGATGGCAGATATTTTGTGACTATAGGGAAAGACTAAAAGAATGATAGAGATACAAATTATGACTTGAAGATGATGAACCACTGCCAGCAGCGGTCTACGTCCAGAGTCCTGATTCACTGAGAAAAAATAAATCCTAATTTGTCTAAGAAATTTTGTATAGGCAATGTTGAGTAAATGGTTTAGAACATCAGCTCTCAAGACAGATTGCTCAGCTGCAAATACAACAGTACTACCTGCTAACTGTGTGAACCAGAGCACATCCTTCATTCTGCTTCTGCTTTGATTTGCTCATATCTAAAATGCAGATAACAACACGTATCTCTTGGACATTAGGGGCCTTTCAGGTCCCTGAACCCCCACAGACAGCAATGTTCCTTGGAAAAACCATTTCAAATCACAAACCACTTGAGATACCACCTCTTGGAAAATTAAGAACTGCCTGTGGTGTAAGAGTTTTCAGAATCTTTTTCTTGAAATCCAGTTCAAGAGAACCAAAACTTTGGAAGAACCACTTCCCCAACCTAGTTCTACTGACCAAAAACAGAAAATCATGCTAAGTGGCACAGCCCCAGAAAAAAAATCAGTGAATAAATTTTGGGGGCTTGTCACATAGTTCAGAGTAATTCTCGCTAGAAAAATATAAAGTGGCTGTGGTCATATTATAGGCAGTACTCACCAATATTGGGTACCATGTATCTTTAATTAAATCCAAAGTCTCTTTTAGTGTTTTGGCATTGCATTATTTTAGATATTATTAAAATTTTCTGCTTGATTTCAAAATAATTTCATAGTAAAAATGTAATATTGTTAAAAATGTTAATTATCCCTAACTAAATCTATGGGATCTCAATTAAAAACCAGCAAGTTTTTTGGAAGTTCATTCATAATGTAATTCTGAAATCTTGTAAATAGAAATAGAAAAAGTCAACAATAGCCAAAATAACCTTAAAGAAGAATAGGAAGAATTTATTATGAAATTTTAGTAGATCGGACAATGTGATCATATTCCAAGGACAGACAAATGAAGCGAATATGAAATCCTAGAAATGGACGAGTGCAAGTTTTCACACTTAAATTTTGAAAACTAGATATAGCAAACAACGGGAAACCAAATCAATAAAAAAAAAATTAACTCAATTGAAAAATGGGCAAGTGATTCAAACAGAGATTTCCCAAAATATTTATTTATTTTTTTTTTTATAATTTTTTTATTTTTTTTTTAAATAAATTTTATTGTTATATTCCCCATACAATTGCAGCCCCCCCATTCTGACCCCAATCCCTCCCCTCCCGCCCCCCTAAAAGTGTCTCTGGTTCATAGTTTTTTGTTGATTTTGATTTTCACTATCTTATAGTTATTCATTTTCCTGGTCCCTTATTTAAGTTTTCTAGATTCCTGCTATGAGTGAGACCATCCGGTATTTTTCTTTTTCTTTTTGGCTTATTTCGCTGAGCATGATCCCTTCCAGCGCCATCCATGTTGCTGCAAATTGCATGTGTTTATCTTTTTTGAATGCTGAGTAATATTCCATGGTATATATGTACCACATCTTCTTGATCCAGTCATCTATTTTTGGGCATTTGGGTTGTTTCCAAAGCTTAGCTATTGTAAACAGTGCTGCTATAAACATAGGGGTGCAGGTGTTCTTTGGAATTGATGTTTCTGTGTCCTTTGGGTAAATACCTAGGAGTGGAATTGCTGGATCATATGGAAGCTCTATGTTTAGTAGGTCCAGAAATCTCCACACAGCTTTCCACAGTGGTTGGACCAGTTTGCACTCCCACCAACAGTTCCCAAAATATTTATAGTTCTAAGTTCCCCACTTGCAACATAATTTAATTTCAAATATTTAAATTTAAAAAATGGTATTTATTTAAGCCATGAATATATAACATGCAACAAGGGGTACCTGTCCACTCTCAAGCTTTATAAAGAAAAAAAATCTGATGGGATTGAGATTCTGATTATCATACCCTTTGCTGTTTAATTCCAGAGCTTAAATACTTTGTTTGGGATCTGGGGGTAAGACATCTGCTTATCTTGGCTTGTCCTGTTCTCTCTATTTTTGGTGCTTTAAAGAGTACTGGGGACTGTATCATCTGGGACCTACATAGCAAAGAATGTGCTTTTCTTGCCAGCAATGGAGCTGGCAAAAAAAAAAAAAAAAATGTAAGCACTCTAGACCAAATGAAAAAAAGTCCTTTTTCAAGCACAATGCATGCTCACACTACACAGTAGGTTGCAAAAGGGACAAAAGGATATTGTAGACTCAAGTCAGCAAATGTTCTTTTGAAAGCATAGCCAGCTTTGTAAATATGTTGACACCGTTTTCTTCAAGGAAATGAAGACAAGAGAAGTTTCAACAGCCCTATAGAGAGGCGAATCCTGCTCACCCTCTCTATCTAATAGCTTGGCATTTGTTTTTTGTTGACTGTGTTGTGGATAATGGCATGTTTACCTTGGGGAAATTAGGGGCATAATGTGGAGGATGGGGAACTAATTGACCAATATGTGAGCAAAATGTCTATTGCCAGCTCCTAATAGCAGGAAACAAGACCACAAATCAAAAAGAAAAAAATATCACTTAGCATAATTCCCGCCAGCTCCATCCGTGTTGTTACAAATGGCAAGCTTTCATCTTTTTTAAAGCTGAGTAGTATTCCATTGTTCACAAGTCTTGATCCATCTTGATCCATTGATGGACACTTAGATTGTTTCCATACGTTGGTTATTGGAAATAATGTTGCAATGAACATAGGAATTCATATATTTATTTGAATTAGTGTTGTCATAGTCTTCAGACAGATCACCAGAAGTGAAACAGTGGGATCATATGGCACTTCTATTCTATGTCAGATGGAGAAAGATAAATACCATATGATTTCACTCATTTGTGAAAGATAAAGAAACAAAATAAAACAAAAACATACTCAGATTATAGGAACAAAATGGTGGTTACAGAGGGAAGGGAGGAGGGGAATGGTAGATCAGTAAAGAGGATCAGCTGTTGGTGGTTGGTTGGAAATTAGAGTTTTGGCAATGCTCAGAATGTAATTTGTGCATATGGCAAATTAAAATGCCTCACCTGAAACCTGTATGTTTTCAACCAATGTTGTGCCATTTTTTTTTTTAAGTTCAGGGATCTGAACTTAAATTTAGTTCATGGGAGAAGAAAAAGAGAAGTTGCACGTTTAGACAGGTTAAATAACTATGTTGTGTGATTTACATTCCCTGAATTATAAATGAAGGGTTTTTCTGTGTCTTATGTGCCCATCTGAGAGTGGGTGGGGTTCATGAAGCAAGCCAAAGACTGTTGCATTACCCATAAGTGTAGTTAAGAACCAGACAACATTGGATTAAAATATCTAACTTCAGATGCCTTATGAGGCTCCTCCTCAGGGCTTTTAGAAGCAGTCAGAAGCATGTCTTTAAAGAGCACCTTCAAAAAAGGAAGGGGAAAAAAATACAGCCAGCCCCGGCTATCTGCAGGGACATGGCTAAGGCCAGTTGGGCCCATATGGGAATGCTGCAGAGTTGCGGACACTGAGGGCCCCCTCCAGAGCACAAAGACTGAATACCCCAATCCTGTGCACCATCAGTAGCTTGCACCAATCACTCAGAACTGAGAGGAGGTTTGTCAGACTGTCTCTTTAAATCCAGCCCTGAGTTCACCCCAGGAGCCAAGCCTATTCCTACTAAAGAACCTGGTTTCTTTTCTTCTCACTCCAGGCTGGCAAGAATGATCTTTTGCAATGTAAGAAAAGAGGGTCAGGTGGAGAGGTGCTTATTCCTGCCTTTTCTTTGACTCTCTTTTCAAAGGAGGGAAATAAATAGGATGAAATGGGCCCAGGGAGGAAACAAAAGGTTTATCTTTTGATGGAATAGATTTCAAATAGTTTTCTAAAAGAGGCGTAGGTTGTGTCGTGTCTGCGTTACAGATGTCATGTGCTTTAAAGAGCTAATTTTAAATTCCATAACCACCTGAAATTGCAAGCAGAAATGAATCCATTTTTCTCATAGGCACCAAAGACACTAGCATCCTCTGCTTTTTGTCCACTTTTTGCTTCAAGTGCATACATATATTTCTGAATCTTCAGAGGCGGTGCAACCTCTGGAGCACAGATGAGAAGATAGTAAATTTATATTGTGCAGGGCTTATTTCCTCTGAGAAAATGGAAAACACATACCCTGGTCTCTCAGGTCATCTCCACTGATTATTCCAGCAGTCTAAGCTGGCTGCGAACCCAAAAATTGACCAGACCCTAAAGACCTGCAGAAACACCCAGAAACAAGTAAGAGCAATGTCCTGGGTTGGAAATGTCCTGACAAGGGCTCAGAGAAAGGGTGCTTGTGTTGAGTAGAGGCAGGAGTTGAACCCAGGACCAGAAGACCAATGGTCATGCTCATTGTTGTGTCTGCCAGGACACTCCTTCTAGTACCTGCCTCTCCCTGTAAGGTTGCTGCTTCACCCTGTTGAGCAGAACTGGAGCTAAACCAGGTGCTATAGGAGACAGACACCCCAACACCACATCGCCTTGCCACAGTCCACATGGGATGAATTCTATCATCGTATGCTTTCATTAACCAACGTTTTTTTTTTTTTTTTTGCTTCCTTCCTCACACCCTTTCCTGCTTTCCAATTTATCAAAAAGATTTTGTTCCATATTATGGAACATGTCCGTCTGCCTGTTCTGCTCCCTGCTCTGGCTCTGGTGAATTCTCTCGCCCTCCTGTGCTTCTGACTATACCCAGTGCTTGTATAAATAAATAAATAAATCTTAAAATAAAATTTATATCTCTGGTCTAGCCACATAGAATAATACAGGATTATTCTCTGGCTTTGTTCCCTGTAAAGTCTCATCACCTATATTTATATTTATTGTTTCTCAATATTTCAATTATACCACCTTTTTAAAATCCACCCAGTTTTAAATGTTATTTTGTGTAACTAATACTTATTTAGATTTGCCAACAGGTTTATGGAGTTCTTTTTTCATCATTATTTCCTATGTCCTACTCTTACGCTTTTGGATGAAGTTCCTTTTTCCTGAAGTTCAAGTTTTAATTATTTTTTATATGTAAATTATGAACTTTGACTAGCACTTACATGTTCAGCATCTCTATGCCTAAACATGTCCTTTGTGCTCAGCAGTTGGGTTCCCTTGGAGCTTTCAAGCTATGATTCCATTTTCTTCTTGAATCTCTAGTTTTTTATTATCTATGATCCACAGTCTTGGAGAATACAAGCTGTGCTCCCCCTGCTCCCTTTCACTAATCTGTCATGCATCTCAGTGACTTCTAAAATTTCATCTTAGAAGCTCAGAAAACCACCATAATATACCTAGGTCTGGGTTTCTTTCAGGACTAAAATTTTTCAAAAGAGAGCTTCTGAATTTTTCCTGTATATTTTCTTCCTATGTTCTCAATTCTCTCCTAAGATCTCTTTTAGATCTTAAAGCTGAGTCTTGGGAAGTAAATTATCCCATTTGTATTGCCTGCTGACTCTTTTTCTTACTACAGTTTATCATTGTTTTAAAGTAAGCTAATTTTTCTCAATGGAGGCTGCTCTATGGAAGGCCATCCCCTGGAGCAGAAAGAATCTATGCACAAGTGCTTCACGTTCCTTCTGCCACAGTGTTATAGGTATCACTTCAACTACCTCCAATATGCCAGCACCTCACCACCTACACAACCTCTTCCATTGACCTCTACTGCCACCACTGATACTACCACCTCCACCAACAGCTCTACCCACCATCACCTCCACCCCACCAAGACCATCTCTTCCGCTACCTCTACCAACACCCCTACCTCAAACATATCCACCAGAGACATCCCACCATCACCTCCCACCACCTCCATACCTCTACCAACATCATCACCTCCACCCGTACCAATACTGTCTCCATCATCTCTACCTCTACCAATACTACCTCCACCCACACGATCATGCAACCTCCCCAACACTTCAATTACCACCACCTTCACCAATATTTCTACCACCTCCCCTGTCACCACCACCCAAACATTTCATTTTGTGTGACTGCAAAAGAAATTCCTGTGACTGTGTGACACATCAAACCTCTGTAAACATGTTGAGAAGAAATGTCACAACCAATGTAATGTTAGGTCAAAAGTGAATGGAAAGGGGCCTCCCCGGTGGCGCAGCGGTTGAGCGCTGGGTTGCGAAACTGCCCACGGCCTCTGTGGCGCCGGTTCGATCCCCGGTTGCTCCCCGGCCACCAGAGGAGGGTCCCACATGGCGCGCAGACCTCTCCTGCCGCCCGCTGCTCCCCTCAGCAGTGTACTTCGGTCCTTCTGCCTGCTCTGCTCCCTGCTCTGGCTCTGGTGAATTCTCTCACCCTCCCGCGCTTCTGACTGTACCCAGTGCATGTATAAACAAAACAAACAAGTAAATAAAAATCATAAATAAATAAAAATACATGCCTCTTAAAAAAATAAAAAAATAAAAAAATAAATATTTAGAAAAAAGTGAATGGAAAGTAGGTAAGAGATGGATTTGACACAGTCCTGAGCAATGAGGATAATAAAAACAGGAACTAGGGTATGGGTAGAGAGGAATCCTCTGTGCAGGTTTTCCAGATGTGAGGATGAGTGGTGCAATGTTTGACATAATCTTGACTAGTAAAAGAAAAAAAAAATGATAGAGATACACAGGTTTCTGCAACAGTAATGTTCAACATAATCTTGACTAGTAAAAGAAAAAAAATTGATAGAGATACACATGTTTCTGCAACATGGTGTTAATCTAGAACTGCTTTTGTCTTAGTGACAGATGAAGAAAATGGAATAGATGACAATCCCCCTATAACTGAGACTGAATTTCTAATGCTAGATTTACTAAGTGATTTTAAGCCCAATACTGTCCATTGGAATCTGACACCATACCCCAGGCTATAAATGAATACAACTGAATGGAGAAGAGAGAACCTTCCTGTGAGGTTGTTGAGATATTTCTCTCTTTCCCGTGTTGGCAGGAAGAGGTGTCATCTGCATTCATCTACACCAAGTGAGAGGTGTTTCCTGGAAAGCACATGGATAGTACATGTTATTTGGAGTCTGGGAGCAAAGTGACTTATACAGGAAAGAAGCTGTGCCTTCAAGAGCCTGACCACAAAAAGAGAGCATGATGTTTCACTAGAAGCAAGTCTACTGCTACCACCTGTACTTTTCCTGAGAACTAAGCATGGAACCCAAACTGAAGCCACTTAAAGGATCCTTTTCCCAAAAAGTACACTGGGAGGGGTAAAATGAGTTAGAAGAGAATGGAATAAGTAGCTGAGAAGCGTAGAAGACAAAGAACAAAGTGGTCAGCTTAGGGATGCCTATCATTGCATTACAAGATGCCATGAGAGGTGTCCAAAATCCACATAATCACCCATGATGGAGTCAGCAAAGCATTCAGGCACTTTAAAAGCCCAACACCAAAATGACAACTGCAGCCAATCAAGTTGTGTCTTTTCCATTTGTCCTGAGCACCATCCTGAGGGGTCAGAAATTAGAGTTTGCAAAGATATGAGCTCCTGCCCTGCTCTGCAGACTTCCAAGTCTCAAATGGGTATGAGCTAACCTGGATAGATTTCACAGAGTTGATGTCTACACAGGATTGGACTTTTTAATTATGGAAATGAAACTGTTTGAGGTACGACCAGAGGGTATATCATGACAGAAGCCTGTTCCATTGTTCACAGCAGCTGGAAGAGTAAGAATTAATCATGAGAATGGTAAGCATAAGAGATAAAAGCCAAAATAGCTCATCTCTCCTCTTATGAACACACCTGATAAGAAGCATAAACCAGATGGATACCTTTTTCTATTTTGATGGGAATTGCATGAAAGAGTATTCACCAGAATTTCTATACTTACAGACTTACTTTAAGAAGTACTGGAAATAGGGTCTACATCTATATATGGAGTTGTATGTTTTATGCATTCCAGCTATCAATAATAAATTAAAATATAAATCAATAAGAAGAATCAATTAGCTTTCTGATATCGCTATACAAATGAGATTATAAAATTGATCAAAGAGCATGTACTCAAAAAATATAAGAAATAAATAAGATACAGGAAAGACAGGGATTTAATGAAAACATGTTTTCCTCGATTTTGTGCCATTTTTCAACTTCTGAAAATTTTTAATTTATTGAAATTTATTTTATCTTTATAAAAATAATCTCTGGGGCAATTTTCCTCTAAATCTGCCCACACTATCTCTTCAGTGGGTGCTATCACCTACAATAAATCTTCATTTCTTACTAAAAAAAATCTCTTCCATACCCAATTTTGTATTTATAGGTTTCTATTCTTTGTTAATGAGGATTACAAAAGCTGTATGAGATATGCTCCCCAAATCTGGAATACCTCCTGAATGAAAACATAATAGTAATATAAAAGATAAAGCTGTACATTTTCACATAATGGAGAGAAGTTGCTACTCAATGGTGGCTACATGCTGAGTGAGACTTCAACTGAAACTCTCCAACCTTCTGGACTGATAGGTTAACATTGGCCTTTGGCCCTTGGCAGGAAAAACCTGCCTCCCAAACATTGCTGTATCTTCCATATTACATGCCCACAAGGCAGCTGCGTATGGGTTCAGTTATTATATTAATTCTTCACACTCAGCTATGCATACTCCAATCCTGCAATCCTGTGCACTTATTTGGAAGATCCCTTTTCCAAATAAAGCAACATATACAGGTTCCAGGAATAGGACATGGATATCATTGGAGGGGGGGGGCAAATTTTCAGCCTACCTCACCTTCTAATTTGCTGGACTACAGTGCCAAATGCATGCATGAAACCATTCATGAATTCTACAAATTAAAGTGTCTATTCTCGGGCCTCCCCGGTGGCGCAGCGGTTGAGGGCTGGGTTGCGAAGCTCCCCGCAGCCTCTGCGGCGCCGGTTTGATCCCCAGCTGCTCCCCAGCCACTGGAGGAGGGTCCCGCATGGCTCGCAGACCTCTCCTGCCGCCCGCTGCTCCCCTCAGCAGTGTACTTCAGTCCTTCTGCCTGCTCTGCTCCCCACTCTGGCTCTGGTGAATTCTCTCACCTTCCCACGCTTCTGACTGTACCCAGTGCATGTATAAACAAAACAAACAAATAAAATAAATAAATAAAAAACATGCCTCTATTTAAAAAAATAAATAAATAAAATAAAGTGTCTATTCTCTAGAAGCTGCAAAAGCTCACCCCCTGGACTTCAAAAAGCTTACAGATCATCCTAGCAGGGACAAAGTAGCAGTATATCTTCCTGAACTGGTATCTGAGTTATTATATAGACTTCCTAGAGGAGACAGCGTTGAGCTCGAGAGGGCCAGGAATGCTAACAGGGTGATGGCCTCAGGCAGGTTCCCTGCCCCTCCCAGCACAGGAGAGGACCACCACCTAGCAGAGGAACCCAAGATAACTCATCTGGGCTTCCTGGGGCTACTCACTCATTTCCAATCTGTAGGCATGTCATGTGCCCCGTGCCGCCCCCCTCCCCACCCCCATGAACTGGTAAAGAAAACCTGCCACACCCTGACCTCCCTCCACGGGGCCACTCAACATCCTGCTCCTCCTCCTGCAAGGGCTGAAGTAAGAACCTTGATCTAAAAACCACAAACACTCAGGACTCAGGCTCTTGTGGGTTTGTATTTCATCTGAAAAATGATTGTACAAGCCAAGCACTTTCTGTGAAAAAAAAGAAAATATATGCAAGCTCTGAAAGGGGTCTTTATTATTTGCTTAGCAACAGTTTGCTATAAATAAAAGTGCCCTCTTTTGCTATTTTATGATTAATAGCCCAACATTCTCACAAAAACATTGGCCTTGCTGGCATACCGATTTCTTGTTTGCAGTGGGCTTGGACAACTCCACAATCTCTCTCTGAATACAAATTAAGTGCACAGGATTTTAAACAAAAGAAAAGCTGTCTCTTACTACACACTCATACGCTAAATGAGCAGAGAGACATGGCATGCACAGCCATAAATTTCTTATCTCTGGTCAAATATTTAATATGCATTTTCATCAATGAAGCCAACTGGAGAGGATTTTCTCTGGGATGCTATTTTGTATACTCTGATATCATGAATAGCAGACTCTCCCCACACCCTCCCAGGGTGGAAAACACAAAACTGGCACTGGCACTGATATGCGTGACTACTAACTCTGCAGCCCCACTGGGCTTGGCACACATCACTCATCTAATCTCCACTCTGTGCTCAGAGGGGGCGTCACCACCCCCCCCCTTTTACAGTCCAGCCAACAGAGACACAGGTCTATGAGAAGCTTGTCAGTTTCAAAGAGTGCATCAGTGGAAAATGCAGGGTTTGAACCAGGATTTGAAGACCCAAGCTCTCAAGCATTAAGCCCTTACTTCTCCATCATCGATGCTCATAAGAACCCATGGGCATGAGATTGTCATTCTGTGGTAAGAACAAGAAGCTGAGATTTGAACAAATAGGCTATTTCTTACTCTGTGTATCAAGGAGGCTGCTCAGCTTCACCTCTTTTATTGAAGGAAAAGCATGTTCCTCCAAAACAAGAAATGTGCCCGGTACTTAGCAAACAATTATCATATCAAATATTATTTTAGAAAATCTTTATAGTCTTCACAGCTGTTCAGAATAAAAACCTGGATATTACTAGAGAATATGAGCATTTTGTGAGGAAAGGTGACATCATCTTTGCATCCTGCAGGTGTTAACTGACACTGATTAAATGCCAACAAAACATTATGTGCTACAGGACAGAGGGGCAGTGGTCCTTTTCCAGCTGGCAGGATCTGGTAACCATGGGGATTGTGAGGGCGAGGAGAAAAGGTATAAAGAGGGGGTTTGGGGAGGGACATGGCCATCAGTCCACTTACATTACCCCCTAATCACACGTTGAGCCCTATTCCTCTAAGACAGAATCAGATTGTGGGCTTCTCCCTGTCCATTGGGGGAGGTACAGTGTTGTTAATGTGTAAATAGACAAAGGCATGTGTGATAATGTCTTTTCCCTAGCAACGTCCAGGGAAATGAAATCAAGGAGGGAGGAAGACAGAAATGGAGGAAGAGTCTTTCCTTGATACAGTGCACTTTCAGAAAGCGCACTGTATCAAGAGTAAGGTTTTCTTTGACGAATTGGAAGTTGCCTTCCCAGAGTTCAGAAGAGCTGAGAAAGTATGACGGGCAGCTGATTGATAGAGGGATGTTTAGGGATTCCCCGTAGGGTGATGAAGCCCGGGATGGGCAGTGGGTATGGTCTGAAAACTTCTGCTCACAAATCTCCATGCCATGGATGCAACGAAGATACAGGATTGGAAGGAAGCTCTGCACTTATGGACGCAACAGCCCAGGGAGCAGATGGTATTTCCAGCTATATTCCTTCCTGAATATTCCTTATTTATATGTGTAAGTTAGTAAAATGAACTGACTTTTATAGACATGAAGCTTAGCTACTACAACTCAATACAGAGTAATGAGTCTTCAAAGTGGTATTCTGTGTAGCTCAGAAGTTTGTCTGAGCATCCAGACATGCCTGAACCTCAAGTGTGAAAGAAGAATCTGGTGACCTACAGAAAACAAGCAAACATACATTCATTCAACAAGTACCTAATGAGTTCCCACTATGGGTCACCTATTTGGCAATGAAAATGGATCCCTTTCTTTAGTAAAGTTACCACAGAGAGCTTGGGCAGGGGGCAGGGAAGAGGATTATATAGCCCAGGTAGAAATCAGCAAACTGGAATATGACCCAACATTATGTTATGTTATGAAGACAAACTCCTCCTATATTGTTAATGTAGAGTGGAAGTCTTAAGTAGAAGTCTTCAAAGACAACCTATTTGTCTTCAAATCCTGACCATATCATTTACAATAGTTCCCCCTTACCCATGGATTCAGTTACCCATAGTCAGCTATGATCCAAAAATACGTACAATGAGATATTTTGTGAGAAAGAAAGAGACCACATTCATATAATCTTTGCTACAGTCTACTGTTATAATTGCCCTGTTATTATTAGTTATTGTTGTTAATCTCTCACTGTGCCTAGTTTATAAGTAAACTTTATCATGGATTTATATGCACATACAGGGTAAAAACATAATCTGTATATAGGGTTCATTAGCATCCATCGTTTCAAGCTTCCCTTGGGGAGCCCTAGGATATATCCCCCACAGATAAGGGAGGAACTGCTGTTTTAGTATGTGATGGTAGGAAAGTTGCTTAACCCCTCATAGCCTTAATGTTCTCTTTGTGTAACGGAGAGATGATAATGTCTGTCCCACAGTACCATTGAAAAGATTAAAATATGTAAATTAGCACAGTGCATGACATGTCAGTGATCAGTAAAGGCTACTTGCTACTTTATATCAGTAGTAACAAGAACTAGAACCAGATAAAACACAATAACACTTTTCTAAATGTGTTTTCTAAATATGTCCCTAGGTCCTCCAGTTCTGAGTCCCACAAAAATTGACATGTCCCACCTCTTCTCTAAGGCAGTGTATGTGCCGTGACAAGAGTGTTACAGAAATCCTCAGACAAAAAGCAGCTAATTCTGAGAGGCAGAACAGCTTTTATATGAGGCTTCATGTACCAGAAGGACTGGTACATCACCCACTCATATAACCCAAACCAGGGCAGCTCTTGGCCTGGAGAGTATCACTGGGCCATCTGATAAAGGGAGCAGTTGGGAAACAATGATCAGTACCACCATGATCATCATCCTAGTAGTCAAAAGGCAAGAACCTTGCAGGTAAACCCTGTCTCATTCATAGTACACAATTTTTTCTGCAATACGCCATGTCACAGGTTCTATTGTAGGATTCGTATATTTATTTAGAAGATCCTATTTTTTTAAAGATTTATTTATTTATTTATTTAGACAAGCACTGGGTACAGTCAGAGGTGTGGGAGGGTGAGAGAATTCACCAGAACCAGAGTGGAGAGTAGATCAGACAGAGTGAAGAAGTACACTGCTGAGGGGAGCATACACTGTTGAGGGGAGCAGCGGGCGGCAGGAGAGGTCTGCGTGCCATGTGGGACCCTCGTCCGGTGGCCGGGGATCGAACCGGCGCTGCAGAGGCTGCGGGCAGCTTCGCAACCCAGCGTTCAACCGCTGCACCACCGGGGAGGCCCTAGAAGATCCTATTTTTGGAGCCATCATTTAGTCCTGTTAAATTATAAAGACTTACTAGAGTGCATAGCCATGTGCAAAGTGCTTTCATAAACAGCGTCTCATCTGATTTCTCACAATCAACTTAACTTAGGATCTGGTGACCAACTATTGAGTTGTTTTTTCTGTTTTCTCTCTCCCTTCCGGGCTCCAAGTTCAAGGAGATGTTTGACCCTCTGAAATAGATTTGGTTCTTGGCACCATTTTGTCATGAACTCTCCATGTGCCAAGCCCTACCAGTGTGTAAGCATCCACTGTCAGCTCTCCAGCAGCAGAAAGAGCATCTCAAACCAGAGCAAAAGCCAAAGCTGCCATCCACTAAAATCCTTGGAAATATTATCTGTGTATGCTGCAGACTTTAGGTGGGACCAGCGTTTGACCAATGGCCCATCCTGGGCTCATCCTGCATACCTCAGGTTGAGCAGGATGGCAACAAACATTTTGGTAAAGCCATGACATCTTTAACCTGAGATCACTTTGAGAAATATTCAAGGAGCTCACAGCTGAAAGGAATCTTAGCTATTATCCAGTGAAGAAACTTTGCCCTATTTGAATGTTTTGGGGCATCCATACCTAAGAGACAAGTTGTCAATTATAGCCTAGTTTGAGCAAAGTAGTTTCTTCAAATAGCCTAGCATCTTCTTGTGAAGTCCAGTGGCCCTGTGGTGACGTCTCGTTCTTGGAGCTCCCAGAGAAACTTATCAGTGTTAGTTGTAACTTTCTTCCTAAAATCCTTACATCCCTCCTGGTTTTATTTTCCTTCTGTTTCATGGACAGATTCCCTGCCTTTTTTTCTGACGTCTTTCTTCTTTTGTGATGTCATCTCTTAATTAAGTGCATTCACAGTTATCATTCTCTCTCTCTCTCTCTCTCTCTCTCTCTCACACACACACACACACACACACACACATACACACACCTCTTGCTGTTTGAACTCCTAAGTCAACAATTCCTAAATACAGTCTCATGTCTGGCCTATGGTCTGCTTCTGGCCTCTCTGCCTTCATGTTTCCAGATCTCTGCCAACCTGGCTGACATTGGTTTCAACAACATGGATCACACTGTAGCTGACATCTTTCCAAGCCAACCTTCCTCTCCAGATTGTCCATTTCTATTACTGGCAGCACCATCACCCAGGAGTAAACCAAGATCAGAAAATTTAAGTCATTCTCCATCTATTTGCAGCTGCCATACATCCAAGAGCTTCTGGGATCAGTTCTGATCTCAAACCTTCTGTTTGGTTGTCTAACCTTTTGTCTTGATATGGCATTTAAAAGACAAGAAGCCACAGGGACTGTGCTGTCAACACTCCACACAGCAACCTGCCCCCATGCCCTCTGGGTCTCAGTCTAGTTACCACTGTAGGACTTCTTATTCCCACTCTCAGATTCTGGAATAATGAAGAAATAGCATCCAAACCCAGCATCTAAACGCTCCATTTCATTTTTCACAATTCCTTCAATCAGAATCTCCAAAAATAATTCTTTCTCTTTTACTCTCTCAGCAAAAAAGAAAAATGTAGCACCTTTCCCATTTACTCGGTACCCAGGTACCTTCCGTCTTCTTAAACGATGTGATACCAGCTTTTAGTTGTAATACTTACCTTCAGATAAAAGACAAACTGAGGTCTATTAAAAATTTTAAGACTCTGTTTGAGCAAAAATCTGTCTGAATCAGGCAGCAATACGAAACCAAACAGGAATTTGGGAAGAAACTTTTAGAGAGAAGAGGTAGCTGCAAAGTCAGGCAATGATTGATTGGCTGTAGCTTAAAGTCTAAGCAGGTGTTTATGATTGGTTGGCCTTAGTTTCAATTTCATAACCTTGAGGCACCTACAGGTTTGATTTTTGGTTTGCTTAGGTAGACTTCCAGGGCATCAGAACCCCCTCAGTCCAATGGCCACCTTGTTTAATTAAGCTAACATTTCCAAGGTCTCAATAACCTATGACCTAAGTCTTATTTCCCCAAAAGAGGTTTTAGTTCCCCAATAAGACCCTTGAGATCCGTCACCTCAGCTGTTTTTGGATGCCCTGGTTTGGATGTCACATTAGCTGGTTTCAGGCAAAGATAAACGTTTAATATTTTAAATAGACTTTCACAGTATAGTTTAATAAATGAAATGTGTCCTTTGTTAGCCGGTTCCTTTACACATACTGTTTTTTTAAAGGGATAAACAATATCATTCTTTACCGTAACAAAGTTGACCACGTGATAAGACTGGATGAACAAAATATGGATAAGCTAGTCATGGTTTGGAAAAGAAAAGAAAAGAAAAAAAAAAATGGTTGGGTGGGGGGTTTGTTTCCATTTATATGTAAATAGTGACACCTGCTGGTGAAAATACAGAAGCATTGACGTGAGATCTGGAAGTGCAGCAAAGCAGGTTCACATTTAAGAAGCATCAATCTATTTGGATCGTCTCATCATGGCAGTGTCTTCACGGGGACTCCCAAAGGTCCTTTGTGGAACCCCTAGAATTGAGGCTCATACCTGATTCTGGAACATCACACGATGTAGTTAAGACAATGCACTGATAATTAAAACAATTTCCCTGTATCAGATTCATTAGCCTAGTTTCAAATTTTAATTGCCTTCCCTTGTGATAGACTTTCACACGGTTTCCCTAGGGGACATGCTTACAGGCATTTCATCTCATCATACTTCAGTAATTGTGAATTAATTCTGTTTCCTATTCCGTTTTTCTAGCAAGGTGGTAAACAATAACATCAGGGATAGAAGAGTCTGGAGCAGAAGGACTAACAATGTCCGAATGTGGAAAACATGTCTGCTGAGGACACTTCCCAACTCCGCCCCCTCCACTGCTGTGCGCCAAGATGAAGCTCAGCTCCAGGATAAAGTAAATGTCAAGAGGCCCGCAGCAGCATGCCTTCCATTCAGAGCCAAACAAAGGAGGGTTTTCTTGGCCAACCTGCCTGCATGAGAGGAAGCCAAGCAGTGCTGTGTGGTTCGAGCCCTGAGGAAAACCAAAAATCCCCTGTTCCCTCAAAATGTAAATCTGGCAACAGGCATCAGGAGCTTCTGTGAAAATAGGGATTTCTGAAATTTACTGTGACTTGAAAGATAAAGGTTGGCTCATGGAGGGACTGTTCTAGGCTTGCAGTCCCACAGCCCCTGTTATCCCTGAGCCGGGTGCCACTGGGAAGGCAGCCCAGCATTCTTCTTAGCCACAGCTTACCTTACTCTACTACCACACCTCCCATCTGGCTTCAGGTTCCAGCCACAATTTCTTGTCCCTTGTTGCCTTGAATCCATGTCTACTGTTACTCCCAGATTCAAACCTCTGGAGGACCACTGTAGTTATATTAGCCAGGCTGCCCACCTCTGCCATTCTCAGAACCCCATCAGAATGCCACCTTGATAGAGTACCCTCTAGGTCAGGCCCCCAGTGGATGCTCTGCACACGTGGTTGCCCCGGATCCGCCAAACAAGACCGCCAGGCTGACATCATGTCCTGCAAGTGACAGATGCAGGCAGTGAAGCCCAGAGAAGAACCGGCTGAGTGGATCCCATTAAAAAGAATGAGCTGGAATTCTCGTCTCTGCCTGCCTCTAAGAAGCATATTTCCCTACTAAACCTGGATCATGGATTTCCACTACTCTAAAAGTTTTCACACACGGGGGTGTAACATAAAATGACTACAGATAATCATACTGTGTGGCACGCTTGAAAGTTGCTGAGAGACAAATCTTAAAAGTTCTCATCACATGAAAAACTTGTCAGCTCTGTGAGATGATGGATGTTCACCACACATTGTGGTGATCATCACACTGTATGAAAATAGTGAATCACTGTGACATACCTCAAACTAATATAATGTTCTGTGTCAATCATTCCTCAATGCTAATAGATAGAAGGACTGATAGATTTTGGATGGTCGGCAGATAAGCAGATACATAAATAGAAGCTCCCATGAATCCCACTGTCTACCAAATTCAGCTTAAGCCACCTGCCCTTGAACTCATGCCCTCCATGACCCTGTCCTAGCTTGCATCTTCCACCTGGCCTCAGCTCCACCCGTCCACTAACATTCCCAACTGCCATTAAGTTGGAGCTGCTTCTGTCTGCCCACTTGTTTATCTGGAATGCTCACTCTACTAGTCCATCTGTCCTTTCAAAGTTCTGCCTATTTATCAAGAAACCATGGTGATGGTTCACAGGTGTCTTGGTGGTGGTAATGTTACAGGGATCACACCTGACAAGGGAAATCAAACTTATACAAAAATGAACAATGATGTAAAAATAATAAATAATTTTTTAAAAAAGACTTCTATGACTCCCCAGGAAAAGAACTCAATGTTTTAGAAACTCTTAGGTCATACTGATAATTCTCTTTGAGTGGGTCCTCTTCCCTAGCCCTTGCAAAAGTCTTAGCACCTTGGAGGAAAAGTCATGCCTGTTTTTAAATATACTTGTGTGACCTTCAATCTTTAATAACATACCTGACATGAAGTCAAATCAACAAATATTTTTTTGGATCAGTGGATGGATGGATGGGTAGATGGATGGGTGGATAGATGGAAAAGGAATAAAGTATTTGTTTAAGTTGTTATCTCTCAGGAAACTGGGAAATAAATAATTTATGGATACACAAAAGATTAGTTATGATCATATATTAAAGCAAAATTGTTTTTGAAATAACAGTAATTAATAAATAGTTGTTATTTTATGCCAATACTATAGTTCCACCTTTAGACTAACAAGTCTATGAATTTAATGAGGGCAGGGACCAGGTTTATATCAGCCTAGTGAATATAGAGGCCCTTACTGATTTGGTGCCATAAGGAAGGAACTTTTGCTTACCATGTAGGGAAATCCCCTATACCACAAGCTGCTTGCTAGAGCCCCTGAGAAGAAGCAGCTCTCCCCATTACAAGTCAAGGCTTTAGGATTAGGACACTTGAATCCAAGTTTTATTTTGTTGTGTAAGTCTTTCTTGAGTATCAGTTTCCTTTCTGAAAATAAAGGTGGGGATCCCTGTCCCATGAGTGCATTGTGGAATAAAGGTGGTAAGCCTCGCAGCTCTACTCACACGTCTCAGCCTCTGTTTGCTGCTGATGACTCATTGGCGACAACTGAAACTCCAAGTTCTTACAAGTAGTCACCAGATCTTGTCAAAGTAGGGAAATGTGGACTTTTGACAAACTCAGTCACCATACCTGCAGTTTTAAAAGAAAAAAAATTGCATTTTTTAAAAATCTACAAAAGAGGATCCCATAGATGTCAAGTCAAAGTTACCATTTAATGTGTGTAAGACCTATCACCCTTCATATACATTATCATATAGTATAGAATGTTCCATCCCACATTACTGTTTTAAAGGCATTGGAATAACTGAACACTTCAGACTGCCCCTCATCTCCTGCCATGATGCCTGATAAGAGTGTACAGGTGAGGTGGTGACTCTGCACCCCCACAGTGCCCAGGAATCAGGGCCACCCAGTCCCACTTGCCATAGGCATCACGAGGTCTTCATCTCTTCCTACAAGCCACACATCTTTGTAGACAGGGGCAGCACTTGAGAACACTTGGGGCCTGTGCTGGTACCTTACACTCCTGTGCAAAAGCGTCTTTGTTCACTCAAAGTGCATTTGCTAAGAGACATGATCACCTCCATGTACCAGTCCTCAACAGTGGCTCCTCCAGTACAGAAGTTACTAGATACAAAAAAGACAACTTCCACCCCCCACCCCATCCCGCTGCCTGGGCAGAGAGTCAGGAACTGGAGCTCCTCACCCCAGGGGAAGGATCAGGTAAGTATCTGCCATGGTGATGGCTCTCCGACCAGAGATCTTTAGTGACAAGAATGCTGTAGTCCCACAGCAAGGAAACGATTCTGAGTGGATGGACTCCATGCTCGGCAGTCTCATTTTATCCATTGTCAACCTGTTAAATAAATGTTCATCGCCTTCCTCATACAAAGCTGGAAAGATCATAGTTAAAGCACTCAATCTCCAAACCCAGCAGTATTGGAAAATTGTGCTAGCTCTGGCGGCTGGGAACGTGGCATTGCTCGTTGCTCTATTATGTCTCTTAAAGCATGAATGTCCAAAAAATATATAAAAATATATACACATATATGTTTACAGACATCCATACATATATAGTGAGATAAATACAAATATATATACAGGTGTAAGCTAGACCTAAGGAGACTGGCTATTGTAGAACTGCATTATTAAAGCAGACAGCTTGTTTCTTTGTTAATAGGACAGCTCCATTTTACATCTTTCTCAGTACAGTGATGTCAGAGATATTATCCAGGATGATAATACACACAGTACACGCCGATCACTCAGAGTCCCTTCACCGCTAGATATAGAAATGACTCTTTCAAATTCCAACTCCAATTCCCTTCTTACAGAGGAAATGAATCATCAGCAGCCAGTGCAGAACTGGCAGTTACTCTCCATTTATGACAAACAGGTTCCTCAGAGTGTGCCTCAGCTGGTCACTCTGCTGGCCACTCCATCCCCACTCCTGCGTCCTCTGAACACACTAACAGAACTGGTAAAAGACAAATCACATAAGCTCCCAACAGGTGCAAGATGGAGCTGTTAGTGTCAACCCCTACTAAGACTTAATACCCAATTGTAGCTTCAACCTCTCCTAAAAGTGGAATTTTAAACCACTCAGCCTGGGGTTACCTGCTCAGCACTCATGAGATAACCTGCATGATAAGAAAACCCCCTTCCCCTCAGGGAGGTGGCTTCGCCTGAAGTAATCCTTCTGTTCTTTTGTGGATGACATTTATCCCAGTTTCTTTCTGACTATAAAACCTTCTATTTTGAACAGCTTTTTGCAGCACCTTTTTACTTGCTAGATAGAATATTGGTGATTCATGATTTGTTTAATAAAGGCAACTAGATCTTCAAATTAACTCACTTGGATTTTTGCTGTTTAGTAGGAAAAGCTATTTTTCATTTCCATGGGAGTTTGAGCACAGGCTGCACTGCACATCTGGACCGCAGGGAGGGCAGAGAGAAGATGAGGAGCTGTTATACATATTGATATATCAGAAATTATGACTGGTCAAGAAGTGGGGGCAATTGAATTGAGGTGACTTAAGTTATTAATTAAAAAGTGATCACTTGTCAGGGCCTCCCTGGTGGCACAAGGGGTTAAGCACAGCACTGTGAAGCTATCCACAGTCACTGCAGCACAAGTTCAATCCCTGGCCAGGGAGCTGACCCACATGGGGCAGCAGACCTCTCCTGTCTTGCCCACTGCTCCCTTCAGCAGTGTATTTCAGTCAACCCACCTGTTCTGTTCCCCACTCTGTCTCTGGTGAATCCTCTCACCCCCTGCACCTCTGATCTGTACCCCAATTTTGTATACTTAAATCTTTAAAAAAAATTATTAAAAAAGCAATCACTTGTCATTGATAAAGAGATACTTGAGGCAACGATACATAAATACCTAGCCATGCTAAACTGACAGGTGACCCTGGTAACATACCTCTGAAGGCAATAAAAGTATAGGAGCTGAAATAAGTCAATCTGAGACACTCAGGGTTCCCTACCAATATGATCTCCAAAGCTGTCTCAAGATTTTGCTTCTGCCACAGGAAGCTCTAGTCAGGGAAGCAGCACTGCCCTCCTGGGTGAGCTGATGCTACAAGGAAAGTTCCTAACCCTGAATGTGATGCAGTTCTCATGCGTGTCTCCTAAACCTCAGCTCAGGGGTTCATAACCCCTTCTACTGCCAGTTGAATTGAATGCTTATGTTACTGTAATGTGGATTTCTCCTAATAAAATCATTATGAGTATCTGTGATTGGACTGAGTTGTAAATGAAACCTAGCCACTCTGTCGGAAGTTAGCACTTTCGATATCCAAGCTTCATATTACAGAATCAGCATGGGTCAAGAGCGCTCCCTACCCTGACTCGGCTTTGAGAACCACCTCATAGTTGCTGTTCTGGAGAACTCTCACTGGGAGAAGCACAGCCCCATCCCCAAGCTCCTATTCTAGCCAAGCAGAGACTTCATCCTCAGAGAAGAAACCAGAAAGGAATTCCTCCTAAATGCTCCCTCCCCCAATTTGGTGCAAACAAAGTGTAAGAGTGGTCACTGCATCCAGGCAGAGTAGTGAGGAGTAAGGGCTGAGGCCTGGGCGAGGGATGCCATATTCCCGCCCCCTGTCCCTGTGGCTGCAACTCCTGACATGCATAAACTGGGAAAAGGGAAGGAGGGAGGCAGGCAAGCTGCTTTGACAAGCATTCTCTTCAGAGATAATGGCAGCTGTTACGTTGACCTTCCGGTGGACTCAGCTTGTCAGGTACGTTTGAACATTTGACTCTTCTTTCCTGGCCCGCTGGGCTCTGCCCAACTTTCCTGCCAGGCGGTGCCTTGCTTTTGGGCTTCAACCATGCCCAGCTGGACCTGGCCTCTTAGGCTGGGCATTTGCCCATGAAAGGATGAGTAATTTTTGGAGTCTGATCAGGAGTCTCTCTCCTACTAATTTCCTCCTTTTCAACTTCTGCCTTTGAATCTCTCACCATTTAAAATTCTTTGGGCACACTGGAGTTCAGATACCGCGCTATCACCCACGCAGAAGACCAGGACCCTCAGAAAGGGCAACAAGGTTTTTTTTTTCCCCCCTTTAACAGTTTAGGACCCGTGGGCACCCCTCAGTTTCACCCAGTATCGTTTTTGGTTCCTGGCCAGGAATCAGCCTTTCAGTATCAAAATATCATGACCAATTGAATGAAGGAAGAAGGAAGCAAATGAAATCCATTTTGTGACATCAAATGCCAAGAAAATGAATTAGAACCGAGTTTAATAATGACCACATTCTTTCTTTCTTTATTAAGGAATAAATAGCCTTTAACTTCAATATCTCCTGCCTCCTAATATCCAACTCAAGGGGAACAAATTCCATCATGTGTTCTTTAATGGTTATTTCGAGTCTAGGCACAGTAGTCATTGTGTATGGGTTTCAAATTTTTGGTGCCGAGAAGATGCTTGGTGATATCGTGTGCTCCCCACCGCCAGCTCCCAGACCGGTATGAAGTGTGTTCCACCTAGTTCAGTCTCTTCTGTCCCTCAACTTGGAGAAGAGACTTTCTGTGTTGTAGAAATTCTGGCCTTTTGGGCCTCCCTGGTGGTGCAGGCAGTTGAACATAGCGCTGTGAAGCTGTCTACAGCCTCTGCAGTGCTGGTTCGATTCCCCCAGGCCTCGGAGCAACCCACATGGCGCAGCAGACCTCTCCTGTCTTGCCCACTGCTCCCCTCAGCAGTGTATTTCAGTCAATCTGCCTGTTCTGCTCCCTGCTCTGTCTCTGGTGAATCCGCTCACCATCCCGAGCATCTGGCCTGTACCCCTGCTCTTGTATAAATAAAAAAAAATAAATATTTTTTTTAAATTAATAAATAAATAAATAAATAAGAAATTCTGGCCTTTTACCCAGGCAGAGGAAGAACAAGTAGTACTTCAGGAATGGTGAGGTCAGGAAAAGGTTTATTACTCATGCATGAGGTCCCAGACCTGGGTAGCTGTCTCCCCTCCCCCCAAGATCTGAGCACCAGTTTAAAGACACCGTGTTCCTTTTATACATAACTGTCTTCATATTTGTTGCATTGATAGCATCATTTTTCATCAGGTACAACCATTTGCTGCAAAGTCCCCAGACAAGTTGTGGGGAGGACAGGCTAAGGGGGAAAGAGGCAGACTACCAGAATGGCCTTGGAGAGACAGACCAGCTTTGGCTACCTGACCCTTCTGAAATGCAACTTTGCTTAGATAGGAGTGCTGAGGCTCTGGCCATGAGCTTTTGAAGGGAAGGAGCTGTAAAGCAAACTTGTTAATTATGCCTGCATTGGAGTGTTCATTGCACCTGGGCTGGAAGTTCTCCTGGAATCTTTATTTTATTCATTTGCTAAATAATATATTTTCTCATCATCTGCAAGTCTGGTTCTTGGGACTTTGTAATGCAAAATCAGAAATGGTAAGAGAAATACAGTGTCTGAGGGGCTAGGTGAGGAGAGAGGGACAAAGAAATTGTCTGGACAAGAGTGGGGATGGGAAGGAGAAGGAAAATAGCCACCCATCTGAGGAAAAGTGTGAGGAGTAATGAAGGTTGACAAGCAGATCTGGGATATAAAAAGTTAAGAACTGAGGAGGAGGGCCACCCTGGTGGTGCAGCCATTGAGCACTGGGTTACAAAGCTGCCCACAGCCTCTGCAGCGCCAGTTCAATCCCCGTGAGGGTCCCACATGGCGCGCAGACCTCACCTGCTGCCCACTGCTCCCCTCAGCAGTGTACTTCGTCAGTCTGCCTGTTCTGCTCCCCGCTCTGGCTCTGGTGAATCCTCTCACCCTCCCGCGCTTCTGACTATACCCAGTGCTTGTATAAATAAATAAATAAATCTTAAAAAAAAAAAAAAAACTGAGGAGGAGGAGAGGGAAGGGGGCATGGTAAGATAGCTTTCCCATGGATTTGTAGATTGTCTCTTCTCTGAACTTTTCGAGAGACGTAAATTGGCATTTCTTCTTTAATTCGTATTTGTTGTTGTGACTGAAATCCTTTGAATGTGACACCTTAGAAAGACAGAGCCACATGACTCTTGAACTCGTAATGTTTTCACTTCTAGTCCAGTCCTTCTTACAGCTAAGGAAGCTGAAGTCCAGAGAAGTAAAATCACTGACCTCAAAATGTACCACAATCTAGTAACAAGACTTCCACCCCTCTGCCTTTTAGTCCAGCATAGATTATACTCCCAGTACTAAAAATATGCTTGTTCCTAAAATACATCACACAGCACATCCTTCCTCCCCCAAAAGCCTGCCTGGCTCTCTAAGTTTTACTTAGAAGATTAAAAACTTCACACTATGTTTTCAATAGAAAGAATTTGAACTTCTAAAGAGAAAAGTACCCACCACAATAAAAGACATTCCCAAAATAAATTCCGTTCTGAGGCTGGGAACCAACTGCTGTGCCTCATATCTCCAGATTAAAGGCAGACTCTTTCCTTTAAGAGACAAACTGTGAAGTTAGAAGAAGGAAGGACTGATATTTGGGTACTTAAAGGCCCTATGGTTATGAGCAGGAATCACATTCCACCCAACAGATGGCAGTAGTGACATATTGTTTTTAAATAAGCACATAGAACTCCCAAGTTCAGAAGAAAATAGAACAGGGAGATGAGACAGGTAATCGTTCTGTCCACATCAAAATCCAAGTCATCTCCCATCCCTCCTGAAGTAACACAGAATTAAAGCTAACAAAGCCAACCTAACTACCTCTGGATAAAATCAAATAACAGCCCACCAATGATGTATTACTGATGAGAATTATAACCAACAATGTCTTATCTTTTGGTTTTAGTAGAAGGATTAGAAAGGATTACCGCTCTTGTCTGCTGAATTCAACTAGACTTAAGTGAGAGGATGGATATAGTTTTAGCTGCTCATATATCAGCATTCTAGAAGAAAGAAAATATGGACCCCCCCTCCTCAGTTGCTAATAATTGTTGAAGTAGTAACTTCTAATTTTTTTTAATTGAGATAATATTTGATATCCTCATTCGGTATTACCACCACAGTGGGCCCACCACCCTAGTCCACCACCATAGTCAACTGTGCTTTCTTCCTTCCCTCTTTGTTCTTACCCCACTCTCCACCCTTCCCTCTTGGTGCTACAGTTCTATAGTCAGCTCTCAGGATTAGTTTTTCAACTTGTCTTTATCTGACTCTTAATTTAGTTACTTTATATCCCCATATTTTAGTGACACCATCCATATTTATCTTTCATCTTCTGACTTATTTCACTCAGCATTATCCCTTCCAGCTTCATCCATGTTGCCACAAATGGCTTGAGTTGATCTCTGTTGATGGCTGAGTATTCCATTGTGTACAAATATCACATCTTCTTGATCCACTGGTTTGTTTTGGGACACTTAAGTTGTTTCTATAATTTAGTGAAAGTAAACAGTGCTGCAATAAACATGGGAGTGCAAGTTTCCTTTCAAAATGATGTTTTTTAATTTGGGGGTAAATGCCTAGGAGGGCAATTACTCAGTCATCTAATTCTTGAAGTTTGCTACACTTGTGAGCAAGTTTACTACACTTACTACATGTCTAATTTTCAAATCAAAAAAGTATTTACACTAGAAATCAAAGACTTTCTCTCCATTTGGGACTCCACTTACTTAGGTTATAAAACATTGGATAGCTAATGTAAATTTTCTTGATTGTAATTATATTCTGGTATCAAATACATAGAAATATAAGCTTATTTTTTGTACTAAGTTAAAAAGACATGTCTATAGTTTTTAATTATTCTACTTTCTTCCCTACCACCCCCCCCCCAATCATTCTACTTTTTTTCCTTGGGCTTATTCTTAGCGATAATTTTCTGCCTTTTTTTTTTTTTTTTTTTTTGTGGGACGCTCGCCGGCGGCGGGGCAACGAAGCGGTGCTGCAGAGGCTCCGCGGTCAGCCTCGCAGCCCAGCGCTCAACCACTGCGCCACCAGGGGAGCCCCAATTTTCTGCACATTTAATATCATCCTGTAGAGGAAAAAGGACAACCGACACCTACCCCCCCCCCAGCAAAGGGATTGCTTTTCATCAACAGATGGTATCCCAAAGCATGCACCTCAGAGAGTTCACAGGACCTGAAGATTTAAAATTTTTAAAAGATTTATTTATTTAAGCATACAAGAACTGGGATACAGGCCAGAGTTGTGTGTGTGGGGGGAGGTAAGAGGATTCACCAGAGACAGAGTGGGGACAGAACAGGCAGATTGACTGAAATACACTACTGAGTGGACCAGTGGGTGAGTCAGGAGAGGTCTGCCGCACCATGTGGGTAGCTCCCGCGCCGGGGATCAAATTCATGCTGCAGTGGCTGTGGATAGCTTCAAGATTGGGTCTTAACCCCTTGCACCACTAGGGAGGCCCTGAAGATTTAAATTTTTGAGGGAAACATAAGAACCTCTGCCAGATGCCTCAGGAACTGATAACTTGCAAGAAGTCACTTTTAATATTTCATCACTGTTTCCCTTCCATGATCTCATATCTTTGCAAAGCTGGGTTTTTGGTGGTTGCTCTGACAGATTTGGAAGAAAAGTGCCATGTCCAATCTAATTAATTAATTCCAGGATTTCGGATGCTGTTAGTACCCAGTAGATAGATAAACATACGTAAGAAATTAAGGTTATTTAAAAATAAAAATAATTTTTTTCTTTCAATATTATTTTGTAACCAGCTACTGAGTTTTTAGGGCATAAGTACTTATTAAGGTATCTGAACCACATTAATGCATAAACAAAACTATTAGATATTCCTTTTAGCCTGGAGAAAAAAATTATAAGACATTTAAGGTGCTGTGAATTGAGAAATTAGAATGTTAGGGAAACTCTTGAGTAAACTATTTGCACAGGTGAGTTGCTTTCTTTCCCTCAAAAATTTTAAGTTATTTCAAAGTATAATCATGAATTTCAAGAAGTGACATAAAAATTTAACAAGTAAGACCAGAAAAAAAAAAATGAGCTTAAGTTTCAAATCCACAAACTGGACGATTTCAAGTAAATTTCCTGTGCCTTGTTTTGTCCTCCCTTGTGTGGGTAGGAAAAGATAACATTTAAGCATCTAAAATCCTTCCTGGATCTCATGAATGCACAGTGAGTGGTGGCTTTTATGATTTCCAAATCAACCCATACAACACGAGAGTGACCCATACAAATGTCTCTTCCCAACAGAAGAGAGGCCTTCATTAGTGGGGCCTGGAGTAACATGAAAATGCAGGGATCCTTATTCAAGAATATTAAGACAGCAGAGCATTAAGCCACATCTGGGGCCCTCTAGTCCTCAGGTCCTCTGTGAAGCTGCCTCTGTTTGCCCTCTTTGAATGGAGTTTTCTCAGATTTTTTCCAACTCCAACAGTCTTTCCTCCAACATCAGACCTTTTACCCTTATTGTCTGTGTTAAATAATTATTACCTCTTCAATTATCACCTAGTCCCCAGTTGACTGTAGCAATATGTTAATATCATGGAGTTGTAAGAGTTCTTTATAAATGCTGGAGTGCGTCCCTTATTAGATAAATGACCTGCAAATGTTTCCTCCCTTCTGTAGTTACCTTCATGTTCTTGATTGTACACTTTGAAACAAAAAAGTATTTTTTTTTATTTTCATGAAGTTCAGTTTAAGATTTTTATATCATCTATGAATAGAATTGGTTGTATTTTTTCCTGTCTTCTCTGGATACATTTTATTTCTCTTTCTTGATTAATTGCCCAACTTCCAGCCTCTGGCACAATGCTCAATAGAAATAGTGAGAGTAAACACCCTTGTCTTACTCATGAACTTAGGTAGAAGGCATCCGGTCTTTCACCATTAAATATGATGCTAACTGTGGGCTTGTCATAGGATTGTCTATTATGTAGATGAATTTGCATTCTATTTCTTGTTTGTTGAGTGCTTGTTGTTTTTGTTTTTGTTTTTGTTTTTTTTTTCAAGAAAGGCTATGGGAATTTATCAAATGCTTTGTCTTTGTTTAGTCAATGAACATGTGTTTTTGTCCTTTATTCTATTAAGGTGTTGTTTTACATTGCTTGATTTTTGTCCATGTTAAGTCAACATTACCTCTTGGGAAAAACCTTATTTGGTCATGGTAAATAATCTTTTTTATATGTTTATATGCTGGTGGACACAGATTGCTAGTAATTTATTGAGAATTTTTGTGTCGATATTCTTGTGATGTTTTTGTCTCTTTTAGATCAGAATAATAATTGTTCTTGCAGAACAAATGGAAAAGGTCTTTTCTATTTCTTGGAAGATCATGTGAAGGATAGGTGTCCTTCTTTGCATGCTTGATAAATTTACCAGTAAAGTCATCTGATCCTGGCATTATCTTTGTGGGGAGTTTTTAAAATTACTAATTCAATCCCTATTTTTAATGTTTATTCACATTTTATTTTTCTTTCTGGTAGCTTGGGTCTTTCTAGGAATTTGTACATTTCTTCTAGGTTATCTAATTTATTGGCATGTAGTTTTCATAGAATTTCCTTATGCTTTATATTTCCCTGAGTTTGGTTCCCTCAAGTCTTTGCCCCTTTTCTTGCTCCTTTTAACTAAACTAATGACTTGTTCCTTATTGCTGAGGTGTCCTGTTTCTTTGTTGACCTTCTGCATAGTTGTTCCTTCCTGTTCATCCACCTAATGACCTTGTCACCTCCCAAAGACCCCAGATCTTAATCCCACTATGTTGGGCTTTAAGGTTCAACATATGAATTTTGGGGGCACATATCCAGCCCAAATCAGGTATAGACAGAAATAAAGCTTTCTCTGAAAATATCTCCAACCCCTCCATTCTCCTTTAGATAGCAGACTATATTGAAAATGTGTTCATAGACCACTCAGGTACTCTCACATAGACAGATGCTGCCAAACCAAATTTATAAATGACCATTTCCTTAGAGTAAAACCCTATTTGTTATGTTTACCTAAGGAGCAAAAGTTGAATTAATAAGGTGTTTAAGTAATTTTTAAGATAACTGATTTTAAGTATTTCTGGTATGCTCCCCCCCACACACAAAAAAATAATAAAAACAAGAGATCTGCCTCTCTACTCAAGTTTTCCCTAAAGCAAAATTCACTGCAGGATAATTAGGTGGTTTCAGGGTGACAAACAAAGTCTCCAAGTCTCCACAATTCGTGTTCAAAGGTTCCTGACCATTTATATCACTCACTTCACATGTCCTTCTAGAGCTGCGGGGCCTGTTGTCATCCCCACTCTGTGGCACGGACTAATGGAAGAGTCACAGACTGAAACAATGTCAGCAACTCTGACGTAGGAACTGGTATGAAGAAAAGATCCTCCTGGTTCTCAAAACTTCCTCCTGTAAGGGACACACATTCCAGATTGAATTTCTTTGAAACCAGGCCAGTCATATAGATAAGGTGCATTCCCTGAATGTCAAAGGTATTGGAAAACAATAGCACAACCAGTCCTCCACACACTGTTACAATCTATCCTGTCCATGCACTGAAACTACACTGCACAGCCACACAGTTGTAGCTGAGTGTGGTCTCTCTTCCATAGATCTAAAGGCTAAGGAGAAATACAAACAAGACACTCCACTGTGCCCACCAAATTTGCTCCCCCAAGATACTTGGTAGCCCAACCTGGAGAAACATGTGCTACTCTCAGCAAGGAGTGGAAGTCTCAGCACCACTGCTAAATCAAAGAGACCAAAGGCTCTGAAATACAGCTGACTTACAAGCACAGTCCAGAAAAGTAAGCCAGAACCTGAGTGTTAAACCCAAATAGATTGATTGCCTACTAAAATAAGTTTTTTAAAAGGACCTAAACTCTCCAAACATAAAAGACAGAGTTTCTGGGATTCTATTAAAAATCTCACTTGAGGAAAATCAAAATCAACAAAAAACTATGAACCAGAGACACTTTTAGGGGGGCGGGGGTGGGAGGGGAGGGATTGGGGTCAGAATGGGGGGGCTGCAATTGTATGGGGAATATAACAATAAAATTTATAAAAAAAAAATAAATAAAGACAACAATGATGAAAAAAAAAAATAAAAATCTCACTTGAATGAGAAAAGCCAACTGACATTAACACTGAGATGAATCAGATGTTGGCGTTATCTGATACATATGATTTTAAAATAACTGTTCTTAAAATGCTTCAAAAATTAGTAACAAATTCTATTAAGACAAATAAAAACAGTTGCAAAATTTCAGCAAAGAATTATAAAAAAGTGAAATGGAAATCATAGAGCTGAAAAATACAATAGCAGAAAAAGTTTTTTGAACTCATTGGATGGGTTCAATAGTAAAATGATGAGGAAAACAGATAAGCTCACTGAACACGAGGAATAATTTACCCAATTTGAATAACCAATCTAAACATAGAGCAGATAAAAATAGCATAACCCTTCCATATTCTGTCTATAAGAAGCGCACTTCAAATATGACAATATAGGTAGATTGAATGGGTGAATGGTAAACCAACTGGTTCAACCGTAGCATGGAATACTACTTGACAATTAAAAGGAATAAATTCTAGACATAGACGATTTGAATTGATCTCAAGAGAATTGTGCTGATTGAAGAAAACCAATTCCACATGTTTCCTACACTATTATGTCATTTATATAACAATTTTTAAATGACAAAATCTTAGAAATGGACAATATTAGTTGTCAAGGGACAAGGATGGGTATGGGAAAGGAATGGAGGAGAAGTATGTGGTTTTAAAAGTGATGAAACTTTCAGTATCGTGACTGTGTAATGGATACACAAATCTATACATGTGATCAACTAGTATAGAACTAAATACACACACACATCAGTACAGACAAAACTAGGAATATGAACTAGATGGGGGATTGTATCAATGTCAATATCCTGGCTATGATTGGATGAAACTAGGAACATGCATATGGGATCTTTCTGTATTATTTCTTGTAATTGCATGTAAATTTATGATCACAGCAATAAAAATTTCAATTAAACAAAAATTGTAGTGTCAGAGTTGTTTTAAAGCACACTTGCACACACGCAGAGAGAAAAGCTTGCAATCATCCTCTCTTCTGAAATAGTCTTTTCCTTTTGGGAGTTCATCACCTCTCCAATTGCCCATGCCTCTCCCCGCAGCCATCTGTAGGAGTTTGAACAAAGGGAGACACTCCAGGGAGCCTACCTTGCCCTAGTGCTGTGGCCCCTGCTTTTGTCCTCAGCTCTAAGTACAGTGCTGACCTAGCTCTTTGGTTTTGAGTCAGCATGAGTTAGCTCATAATGAGCTGCAGTGCTAACACCACAGCACTGACTAAGCCCAAATTTGGCAAGTCAAGAGAAAAGGAAAGAACAGAAAGAGGAGAGCCAAGACTGCAGGGAGGTAAGGTTGAGTAATAAGGATTTGAAGTCAATGCTCAGTGTGACACTGCTCTTAACAGTCTTTCAGGGGCTGCTGCTTCCTTTCCTGGCACCAAGAAATGACAGAAGGAATGACACTGTGTGATCAGCCATGTATTTGTGATTAATTAGAAATGTCTTTATTAAATGGTAGGCAACAGGGGCTTGTAAACGCCTTGCAGGACATATCAAGGGCACAGCTTTCCCCTCGGGCCACTCAAACTCTGGAGCAGTTGAACAAAACATCAGAGACTTGGTGTAAGTTGCTCTGGTGTGAGATTCTATCACTCTTGGTTCTTTTCATCTATCAGTCTTGGTTCTTTTCATCACCTGTGTGAATTATGTAGCTTAGTAATGTTGACATATATTATGGGTATGGCTTATTCAATCCCTACCCTTTAATGAGGGAATATCCTATAGTGTAGACATTGATACAAGTCAAGGCAACCCCAAGGTGACCCCCACCAGGAATATGAACTTCCTTTGAATGACTCTGGCTGCAGCCTGCAGCTGTGAAGAAGAGGCAAGCAGATAAGGAAGGGGTGGAGGGCACATCAGGAGCCTTTGAGATAAATTATGACCTTCTGGAGGAGTGGAGGGTTTGTCTCAATGCAAAGTCTCCTATTCTTGAAACCTTCCTATTTTCCTGGCTTTCTCTCCCTCTTTTGCCATCACTTTCACATCTGCGTGCATTGGACTCAGCCATTTAAATCATTAGACTAGCTAAGAACTTACAATTGCTGCTTTTTCAACATGCTACCTTTTCTTGCCCAAGAATTTCTGGCAGAAGACACAAAAACTACGCAGTTCTGATTCTCAAAAATATCTGCTAACTGTAATTGGGCCTCAAAAAGACTACACAGTACTCAACTGTGTTCATTTTTTTTTCTTGACATTCTTGTGCATTGTCTGAAGTGATTACTCCAGATATGTGTCATGCCTTTCAAATCCCCCACCCACTTCTGTTTTTATCAAGTTACCTCTTCTCCAAGTTTTGTAAAATGATGGAAGATACCCAAAGAAAGCTTTACCCACATTTTCTCCTCTTCACTTCATCTCATCATGACATCTTATCTTTCCTTTTCTCCTGTTGCTTTCCTTTGCGAGCCTCTATTCAGAAGATCATTTGTTGTCTTATCAGTATGATCAGTGTCCCTCTTTCTTCTACATTCTGTCTTACCAAACACCGCCCACATCCTCTAGACCAGTCCCCCTGGCAACCTCCACTCCTTGCATTCCCTCCTTCCTGAAACCTTGACAGATGGTTTCTGCTTCCCTCACTCTGATCAACAACTGTCCTTAGCAATTCTATCACATCAAAGCAGTTTTCTGACCTGGCTGCCTTATGTGCCAATGTACATGTTGCCACACGTGGGCCCACGCATCTTCCTGGCCCTTTTTCCTTGGGGACTTTCCTGGTGCTCACATTTTTCTTATGGCTTTGATTCTATCTCTTCTATTGTTTTATTTCTTCCTGTAGACCCCAATTCATGAGCACTCTTTGGGCTTCTATTCTCAGTAATGTCCCCCTTTTCTGTGTAAATTTCCTTAACAAATTCATCAACCAGCAAGAGTTCACTGTCCGCCTGGAACCTGGCTCCAGAATCTTGGACACTCTGCTTTCTATCTGTTCTCCTATCTCTTGTTCCTTCTCCTTTATTGGATGTCACCATCTGGACAGCTCCTTGGAAATGTAAGTCTTTAGCATCCAACTCCAAATTCATCAGCTTTCCCCCAAACTCTCTCTTCTCTGTGAGTCCTAGTTCTATTCTTTTTTTTTAAGTCAGTTTTATTTATTTATTTATTTATTTATTTATTTATTTATTTATTTATTTTAAGATTTATTTATTTATTTATTTATACAAGCACTGGGTACAGTCAGAAGTGTGGGAGGGTGAAAGAATTCACCAGAGAATTCAGGGAGCAGAACATGCAGATGGACGAAGTACACTGCTGAGGGGAGCAGCTGGCGTGGCAGGAGAAGTCTGTGTGCCATGTGGGACCCTTGCCAGGGGCCGGGGATGGAACTGGCCCTGCAGAGGCTGCGGGCAGCTTCGCAGCCCAGCGCTCAACTGCTGCGCCACCCGGGAGGCCCCCTAGTTCTATTCTTATCACCAAATCTAGGACCTTCGGCTCACCCTTCTCTGTGTGTTCTTGAGGTAGCACTGGGTCATTGTCACTCCAGCCAGGCATCCAGCACAAGGTTTAATACAGAGTAGCAGACACTTATGGTTTCTTCTTCCTTATTTGATTATTAGGTCATATCCATGAAAACAATTGATCCCAAAACATCAAACTGTGTGATGGATCTGGATTAAGTGGACAGTAATGCTGGAAATAGCAAGGAGTAGCAAAGACATTCTAAGAATTGACTTGAATAAGCCTGGAGCTCCTCTGTTCAACATTATGGCTTCATATGTATAAAGCATTCAAGTAAGCATCTATTAAGTAAACCATGTTTTATTGACTCTTAATTTTTATTTTATTTCATATTCTGCCACTCTCCTAAACTAATTCTAGTTGGGTGATTATCATGGACTTTGTAGCCCTATTACTTTGCAATAATGGTCATTAACTTCCCTCATAAAAAATGTTGTTTCTAATTCTTTTTCATTGTATTACATTTCAAAACATTCTTAAATAACAAAAGAAACAGTCAAATGCCAAGACTCTGCCCCTAGTCTTTCACCTGCTAAGGAAGCACCTTGAAGGGCAGATCTAATATTTGTAGGAGTTTTCATCGTGGAGGTGTGGAGGTTGGGTGCACCTTTAGGTATCTAGGCAGTCATCAGCTTTAAAAAATGGATTTTTCAGGGCTCCATTCAAAATAGCAGTTAAATTTCATTCCTATTTAACATTGTTAGGAACACACGATGTGCATTGCATACATTAATACCCAGTTGGATATTCTTATTGCTAGCAGATTTGCAGCCCCAAAGAAGGAAAGTGAAATGCAGCAAAAATGGGAACTTTAGAGGCATTATACTCAGGAGTCAGTGCTGCGTGCACACAGGGATGTTGAGAAGCAAAACCATCATTTCTAAGGGAGCCTGGAAATCCCAGTGCTACGTAGGAAGATGGTCCCAAATGTGAGGCTTCAATTCCACCTTGATTTTATTCAACCTGCTAAAACAAGCAAACCAAAAGTCTCAAAAATTTATTGAGATTATCTTGTAATCATGGAGTAGCTTTAGTACTACTTTCTGTATAGAGAAAGCAACTAGACATTTTAGTTAGTTTTTTGGGAGTGAAATTAAAAAAAAAAGAACAAAATGTTCCTCAAGGTCCTTCCAGTATCAGGTCAGTCACACTGATGAAAACTGCCACGTGTGTGGCTTTGTTCGTGAAGGACAAGTGCCAAGCACAGATTTTTCTCTTAGCTCAGCCCTTGCCATTTTTTCTCATTCATTCACTATGCATCCAGTTGCAGAATCTGAAAATGAGGTGAGCAGTGCCAAAACAGCTTCACTCATTTACTTTTCTACAAGTGAAACAACTACTATATTCCAGGAACTGGGCTTGGTATGGTGATAATGCAGTTACTATCCTCTTAAGGTTAATAGTCTAGAGAAAGACATTATAAGTAAGCAAATGTATGTGTGTATGTGCACACGTGTGCATGTGTGTGTGCATGTACGTGTGTGTGTGTGTAGTAGGAAATATAGACAAAAGGAAAAATAATCAGGAACTGCAGCAAAGAGAATAATGGGGGTTTTACGACAAGTGAAGTGAACAGACAGGCCTCTTTTTGATATCCACACTGAGACTTCAGAGAAGTGACATGACAGACTGAGAAGAGGAAGCAAGGAGAAGGCATTGCACAGACAGATGCAGTGCAAAGGCCCCGAGGAAGAAAAGAACACTGCGCATTGAGAAACCCTAAGAAAGTTCAGGACTATAGGGCAGAAGATGAAGGTGAATGTGTGAGAGCTGTGTGTGGACAGGTGGCAGGCAGAGTGCTACAGGCTCTGTGGGCTTCCTTCCAGAGTTTGGGCTTTTCTCTTTGTTTCTTTCTTTGTTTTAAGAGTAATAAGAATATATGTTGAGGGCCTCTCCGGTGGCGCAGTGGTTGCGAAGCTGCCCATAGCCTCTGCAGCGCCGGTTTGATCCCCGGCTGCTCCCCGGCCACCGGAGGAGGGTCCCGCATGGCACGCAGACCTCTCCTGCTGCCCGCTGCTCCCCTCAGCAGTGTACTTCGGTCCTTCTGCCTGTTCTGCTCTCCTCTCTGGCTCTGGTGAATTCTCTCACCCTCCCGCGCTTCTGACTGTACCCAGTGCTTGTATAAATAAATAAATAAATGAATAAATAAATAAATGAATAAATAAATAAATAAATAAATAAATAACTCTTAAAAAAAGAGTAATAAGAATATATGTTGAGTGGTGAGGACAAGCACTGAATTACAAAGAACTGAAGAGTGAATGAGTGTAAGGAAATAGATAAGTAAGGGGGGCTAATATCTTCAGGATATCTTGGCTATAAAAGAATACGGAGCAAAGAGGTTGAGAGAGGTTCTATTTTTAGTGTGGAAATTTTGAGTGAATTTATAGACTAGGAGATGAGTCATGAAACATGAACATGAAAGGCTGCCCCTCTCCCAGCAACCGGGAGTGTCTCTCAGACAAGGTCCACCAAGCTCTACATGAGGATTGCCTACAGGGTCAGTTCAAAATAAAAACCCCTAGACAACACCCCTAGATCTGGCTGAGTTTGATGAGAGTGATGAAGAATATTCGGGAGTGATTCTAAGATTCCTAGCTTGGATGCAGAATTAATGATGAAATCAATACCCAACATTGGGAATATGGGACAGGAGATACGTGTGAATGGGAACTATGGTGATTTGGGGCTGGAATGTGTTGAGTAAACCGAGGCATGAAAGGAAGTGGTAAATACACATGTGGAGCTTAAAAGAAAGATGTAGGTTTGGAGTTACAGATTTAGTGTAGTCGAAGACAGAAGAGAGTATGTCCTAAAAGCTCTACAATAATGGGGTGAAAATTCAATATGACTATGGGCATAGAAATAATTTCCGCTATGGCATCTAGTTTGCTGTCACTAAGCTATGGTTTTGTCTCATTCCTCCTTGTCACCTAGATAGTGCTGGAGGGTGGGGGGGTTGTGTTCAGCTGGGGGTTGTGGAGCTGGACTTCTACACTTTGACGAGCAGGGAAGGGGATGGGAAGAAAGGTAGGCGCTGGCAAGGATCAGTAAGTTACATGGTGCCAGGCCAGCAGCTAAAGCTGAGGACCAAAGGCGGTAGTTCACTCATGAGACTCCCTTAGGGGGAGATTTAGAACAAGTTTCCTAATCTCAGGCCCATGGATGAGCTTCAGAGGTCCTTAAATGTCCTAGAAAGGTTAGCAAAATTGGGATGATATGTGTATTTTTCTGGGGACGGGGCCCATACTTTTACCTTTTCAAAATATTCTATTGTTTGGAAAAGTGAGGAAACACTGAAATGGAAGAAAACCGGAACTTGACAGGTGTGTTAAAACTCCTCCCTCAATAACCCCTCCCCCCCAAATCTGGGCACTTCTCTACATACTTATGTCTGAGGAATGATTTCATATTTAACCATCTAATGAGCAGCCTGTTTGTACATACTTGAGATTGGTTAGGTTTTTTTCAGGATTTGGTTATGCCTGAGTAAAATTAATGCTCTCAGCTCCAAGAGTTAAAAGTAGCTATGGAGGGCAAGAATTAATAATTTTCCATTAAATTTTTTTCTAATGATTCTGTCAGGTTTACGTGTACTGTTCATAGTACAAGCACCAAGTGACAAAATATGGAGAAATTATATCCAGTTCTCATGCTGTCAGGATGCACCATATTTCATGATTTAATTTTTGAAAATTTTTAGAATGAAAACACGATAGGCTTTTGTATTAATTTTTTTAATTTATTTATTATTATTTTTTAAATTTTATATAGTCTTTATAGCATTTTTCATTTTTGCACAATGTATGCGTTTTCATCTTGGTTATCATCCCCACACAATTCCCACCACCCCTTGTTTCGATTCTACCCCTCCTCTCTTGCCCCCCCATAGTGTGTCTCTGGTTTATAGTTGCTTGTTGATTTTGATTTTTACTTTACTACAATTAGTCTTTTTCCTGGTCCCTTATTTAGGTCTTATAAATTCCTGCTATGAGTGAGACCATCCGGTATTTTTCTTTTTTTTCCTGGCTTATTTCACTGAGCATGATCCCTTCCAGCTCCATTAATGTTGTTGCATTAATGATTTTTTGATTGCTGGGTAATATTCCATTGTGTATATGTACCACATCTTCTTGATCCAGTCATCTATTTTTGGGCATTTGGGTTGTTTCCATAGCTTATTGTAAATAGTGCTGCTATAAACATAGGGGTGCAGGTGTCCTTTGGAATTAATGTTTCTGTGTCCTTTGGGTAAATACCTAGGAGGGGAATTGCTGGATCATATGGAAGCTCCATCTTTAGCAGGTTGAGGAATCTCCACACAGCTTTCCATAGTGGTTGGACCAGTTTGCACTCCCACCAGCAGTGCAGGAGAGTTCCTTTCTCTCCACATCATCACCAACATTTGTTGTTGCTAGTTTTTTCTAATATGTGCCATTCTCACTGGTTTAAGATGGTATCTCATGGTAGTTTTGATTTGCATTTCCCTGGTTACAAGTGATGCTGAACATTTTTTCATATGCCTGTCAGCCATTTGCTTTTCCTCTTTGGAGAAGTTTCTTTTTAGCTCTTCTGCCCATTTTTTGACTGGATTATTTTCTTTGTTTTTGTTGAGTCTCATCAGCTCTTTGTAGATTTTTATGATCAGTACTTTATCATTAGTGTCGTGTGCAAAAATTTCCTCCCAGTCTGTGGGGTATCTCTTTGTTTTGGTTACTGTTTCTTTTGCTGTACAGAGGCTCTTTAATTTGATGTAGTCCCACCTGTTAATCTTTGCCTTCACTCTCACTGCTTTGGGTGATATGTCTTTAACGATGTTACTGAGGTGTATGTCATGTAGTGCTTTGCCTATATTTCCTTCTATACATTTTATGGTTTCTGGTCTTATGTCTAGTTCTTTGATCCATTTTGAGTTGGTTTTTGTGCATGATGTGAGGTAGTAGTCAAGCTTCATTCTTTTGTATGTAGTGACCCAGTTTTCCCAGCATCATTTATTGAACAAATTTTCTTTGCTCCATTGCATATTCTTTACTCCTTTGTCAGAGATTAGTTTACCATAAATCTGTGGGTTTATTTCTGGACTTTGAGGGTTTTTTTAATTATTTTTTTATTTTTTAAATAATTTTTTTTTAAGATTTATTTTATTTATGCAAGAGCTGGGGTACAGGCCAGAGTCGCGAGAGCATGAGAGGATTCACCAGGGACAGAGCAGGGAGCAGAACAGGCAGGTGGACCAAAAGCACTGTTGAGGGGAGCAGCAGGCAAGACAGCAGAGGTCTGCCACACCATGTGGGATTCTCCCTGGCCAGCAGGTAATCTAACCGGCATTGGGAGGCTGTGGACAGCTCCACAGCACTGTGCTCAACCCACCAGGGAGGCCCTATATCTGGATTTTCTATTCGGTTCCATTGGTCTGTGTGTCTGTTCTTGTTCAAATACCATGCAATTTTGATTATTATGGCTTTGTAGCGTAGTTTGAAGTCTGGAAGTGTGATATCTCCATTCCCTTCTCTTTTTTTCAGGAGAGCTTTGGCTATTCGGAGTTTTTGGTGGCTCCATATGAATTTCGTCAATATTTGCTTTATTTCTTTGAAGAATGTCATAGAAATTTTTTATTGGAATAGCACTGAATTTGTAAATTGCTTTTGGTAGGATGGCCATTTTAATCATGTTAGTTCTTCCAACCCATGAGCAAGGGATGTCTTTCCATTTCTTTGTGTCTTCTTCTGTTTCTTTTGACAGTGTTTTATAGTTTTCTTTTTATACGTTCTTTACCTCTTTTGTTAGGTTTATTCCCAAGTATTTGATTTTTTTTGTTTCAATAATAAAAGGGATGGTTTTCTTGATTTCTTCTTCTTCAGATTTATTGTTTGTGTATAGGAAGGCTACTGATTTTTGTGTGTTGATTTTGTATGCTGCTATTTTTCTGCACTGATTGATTAGTTTAATTAGTTTTTCCATGGAGTTTTGGGGTTCTCTGTGTATATTATCACATCATCTGCAAATAGTGATAGTTTGACTTCTTCCTTCCCTATTTGGATTCCTTGTATGTCTTTCTCTTGTCTTATTGCTCTGCCTTGTTCCAGAGCTTAATGGAAATGCTTTTAACTTCTCATCATTGAGAATGATATTGGCTATGGGTTTGTCATATATGGCCTTTATGATGTTGAGGTATATTCCTTGTATCCCAAGAATATCAAGGGGCTTTATCATAAATGGGTTTTGTACTTTGTTGAAAGCTTTCTCAGTATCGATATTATCATATGGTTTTTATATTTCTTTTGTTGATGTGTTGGATTACACTGATTGATTTTCAGATGTTGAACCATCCTTGTGTCCCTGGAATAAATCCTACTTGGTCATGGTGAATTATCTTATGGATACATTGTTGGATTCTGTTAGCTAAAATTTTATTGAGGATTTTTGCATCAGTGTTCATTAGAGAGATTTGGCCTGTAGTTTTCATTTTTTGTGTTGTTCTTGTTCAGGTTTGGTATTAGTGTAATGTTGGCTTCATAGAACGTGTTTGGTATTATCCCTTCCTTCTCAATTTTTTGAAAGAGTTTATGAAGAATAGGCACTAATTCATTTCTGAATGTTTCGTAGAATTCATTTGTAAATCCATCTGGTCCTGGACTTTTGTTTTTGGGGAGGGTTTTGATTACCATTTCAATTTCACTGCTTGTAATTGGTCTGTTTAGGTGTTCTATTTCTTCTTTATCTAGCTTTGGGTGATTGTAAAGTTGTAGGAATTTGTCCATCTCTTCTAGATTGTTGAACTTGTATCCATATAACTGTTCACAGTAGATTCTGATTATTCTTTTGATTTCTGCTGTATCTGTTTTGATTTCTCCTCTTTCATTTGTGATCCTATTTATTTGTGCTTTCTCCCGTTTTTCCTTTGTGAGCCTGGCTAGGGGTTGTCTATTTTATTTATTTTATCGAAGAACCAACTTTTGGTTTTGTTGATCTTTTGGATTGCTTTTTTAGTTTCTATTTCATATATTTCTGCTTTGCTTTTTATTATTTCCTTTCTTCTAATGGTTTTAGGTTTTTTTTGTTCTTTTTCTAGTTCCTTGAGATGTGAGATTAGATTGTTTCTTTGAGTTCTTTCTTGTTTCTTGATGTGATCCTGTATTGCTATATATTTTCCTCTTATTACTGCTTTTGCTGCATCCCATACATTTAGGAAATTGGTGGCCTCCTTGTCATTCAACTCAAAGTATTTTTTAATTTCTTCTTTGATCTCCTCATTAATCCAGTGGTCTTCCAGTAGTGTGGGTTTCAATCTCCATGAGGTGGGAGGGTTCCTTGCTTCTTTTTATGATTTATTTCTAGTTGATGCCTTCATGATCATAGAAGATAGTTGGTATGGTCTCAATCTTGGTGTATATGTTGAGGTTTGTCTAGTGTCCCAGTATGTGATCGATCCTGGAGAAAGATTAGTGTGCACTTGAGAAAAATGTATACTCAGACTTTTTGGGGGTTAGTGTTCTATAGATTTCTATTAAGCCCATGAGGTCTAGATCCTTATTTAGAGCTTTAATGTCCTTACTTATTTTTTGTCTCATTGATCTATCCATTGTTGATATGGTGTGTTGAAGTCTCCTACTCACATGTATTTTCTTGATGTCTGTTTTCAGAGATGATAATTGTAGTCTGATATATTTTGGTGCTCCTTCATTTGGTGAGTATGTGTGGGTTTTTTTTCATATATTTATTTATTTATTTTTAAATTTTTGGTGAGTATATGTTAATGAGTGTTATTTCTTCTTGAAATATTGTCCCCTTGATCATAATGTAGTGACCGTCTGGGTCTCTTTTTACCATTTTGAGTTTAAAATCTGTTTTATCTGATATAAGTATAACTGTTCCTGCCTTCTTTTTTGATCCATTTGCTTGTAGGGTTGTTTTACATCCTTTTACTTTCAGTTTATTTTTCTTTTGTAGTTAAATGAGTTTCCTGGAGACAGCAAAAGGTTGGGTTTTGTTTCTTAATCCAGCCTGCGACTCTGTGTCTTTTTCTTAAAGAGTTTAGCCCATTTACATTTAGAGTTAATATTGATATGTTAGCATCTGTATTTGCCATTTTGTTTGTCTTTTATCTGGTTTTGTTTATTTATTTTTATTTTTTTTTTGCCTTCTTTCATTCTTATTCATCCCCATGTTGGTTCTGGCTTTAGGACTCCTTGTAGTATTTTTTGGAGTGGGGGTTTAGTCGTAATGAAATTCTGGAGTTTCTGTTTGTCTGGGAAGGTCCTTATTCTTTCTTCATACAGGAAGGAAAGCTTTGCGGCATAGAGTATTCTTGGTTGGCATTTGTTGTCTTGGAGTTTGTTGACTATGTCCCTCCACTCTCTCCTTGCCTCTAGTGTTTCTTCAGAGAAGTCTGATGTCAGCCTGATTGGTTTTCCTTTGTGTGTTATCTGTTTCTTCCCTCTTGTCAGCTTTATTATTTTTTTGCTTGTCTTGGATTCTTGGGAGCTTTACTATTATGTGTCTTGCTGTATTTTTCCTTTCATCATGGAAGTTTGGTGTTCTTTTTGCTTCTTGTATGTCTATTTTCAGCTCCTTCTTCATATTTGGGAAGTTCTCTTCAATTATTTCCTTGAATACTTTCTCTCTTCCTATGTCTCTCTCCTCTCCTTCTGGGATTCCTATAACTCTTATATTTCCTTTCCTCATGGAGTCAGATACTTCCTGAAGTCTTCATTCTTTTTCCTTCATACTTCTCTTTCCTTTTCTGTTTTGGTTCTTTTTATTTCTGTGTCTTCGAGAGTACTTATTCATTCTTCCATTTCATCTATTCTGTTTTCATTGTTTTTCCCAGAGTTCTTTAGCTCCTCCATTAATCCTTTGATCTCCTGCATTTCTTTCACTTCCCTCTTTAGGGACTCAATTTCATTCTTCTGGTCATTGATTTTTTTTTTCCCATATCGCTGATTATTTTTTCCATATCATTTTTGACTTCTTTCAGTTTTTTAATCATGGTGACTTTAAATTCTCTATCAGGAAGACTCATAAGTTCCTCTAAGTCACGGTTGTTGTAGTCTGGTGTTTGATTGTCTTTTTGTGGTGTGTTTTTTTCCTGGGGACATGCTTGGTTGCTTGTAATTTTTCTTCTCCCTGCTGCTTGTTTTCTAATTTGTCCTATGCGTTGGGACACGTGTCACTTGTACTGGCCGGCGTCTCTTTGGTGTGCTCTTTCTGGGAGGTCAGAAGCTGGTGGTCCAATCCAGTCCAATGCTGTTATGCCAGATGTCCAGTAGGGCAGTGGTACTATGGATATGTTAATGGTCGCTGTCCCAGAAAATCTCCTCCTTCTGTATTTGTTTAATTCCAAAGGTAGATTTTGAGGTCCCACCGCCTGCCCTGGCAGTGGCTGGATCATCCTCTGGGCTCCAAATCACTGGCTCTCCCTCTGGGCTCTGACTCTCTGCCAGGCGGGGCCTGCCTTGTAGGGGCCTTCAGCTCACCTCTGGCTGTGGGGACAGCCCTTACCCAGTTCAACACAGTCTTGTTGGGTTCAGAATGCAGAGGTCCCTGTTCTAAAATGGCAAGTTAGGGCACTTTCCTGTGCCTGCGGTCTGCCCCGGCAGTAGCTGGATCCCCCTCTGGGTTCCAACGGATGGCCAGACAGGGCCTGGCTTGTGAGGGCTTTTCAGCTCACCTCTGGCTGTGGAGACAGTCCTTTCCCATGTCCACACAGTCTTGGTGGGTTCTGGACACAGAGATCCCTCAGGCTTTTTAATTTTTGTAATCTGATTTACATTATTGAAGATTTTTGGCATGTGGAAATATGTGCATGTTTCCTGTATCCAACTCCACAAGCTGAGGAATAAGTGTGTGCCTGTGAAACCACCATCAGTATCAAAGCCATAAGCCTAGCCCTTATAATGAAGATAATGATGGTGATTTTTGTGGTAACCAAACTGTAGCAAATGTTAAGTATATAAAGTATTGTTACCTATAGGCACAATGTTATGTGATGGATCTCTGGAATTATTCAACTTGTATAATTGAAACTTTATAGTCCTTTTTCTTGATGGACTTATGACAACTCTCCTCTTTCTAGTTTTATTCTAGCACTAAAAATTAGCTTTTCAAATGACCAGAAAATTAATAAGTGCTTCCAAATAAAGAATAGGAGGTTTTCCTGTTGCCTTATATTTGTTGATAAATACTGAATTGCTCATTGAGCAGGTTAGAAGCTTTGTGTCTAAGAAATGACTTCTGGTAAAGAATTCATGGGTTGATTCACTTTATAATCTCATAGTAGCTGTGCTGCAAACTTTGAAAAGCCAAATAGTGCCCTGAATGCAGGTTACAGGGTAATGGAAAACACCACATTTGGGTTTGAAGGATTTTATTATTCAATTGTGCTCCTGGAAACTGTAAGTCATACTAAATGGAGTGATGAACCGTGTCCACTGGGGTCTTTGGAGTCAAAAAACCACAGATAACAGATACATATTTGAATAAAATGCAAGTTTATTTTCTGGTACAGGTATTATTCCTTAGCAACATCATTTACAAATATTTTCTATTAGTGTAATTTTATAATCAAAACAGTACTTTGAAGTGTTTCCTAACATCTCTCTTCCTCAGAGAGAGAAATATCAAATCATATTTTTTCCTAATAAGCATACTATTTGCTATGCAGATACATTTCAATTGAGATTTCTACTTAATCATTGGAAATTTGATGTGAAAATATATTTCTATCTTTTTGGTAAAAAGACAGAAAAATCACATTCATCTAGACACACCTATTCAAGACAGCCACTAGACACATGTGGCTGATTAAATAAAAATTACTTGAAATAAAAAAATTAGTTCCATAGTATAACCTGCCACATTTCAAGTATGTGTGGCTAGTACTGCTATATCAGTTCAGGGACAGGTCATTTCCACCATCTCAGACACCTCAATGGACTGTGATGCTCTGGATAGGTTTGACCTTGTTTCTATAGTCAGGTAGGTTACCTGGGAGGTTTGAGTTGGAAGCCTGCCTCTTCTATGGTTTCATGTGGGCTGGATAGTGATGGGCAGTTGACACCCTTTCTTTTCCCTTGTAAGGTCCCCAGCTGCTTTGCTTCTCTGGTGCTTATCAGGGGCATGAAACCATCCCAGAACTGTGCAAGCATTGGGTTGAATTCCAATGGTTGTAGAAGTCCTTACTTGCTTCGGGTGCACCTTCTTACAGGTCCTAGTAACATAATCGCACACTGAGCCTCCATCAACCTGTAATCAGAAAACAAGTTCACTCTTTGTAGCTTAAACTCAGTGAGTGTCAAGGTTTTCTCCATTACTGGAGGGGGCTTCATGCTCACCCACACACAAATGCTGTGGCTGCTATGGCTTTCAGCGCCAGCTCCCACCTGTTCCAACAGCAGCCTGAGAAGGCCATTCCTCATGCCTTTCAGGGGACACCCAGCTTGTAGCCTCAGGATGCTTCTGGGGACAGACGATCATTTGTTTGGTTCTATACATAATCGAGGAGAATGGGTCCTTCCTTGCTATTGTGCCAACTTTTGCCTCTAGGGCTGCCAAAGAGTTCTACTTGGGCCAGAGTCATCCAAAGATTTTCTTCCATAGTCCTGCCAAGTTCTTCACCTCACATCTCTACCAGGATCTTCCAGGGAAAGTAGCCTGTCTACTTTCTGGCTCCCTCCTCTAACCATAGACACTCAGATCCAGCATTTGTTCACCAACTCAACTAGAACTCCCTTAATGATGAAATAAAAACTCTCCTGCGTAGCAATGGACATAAACAAATACTTAAGGTTCAGTGGTTTAAGGGGCAGTTAGAAGAACATGGTCATTATTTTCATCATAGCTTATGACTCAATTCAGCCAGATGAAAATTGCCCTTTTATAGTAACAACATTTTATTACAAAAATGGATTCTGTTCATCTTAAAGAAAGGTCTGAAGAAAGAATAAGCATAATTTGACTCCCACCTCCCTGAGATAAACATATTTGTGCTTTAATGTGCCTTTCACATAGAGAAAAATTTAGACTCACACAGTGCCCAGCAGGGGTCACGTCACCTGGAGAATTTTCATGCCTGTCTGAAGCATTTTCCTAAACATACTTGCATTCATAGGGTAAAATGTGCTCTCCTTGCACTAAGCAGCTCTAGCAACATTACTGTAGTGTTATGATTGGGAAAGCAGTTGCTCAGTCATTGTAAATATCTCATGAAAACTCAGCAAACTCCTGGCACAAAGAAATGCTCAGTAAACATTAGCAATTATTATTTAGCCACAAAATTGAGTTGTGGTCAATGAGTTTAAAGAGTAGTTAAACATTGAGATTGGAGACCATACAAATTCTCTGTCCCAGTACTAGTTTGTTATCATCTTGAGAAATAATATTTTTTTAAAAATAGGTGAAAGAGGGGCCTCTCTGATGGTGGAGGCAGTTGAGCGCAGCCCTATGAAGCTGTCCGCAGCCTCTGCAGCGTGGGTTCAATACCCACCGGCCGTGGAGATAGCCACATGGCACAGCAGACCTCTCCTGTCTCGCCCGCTGCTCCCCTCAGCAGTGTACTTCAGCAGTCTGCCTGTTCTGGTCCCCGCTCTGTCTCTGGTGAATCCTCTCACCCTCCCACGCATCTGGCCTGTACTCCGGTTCTTGAACAAATAAATAAATCTTTAAAAAAAAAAATAGGTGAAAGACACATGAAATCATCCAGAGTTTGGAAGAGAAACAAACACAGCAGGGAGGCTGTTGAGGAGTGGGTCCCAGCACATGCAGTTGGGGCGGCATGTTCAGACATGCCCAGACTAGGACATGTCCACCAGGGAGAAGAAAATGAAACCCTGCCAGCAACTAATGACCGACCACGTTTGAAATCCAACAAATTACCACTTGACAAACTTTCCACCAATCAGAATGGCACCAACTGCAATCCTCATCGGCATAAAACTGACTTGAGTAGGGTCTGGCCTCCCCTTTTTTCTGTGTAAACACATGTGGGGTACACAGCCAAAGTGCTTCTTGGATGTGTTGTCCCCTGACTGCTGTACTGAACCCACAATAAATCCTCAAGCTGTGATATTTCTGCTATAACCTCCAAGATTGCTATAGTTTTAGGTTTCCAGGTCAACAATCCCAATTTTTAGACCCTTGAGTATTTCCTTCTCTTATAAATGACACCTCTCCCATCATGCTCTTTTCTCCAGGTGGACAGCATTGGTTACCTTGAATGTTCACTCTGAAGCAGGACATTGAGGCATTGTGGTCTGGTTTTCTCTCTCTTTTTTTTTTCTGTACTAGTATTTCTTTTGATAGAAGGCTATTAAATTTGTGGAACAATGACGTGATCCTGAATGAGGATGGACAAAATTTGCAGAGCGGAGGCTATCACTATTGCAAGGTTAGTCAATGAGATTAAGAGCAAGGCTTAGAGCAAACCTGTGTTCTCTACCTTGGAGAATAGCCACATGGTCTAAATCATATAAATGAAAGCCCCCTTCACATTTGAAATGGGGTTCAGATTCACTTTCCTTTAAGCACACAAGGCGCTCCACCAGCCTGCTGTTCAGGGTCATTTCTCCAAATTCATCATCAGCTAGTTTCCCATCTCTGGCCAGAGAGAATAACTGCCTAGAGCTTCTTCACTCTCATACCGCCATGTCTTTTCCCTCTGATTGGGATCACCCCTGCCACTCTCCCTCACACCCCATTCCTCTCCTTTGTGACTTTCTCATATTTGCTCTCCCCAGGAAGGCTCCCCTGGCCCCTTGCTCTTCTGACTCTTACCTCAGCATCCACCGTTCGCCCATCCTGTGCTCCTCTATGCACTGCACACTCTGGAAAGATGAGAACGACATTTTCTAAATTGTGTGTTTTCAACATGTAAACGTACTTCTGTCACACTGTGGAGGATCGGCTGATGCTTGTTAAATGTGTGACTGCACAGAGACGATCTTCTTATTATTACAGGAGTAGATTCTTTTAAGAATTGTGAATTATCTTTTCTTCACTCTTTGAATGAATGACTATTATCTTCACAATCAGAAAAGCACAATAATGGAGGCAGGTATTACTTTAATCTTTAAAAAAACTATGAATTAAAAGCTTTCATTAACCAACCACTATAATTATTTGTAACATTTGCAAAGTTCATCTGAAAATTGAATGGTTGCTCTAAGGTTTGTGGCATTTTTTAGCACGAGTGAAAACTAGAATATTAAAAATGACTTGATAGGCCTCCCTGGTGACACAGAGGGTTGAGCACAGCACTGTGAAGCTGTCTGCAGCCTCTGCAGTGCGGGTTCGATTCTCAGCTGGCCAGGCAGATTCCCACATGGCAAAGCAGACCTCTCCTGTCACACCCGCTGCTCCCCTCAGCAGTGTATTTTGTCAGTCTGCCTGTTCTGTTCTCCACTCTGTCTCTGGTGAATCCTCTCACCCTCCCGTGCCTCTGGCCTGTACCCTAGCGCTTGTATAAAAATAAATAAATCTTTTTAAAAAAATGACATGATAACTAAATATTACTAAATGGTGGTGCAAGTACCTGTATAAATCTATCCTTTTTAAACTAAGTTTCCTGGTAGTCCTCTCTGATGCTAAAGAACTTTGTTCCAGGGATTTTTATTTTCTTTGAGCACAACTTTTATGTTTACTGTTCCATTTACTATTACAAGTTCAAATCATGTCCTGGACATTACTTTTCATGAAGGCCTGTGAGAAGGTTCGTATTGGGGAGGGATCTTCTCAGGTATGTGTTAACTAACCTAACTGCTCACCTATTGTTCCTATAATAAATTTCTTTAATTACCTCACCGTCTAACATGTTCAACAGACTCCTGCAGACTCAAGAAGAGAACACCAGCATGACTTTCACTTATAAGTGAGCTAGAACTGCAATTATTCCATTCTGCAGAAGCTGCCACCCCAGGCATCTTACATTGAGGTCCTCAGGCAAGGCGGCCATCCCCGTCATCACTACAGTGGCCCTTTTGAGGCAGGGAGCCCTTGGAGGCAGACTCATTGCCTCAGTGCAGGTCCCTCCTCTGAGGTTTCAGACTCCAGGTATTGTTTGACACTGTCACTGATTTACAGGAACTGAGGACTCTGTTCTAACCCGAACTCCACAGTCACTGGACACTGTATCATTCAGGACTCAGGGAACTGAAAAATGATTTCAGTTTCTGGTACTTCCACCACAAATTTTAGTATGGGAGTCATGATACATCACTAATCTCTTGTCCTCCATTTTAAAATTCTCCAGTGACCCAGCTGCTGTTACCTCTTCCTCATCTAGAGAAAAGTATAATCCATCAATATAAGTGCAAGGCCAGAAATAACAACTCAGAGAAAGTTAAGGCTGGTCCTATCTGCCCTAGGAGCTAGTTCGAGTGGAATTATTAGGGGATTATTTTCAAGGGTGGAGAGAACATTAGATGCCCAACATTCTCTCCTGGTTTCTATGTCAGAAGTTGGCTGAGATCTTTGGCAGAGGATCAAGGAAGCAAGGGACGCTCAGAGTTAGCTAAGATGACTGGTTGATGTCAGGGTTTATTCCCTGGGCACTGCTTTCAGCAACATGCCAAATTCAACAGCCTCACCTGCTACTTCCTAAAATATATGCTGAAGACTCAGATCTGATTCTACACCCTTGTCAAGTCCAGTTAAAGCAACATTCCGCATACTTAGCTGACAATCTAAAGTGATATAAAGTAATATTCTGTGCATTAGGATCTAGGGCCAAAAAACTAATCTGGACAATATTTTGAGCTTCTCTGATTTCCTCAGAACCTTTTCCACTGGCACTACCCTCAAGTAAGCTTTAAGCTCACTTTTTCTATTGGGAAGTTTAGGATTGGAGAAAACGTTTAGGTCTTATTAAACCTTTTTTTTTTTTTTTTTTTGCACCACTCCTCCCAATTCTCAACCAGTACATGCAAAGCATATACTGCTCTGGACCCTGCTGGCATTGGGGGCCAGGGACCCACAGGCCCAGGCTACTTGTTCCTCTCCTGTGTCAGTCATGATCTTATCATAGACACTCCCCCTGCCCCAAAGTGAGGCTTTCCACAGTATAGCAGGATGAACTGAGCTCTGATGGGGACTCCGGGGGGGGGGGGTAATTAGTATTTGACTATTAACATGTTACTTTCATTGAGTATCTGTTCAATATATTCAATGAAATACTACTCAGCTATTAAAAGGGATGCAATAGTGCCTTGGGTAGAACTTGGGGTGATTTTGCTAAGTGAAATAAATCTGAAAGTGAAAGACAGTTACAAGATGGTTTCATTCGAGAAATATAAATAACCAAAGAAAACAAACTGTCAAAACACAAGAAAAATAACTCTTCGACTCTGTGAATAGTACAGTGGTAATCAGGAGGATGGGAGAGAGGAGAGGGAAGCGTGATATGTTATTGGCACTGGAGCTTTGGTGGAGGATGAGAGAAGCATGTGCACAGATGAAGGTGAGTGGTTGTACTCCTCAAATTAAATAATTGTGTAAATCATTGGCAAATCAGTAGTTTCAGAAAAAAAAATTATGTGGCTGCCAAACTTATGCAGTGTAATGGTAGAAAAACTAAAGGTTTAAGCAACAGTCATTTGGCAAAGGACAAAAAGGCAGCACCTAGCTTCAAGTCCTGAGAAAAGTCTACCCCTAAAGGATGTAAGGTGTGAGGTGTAAAGTGCATGGTGAGAGGTGTGTCACTTACTGCACTGAGGTGTGCAGTGTGAAGTAATGTTGCAGTGCATCTTGTGAAGTGCGAGGTGTGCAGTGTTAGGAGTTCAATGTGGTTGCAGTATGCAGAGTACAGTGAGTGTGCAGTGTGGTTCCAGTGTGCAATGTGGTTGCAGTGTACAGTGTACAGTGAGTGTGCTGTGCGCAGTGTGGTTCCAGTGTGCAATGTGGTCCCAGTGTGCAGTGAGTGTGCAGTGTGCAGTGTTTAGTACATTTTTTCCCTTCAATATATTGAAAATCTTACTTTATCACTTTTTTGCAGCCAGAATTGATCGTGAAATAAAATAAAGCTGATTCTAATCTGATTCTTGGGTGTTTTGTGATTTGTTTTGCTTCTGAAGTCTTATCTATTTGGATGTGATATTTTCTTTACCTCTCCTTTTGGATACTCTGCCAACCCTCTGAAAGAAAGAAAAGTCTCTTATCTTTATTTAATTTGGAAAAAATTTATCTCTCTTTTTCTTCAAATATTTCCTCATCTTTATTCTCTGGCTATTGGCACCACAATTTCTCTTCTCCATATCTTGTTTGTGATTTCCTCAATCTACCTTCCAAGTTATAAATTCATTATTCAGATACATCCCAATGATGGTGTTCATTTTCAAGTATTCTTTTTGATAATTAATATTACTCTTTAGTTCTTGTAATTTTTTATTGCTTCTATTTCACATTGCTAATTTTCTTTTGTCTCAATTAGCATGTAAATTGGGATAATTTGTCTTGTATTAATATTTCTATTTCTGATACAATCTATAATTGAATGTGTTGTTTTAGTTTCACAGTGCTTATTTTCTTCAAAAGATTTCTCTTGTAGTGTACCTGCATGCACCTTTGAAGTTCTTGCTAATCTTCCAGGAATGTAGAAGGTAAGACCCCACCTTGCCGCAGCCTTGTAATGGGAGCAAGGTATACCCAGAGTGGAAAGTTCTGGGTGCTAATCACTCCCTATAGTCAGATCATATCACTGTCTCCAGCAAGAAGTATAATTGGTTTTCTCATAATTCCTAACACTTTTTTCTTTCTCTTCGCTTCTGTAGTCTTACCCTTGTTTTCCCTTCAAGCCATCGCTTATTGACAGATCTGCCACAGCATAGTCCAAAGGGCATTTGGATGAACATTTCCTTTGGGTGCTTGTTAAAAATGCAGTTTCCTAGGCTCTACTTCAGATATATTGATCCAGCCTCTCTGAGTGAAGCCTGGGAAGCTGAATGTCAAGAAACCATTGAAGAGAGTATTATAGATGTTAAAATTCAAGATCATTGCTATTTCTTACTTTCAAATTTGCTTCTTGAGCAGTTTTATTGAGGAAGTTAGAGGAGAATTTATAGTGTGTAACTAAATTCTAGGACAAAAATGATATTTTAATGTGTCGTTGATATTACTTTTCTGTGCTTTGCCTGGTTCTGCTTAGTGTAAATAAGCAGAGAGTGAAACTAGTGCACTCCACTCCCAAGGGACTTCTGGAATCTAAAATCGCATTAATTCTCATAATATTTTCCAGCAAACATGTAATGATAGAACAAAAGGAAAATGAATTTTATTTTGTGTTGATGAATCATATTGTCTAGTGGAAGAATATATTCTATCAAATGACTGTTGGAGATCAGAAAACTGAGTGGTAATAAGGAAGTCCGCAGGACCTGGGTAGCTGATTCTGTGGTAGAAGAGTTCTTTGTTCACCATTCAGGCAGAAACAAGTTACATTCACTTCAAGAATTTTCTTGAAAGAATTGTTCATTACATCCCAAAGTAAGAAATAGTATGATGTATAAATTAAATGTAGTAGATTAGTAACACAGGGCAATAAAAATTAACTAACTGCTAAATGTATGTCTCAACATGGATAAATCCCACAAACATAATTTTGAATTAAGGAAGGCAGATGCAAAAGAATATGCAAGGATTCCATCTATATAAAATTCAAAAAAACATGAAAAACTAAACTATGATGTTCAGAAATTCAGATTTGGGCAGCAAAAGTATAAAAATGTGCAAGAAAAATATCTCCACAAATGTCTCCCTTAGGGAAGAAAGATAGAGAGCGATGTCAAGTTCATCTTCCACTCCACACTGGCACACTGGCACTTACTGGCCAGGGATCTTGCCTGTTTATGCCACAGGTTACTGGGGAAACTACGTTTGCACTGTATGAACAATTCTCAATGAACATCCAGGCACTGGAAAGGGGATTTGAGTCCTCCTTTTCTTCTTTGAAGTGCACACAGGTCTGAAGTAAGCAAAAAAATATCTGCTCACAGATCCACTAGTTATAAGTACCCATTGTATTGCCAGGTCAAAGATACAGCAATGGAAAAGACAGTTTCTACTGTCACAGAATGTGCAGTTTAGTTGGTGATATGGTAAGATTAAAGGCAAATAATAAAAAGTACTGAAATTGAATACTTTTTGATACTGAGTATCAAGTTAGCAGTGTTAGCCTAGAAAAATTGTACCACAGAGAAAAAATATATATATAACAAAAGCATGTGTGAGAAATATAAATTTGACATTTAAAAGCTAGAGGAAGCAATGTTTAAAGACCTGAAAGGTGTTTCATCAGAGAGAATGGAAGTTTCCTGCTATTTCCTTGCATACATTATGGTGTGATTTTGTTATTTTTTTTTAACCTATTCTTGGATTAGTCAGATAAACTGCTTATTTTCATTAGATCTAAAGAGTGTACATTGTTCATAGTCACTGAGGAAAATATAGCTCTTTTTTCGTATTTCCCAGACAACTGTGGCCCATGGGTCAACCCCCTGTATACATAAAGTCTAGGAGTACTTTCATTCCACAACGACAGAGATGAGTAGTTGAGATGGAGACCATTAGTTCAGAAAGTCTAAAACATTTACGACCTGGGCTTTACAGAAAAATTTTGTTGGGCCCTAGCTAAGATCATCAATTTTCAAAATTTATTCTATTAAAGTCATTAATTTCTCTTTAAGTATCATTTTTGCTGCATTAAGCTGACTACATGACACTTTGTTATTAAGTTTCCTAATCCATATAACTGGTGTCCTAATAAGAAGATGACCACTAAATGACAAAGAAACATGATGGGAGGACAGACTTAAAGACTTATGATGCCTTGAGTGAAGGAATTTCTAGGATTATCAGAAGCTTAAAGATGCACAGAAGTCTCCTGCCTGGGAGGCCTCAGAGATAACACAATCTAGTCAATGTCTTGACTTTTTAGACTTTTAATATCCAATACTGTGAGAGAATAAACTTCTGTTGTTTTAAGTAACTCAGGTTGTTATGATATTTTGAGGATTCTGCTACAATGATTCATACCTAAAAAAATCTTAAAAAGGGAAACTGGCTGGCTTGCTGCTCTGAGTGACTAAGTTTGTTGACTTTTAGGTCCATAATTGTTAGGGTAAAAAGAATGGATGAACCTTTGCCAGTAGAGATGGAAATTAGGGTTGGGCAACACCTGAGAAATAGTGAGTGTGGTGTTATCTTAGATCCTACCCAAGAAAGCCAGCAAAAGATGTCTACATCCCACTTCTTGAAACCTGTGTTACTCCACATGGAATAAATGGGCTTTGCAGGTATGATTGTGGCTAAGGACCTTTGAATTTTATGGTAAATTATTGCTATCACTGAAAAATAAGAAAGTTCAAATTTCTCTTCCCTTTAATATCTGATTCAAATTGATTATTTTCAGAGCGTTAAGAGTACATTTTGAGATCTATGCTTCACCATTTGCAAATTGTACCAATTTCTACTACAATGGATTCAATTTCTTTAGTAGCCATAGATTTGGATAAATTGTTTGGTCAAACCAAAAGTCTGTTTTTCAACAGGAAATTCATTGAACATCACAGAATATCACAGCAGTAATTCCACACCTGCAAATTATGCAAAATACTGTTAAAATGCCACAGGTATTTCAATGGTTTATCTCAAGAAATATGCTATTCTTAAGGACACAATTAGACTCATAATTGTATACAAAACAATTTAAATGTACAGGACAAATGATGAGAGAAAATCCAAACAAATAATTCAAGATAGATGGGTAAATGAAGGAGACAAAGAAGACATTAGAAGAAAATTTGGGATAAAGGTCACATTAATGCTTCTGTCAGGTTGTTTTTAGTCAAAGTCCATAAGCTCTATAATTTTATTAGGAAAGAATATTCTATGAAAAGGTATATTGTACTGTCATGTGCTTGTCTCCAAACCCTACAGAAGTGAAACATTTTAATTCTATAATTTTGCTGTCAGCATTCATCCACCATTATCCTCAAAGTTAAATGAGAATAAAAAGTCTTTTCTTGGTTACCTAAAAATGCACTCCTGGGTCTCCCTGGTGGTGCAGGCGGTTGAGTACCACACTGTGAAACTGTCCGCAGCCTCTGCAGCATGGGTTCGATCCCAGCCAGCCTGCGAGAATCCCACATGGCTGGGCAGATCTCTCCTATCTCGCCCGCTGCTCCCCTCAGCAGTGTGTTTCAGTCAGTCTGCCAGTTCTGCTCCCTGCTCTGTCTCTGATGAGTCCTCTCACCCTCCTGCGCCTCTGGCCTGTACCCAGGTTCTTATATAAATAAAGAAAAAAAAATGAGTAAGATGGTAAAAAAAATAAAATAAAATAAAAATGCACTCCCATCTGGCTTTCATCAGTTTTTTTAGCAGGAACTACAGGTAAGGATCAAAGGGAATGAGATATTCAAAATACTCAAAGATAAAAACTGCCAGCCCTAACTATAACCTAGGAGATTCTCAGATATTAGGGAAAATTAATGATTTTACCAGACAAACAAAAACTGAGGCAGTTTGTTAGCCCTAGACTTCCCTGCAAAAAAATGTTGAAAAGAGTTCTCCTAAATCAAAGAGAAGGAAGTCCACAAATAGTTGAACAAGAAAACAGATAGAACCAGAAAACTAATGGCAGTAGCAAGTTCTCATGTATTGAGAATCACCCTTAATGTAAATGGACTGAACTCACAAATCACAATATACAGAGTGGTCAGTTGGATCAGAAAACAAAACCCTAGTTTCTATTGTCTCCAGGAAACACATCTGAGCTCCAAAGATCAAAACAGACTCAATGCCAAAATTTAAAAAGCAATCCTACAAGCAAATGACATCCTAAAATTATCAAGGAGAGCCATAGTTATATCAGATAAAACAGACTTTCTGCCAAAAAAAAGGTAACAAGAGAGAACAATGAGCTTTATGTAATATTTAGGGACCAATACCTCAGGGAGAAATAATATTCATCAGTACATATGCATCAAATGAAGGAACATCAAAACATACAAAGCAACTATCAACAAACCTAAAAAACAGAAATTGATAGCAATGCCACAGCAGTAGGGAACTTCAACACCTCACTTACATTAACCAACAGAAAATCAACAAGGAGACAACAGCCTTAAAAGAAGAATTAGACAAGATAGGTTTAACAGACATTTTATAAGAACTCTACCATTTCCCCCCCCCAAAAAAAAACAACAGAGTAAACATTTTTCTCAAGTGCATATGGAACAGTCTCAAGGATAGACCACATGTCACAAAATAAGTGTTAATAAATTGATGAAGTTTGGAATCATATCAAGTATCTGATCACAATGATTTCAAACTAGAAATCAACCACAAATATAAAATGAGCAACACTCAAATATAAGGACACTAAAAAAACATGCTACTGAATGACTACTGAGTTAATGAGAAAACATCAAAAATTCTTGGGGAAACTTGAATATAGATTGTATATTATTAAATCGATGTTAAATATCATATGGTAGTGTGGTATTTTGTAAGAATGCCCTTGTTCTTAGGAAAAATATGCTGAGGTATCAGGAGTGAGGTATTTAGAAGTCTGTAATCTGTGTCAAATGAGTCCATAGTCAAGAGATATTAGAGCAAATACTGACTGCCCCTGATTTTGGATTGTTCGATGCTTGATTTTTTAATATTATGAATGGTGTGTGAGTTCTACACATGCTTCAGGTCCAATGTGCTTTCCCCTGTGTATGTTAATCATGAGAACCTATTCAAGCAATCTGTTTTCACTCACTGTATAGTGTTCAATAAACCACATGAGCTATTCAACACACTATTATAAAATAGGCCTTATAGCCAATGATTTTGCCCAGCAGCAGGGTAATGTGTTCTGAGCATATTTAAGGTAGGCTAAGTTAAGGTATTGTTTTGGTACATCAGGTTTATTAAATACATTTTTGGGTTAATGATATTTTCAGTTTGCAATGGGTTTATTGGGACAAAATCCATGTTGAGGAAGATCTGTTAGCAAAGTAAAAATAATTGAAATTGACTGAAAAAAATGTGTTCATCGTACTACTCTTCAAACTTTACTGGTGAGTTAAATTTAGACTAGAAAATCAGGAAATAAGAACAGTGATGGCATATCTCATGCGAGAAGTATTTGACAAGAGAAGTAGAAGAAAAGCTACTAGTGCTAGGTTTTGTAGATTTGAGAGTCCTAAAGATGTTCAGATTATATAGAGCAGAAAAACAAACTTCTGGATGAGAGGAGATTATAATCATTCAGGTAATAAAGTATAATATTGTTGGTGTTGTGTGGCAACAGTGAGAAATGACACACAATATGGAAATGAAGTTGGGGGGAAGGCCTTTTGAGTGTTAATACTTTTGGATTAATCACATAGGGGACAAAAACAGAGGTTGGAGTGAGTCACGTAAAGGAGAGGTGGGGGAGGTTGGGGGAGGGGAGGGGAGAGGGAGAGACAGACACACAAACGATCATGCAAAACATAACTGAAAACTGGTATTTCTAAAGGAGGCCAGTCATCAGTGGAACATTAGAGAGAGTCAGACTAGTAAATGCTGGGTATAACCTTCCTAGGGGACACTAGCTAATGAGCTTCAAAAATTCTCATTCCTTTTTCAAGATGGTTCTTTATTTTTTTTTTTAAAGATTTATTTATTTATACAAGCACTGGGTACAGTAAGAAGCACGGGAGGGTGAGAGATTTCACCAGAGCCAGAGCAGGGAGCAGAACAGGCAGACTGACGAAGTACACAGCTGAGGGGAGCAGTGGGCGCGGCAAGAGAGGTCTGTCGCTCAATGTGGGACCCTCACCAGGGGCCGGGGATGGAACTGGGACTGCAGAGGCTGCGGGCAGCTTCGCAGCCCAGCGTTCAACGCTGCACCACCGGGGAGGCCCTCAATTTGGTTCTTAATGAAAGTTGCATGTATTAGACATTTTCACTTACAACCTTAAAAATTCAGTTCTATCTCCTTTTCTTTAGATTTCAAGCTTCTTAAGCAACCCTTGTTATTGGGTGCCTTGCATGTCTTCTTATCAGGAAAGATGACTGATCACGGCACTTGTAGCATTCCACTCCCTGTGACAGCTGTTTCTCAATTTAATCAATAGACTGATATTCTGATGTTATAATTCCATCCCTTAAGCTTAGTTAATGTGGGTTTGGCTGGTGACTACTAGAACAGGTTTCTACATCTGCAACCCTGAAGGCCTGGCCTGAGCTGTCCTAGAGTCATTCTGTTCAGTTGTACATTCAATAATGTATCAGATGCTACTGGCCTTCTGGGTCTTACCAACCCATTGTGTGCCAGTCCTAGTTTCAATTGCAGCATCCATATTGTTTTGCTTTGTGTTTTTTCTGAATAGCTGGAGTGGCTATGCCTCCACCACAGCGAGTCAGTGGCATAAGGAATAATTACCAGCATAGACTGTATATATAGACTATATATAAAAACTCTTTCTCCCTTCTGTCAGAATAACTCTGAATTGAGTATCCCAGAGTTCCTCAGCAGAATTAAGCTCTAGTTGCCCACAGTGGGTGCTTGACTTTATTTGTCTTCTCCTTGATTGCATCCTTTATTGGTTGTGTCATTTCCTGACTTGCTTCCTTATTTCCCTACCAATGTTTTCAGATAACACCTCCAAAAGAAACTACTTATACTAAAGTAATTATCTCAAGATCTACCTATGGGGGAACCTGAAAGTAATAGTTTCATTCATTCATCAAAATTTATTGAGCACTTTTTATGTGCCAGACACTGAGTCACATCCTTAACAACACATTTTTTTCTTTAATCATCATAATATCATCCCCTTTACAAATAAGAAATTGAGATTTAAAGAATATAAGTAGCTGGCCCAACATCATATAATTAAGATTGGGAGCTGGAGAGGGGGAGTTGGTGACAAATCAGGCTGGGTGAAGCTCCCAGAAGCCCAATTTTTAACTGAATAATAGGGGAAGGTTGCTAATAGTATAAAAAATATTTGAGAATATTAGTCTGATATAATATTGATAGGCAGCAGTGAATAAAAGTGATGACTGATTAAGAAAACATTTTGATAACATGTATTTGAAATTTTAAAAAATTGACTTTGTTTTCTAGGGAAGCAGCAGCAACAAAAAGCATACACACATAGCTGGATGTAAATTCTAGCTCTACTAGGTTTTAACTGTGAAACACGGATAAGTTCCTCATCCTAAGCTCAACTTTCTAATATATACAATACATAGTACCTAATATTTTTTGTAAGAATTAGTGAGAATTACTCAAGCACTGGCACCTAGTTGGTTCATAAATGCAATTTGTGAAAATCATAGTCTTGGAAACGTTGTGTTAAATTCTGAAATACAGATGCAATCAGTACGATGCTTAGCAGGAACTTAACAAAAGAAACAATCTAAAATATTTTATGTTATATATACTATCTCCATTACTATCTTTAAAAACTTTGGTCTTTCTATATTACAATGATTGTTCACCCTCAGAAAACAACAATTAAGAAAGACAAGCTTTTGGGTGTAAAATTCTGTTTGAAGCAATCTCAAGAAGAGTCTAATAGTAACATTTTATATTCTGTATGTTAGAGATTAGCAAGAATAAAAATAAAATGTTGCTTATCAGTTGCAAACTATATTTGTGATTCTTTCCTAGCCAGAAATCTTTAGTTGAGATATCCTGAAGGAAAAGAGTAAATGTGATTATGTGCACCATTTTCAATAATCAAGATTTTGTTTAAAGGCACATCCTTAAATAAAAAAATTATTTTGTAAGAATTCCTGTTCGAATCACTACAATGTGTATTAAAAATGATATCAGACATATGGATGCAGGGTGAATGATTTCAAATAATTCAAATGATGCACCTATCCCGAAGGCAAAATCTCTAAGGTTTGCTTCATTGACTTGAGTGGAACTGTTGTATTCAGAACAGCTCAGATAAGCAGCAGCAGCAGCTGGCACTCAATGAAACTCCTCTTTCCCACCCACACTCCAGCTGGGTTAAGGCAGGAACAAAGAGACTGAAATGACCAAGGTCAAAGCACAGTGTGATAGGCCTTCCAACCTTTTGCCAGAGTGACTTCTTTTGTAAGTCTTGGACATAGGTACAATTTACAATAGGTGAAAATTAGTGGTTGAATAAGTCATTGATTTAAGAGAACGTTTATGGATCATCTTGTTTTTATACATAATAATATTAAGTTCCTTGAAGATTGAAAGACTTATACATTGTTGCTTAGCTAGTTGGCAGAATTCATAAGTTAAGTTTTTGTGATCAATCTGCTAGATTTTTTTGTCCCTACTGAATTGTAAGCACAGGCACCTCTGCCCCCTGTATCTCTGCTCAACATAGTTGAAAAGTGAAATATCCAAAGATACACTACTTTATCATACATTAGTTAATTCAACTTTTTTATTTTTTTAGGAATTGTGAGGTTTTAACCATGGAGATAGGTAGTGGGAAGACAAAGCAAGTCAAAGGCACCCCGTCTCAAGGACTTAAGGGGAGACAGAAGTATAAACACAGTACACATACCAACTGTGGGAGGAATGACGTGATGGGAGAAGTGACAAGAAGCACAAGCAATAACCTTGCTTGAAGAGATTAGCGAGGCTTTCAGAGGAGATGCTTCAATTTGTCTAAAAGGCAGAATGAAATGAAATGAATACAGAGGGGGCTCCGTGTGACTCCAAGTGTGCAAGTACTGCTCCAGCAACAGGTCATGTAGGAAGTGGAAGGAGATGGGACTGAAAGGGAGGCAGGTTCCTCATCGAATGGACCTTGTTCTTGGAGTTTGGACACTATCCAGAAAAAGCTGGGCTTTTTGAAGGGCTGTTGAGACATTAAAGCAAGGGAGCAAAGCAATCATACTTGTTTCTTTAAAAAATTCCAAGATGAGGTGATTCAGTAGGCAAGTACTAAAATATGGACAGCATTTTGTTGGGTGTTGGGATAGAATAATGAATGAGATAATACAGCCCTACCTTTCCGGAGCTTATATCCTACTTCAAGTAAGGAACCTTGAGGGTCTAGATTAAGGTGGAAGCAATGGGATTATATAGAAGGAAATGGATATTATAATAATAATAGTGCTTATTATCATTTATTGAACACTTCCCATGTGTCACACACTAAATACTTCATATGTGCTATAAAGGGTCACACAGTAGCCAGAATGATTCCTAAAGGTTAGATGCCATAACTCTCTCAAATCTTTCTAGGGCTTCCCCATCACTAAGCACAAATAGCCAGTCCTTAGTGTGAGGTACAAAACCTGCCCTGGCCTTCCTGAGCTCATTTCAACTCCTCTTCTCACTCTGCGCCAGCCACAGTATTTTCCCAGTGATCCTAGATGACTCCAGGCATCTTTCTGCCTCAGGAATTTCTCAGTTTGGAATGCTCTCCCCTTTATATTCCCACACTTCTGTCAAGACTCTGCTTAAATGTCTTCCCCCCCCCCCCCCATTAGACCTCTCTGGACATCCTGCAGGAGATAAATGCTGTAGCATTCTCTAGTCTCTTCACCGTGCTTTATAGTTCTCCTTCACAATCACATTCTGACACACCAGATTTCTCCACAAGATTCTAAACCCCATGAAGGAAGGTCTTTTGTTTTGTTCCCTGCTATATTCTTAGCACCTAGAACAGTGCTGGCTCATCACACATATATTCAATAAATATGTGTGGAATGGATGAATGAAGTCATACAGTAGCCCTGTGAGCTTAGCACTATTATTTTTTTCACATCACTGATGAAACAGAGATTAACTGAAGGTTTCATTGAAGACTCTGTATCTAGTAAGTGGTAGAACTGGGATTTGCATGAGATGAAAAAAGCTTACCTTTATTGAGCTTGAATGGTGTGCCCAGCATTATTATAAGTGCTTTACATGTATTAACATTTAATCATCAAAAACAACCCCGTATTTCAGATGAGGAAACAAAATTAGAAGAGTATATGACTTTGTCCAGCATTTTTGTACTTGCTAATAAATTGGGAGCCTGTGCTCTTCACCACTTTGCTATGCTACCTAATTCTTTTTTTTTTTTTAAGAATTTTTTTTTTTTAATAGAGGCATGTTTTTTTTTTTATTTATTTGTTTGTTTGTTTGTTTGTTTTTGTTTATACACGCACTGGGTACAATCAGAAGCGCAGGAGGGTGAGAGAATTCACCAGAGCCAGAGTGGGGAGCAGAGCAGGCAGAAGGACCGAGGCACACTGCTGAGGGGAGCAGCGAGCGGCAGGAGGGGTCTGCGCGCCATGCGGGACCCTCATCTGGTGGCCGGGGAGCAGCCGGGGATCGAACCGGCACCGCAGAGGCCGGGAGCAGCTTCGCAACCCAGTGCTCAACCGCTGCGCCACTGGGGAGGCCCTATGCTACCTAATTCTAAAACCAGTTTTCTGGGCCTTGTTGCTCTGGAATCCCTCCAAGATAGCTCACAGTCCCAACTACATTTCAATCATCAGAAAGGGCTACAAGGAAAGGGCACTACATTTCTTTTAGAGTATGATCTAGAAGTCACACACATCATTTCTACTCATATCTCACTGACCAGAACTTAGTGAAAAAAACACACTTAGAGAGTTTATTATGGGCAATTATGTGTCTGGCTAGGTATTCCTTTGTCATGGAAGAAGGTAATACATTGTCAGGGGGTTAACTAGCAATTAGTCTTTACTATAGGGCTACAGTCACCTCAAATTTAACATTTCCAAAAGCCAGTTTCAACCTGTCCTTCCAAAACCTGTACCTATTCATAATTATTCCCATCTCAGTTAATAATGGAAAATGTGACAAACTCAGTTCAATTTTAGACATGTTTAGTTTTGAGATTCCTAGAGAATATCCAGTACAAATTTCCAATAAGGAGCTGGAGACAAGTGTTTAAAGTTTCTGAGGTCAGTGTCCAAAATTCATACTTGATCACTGACGGAGACACTGAAGAGGCTAGAGAATACAGGATGACAGACCCAAAGGAGCAGTTTTTGGAAGCTGGGTTAGCACTGGGCAAGGCTGCAAAGAGGTCAGAAGCCATGAAAATTGAAAAGCAACCTTTGGATTTAGCCATTATGCCATTACTGACATTCTAGCAAGCAATATATATAGTGAAATGGGGATAAATGCTAAATGTCAGTAGTTGAAGAGAGGCTTGCAAGGCAATGGCAATCCAAACAGATTTCTAAACAGAAAGGACAAATTAGTAGAGGGAGAATTTATGAGTAGGTAAGAGGACTAACGAGGAGTAAGAATATGAGGGGACCCCTTTCCTACCAGAATAGACTAGCTATAGGAAGGAAGGAGAACTCACGCTTTAAGAGACCAGGAGGAGTGCAAATTTAGGATTTGTAGGGATACGAGTGGGCAACGGGAAGGTGGTCATGCCTGAACTATGGAATATCAAATGATGATAAAGAAAATACTAATATTACTATGAAATGAAATCAGGTGCTCCCACATGTCATTTTATTATAATGTTGATGAGAAAAAAAAACAATCCCTGCCCACACTGAACAAAACAGAATTACTCAGGGACCAGCTTTTGTCAAATGCTTGCTGCCTAAAGTCACAATTTCCAAGAACATATCCACAACATTAAGGAAGGACTTAATACACCACTATTACTAAGCATTAACCTTTCTTGAGCACTTACACACCAGGCAGTGTTCTTCATGGAGCTAATTTTGCTTCAATAGTAGTTTTTTAAATACCGAGAGCCCCTCAATTACTGAAAGTTTATTCTCTTCCGATTGAAGCAACCTAAAAAATGGCAGTAACTTCATCTCATCATATCTGACTCTTAACTATTCTGCACTCTCAGCTGCTCCCAGGGGCATGGCTGCTAATAAAAAATTGTTTTTGCATTTGATTCATTTGCTATGACTCACTTCAACAAAGAAATCGTGAGCATCTAAACAGCACTGTCACAAAACCAACTAACTTCACCAGCAATTCAGAGCAAAAGGTTTCATTAAGTTTTATGAGTCTTAAAAGATATATTCAGGTAATCCCATATTCACTGAAATGTTGGGTGCTCTCAAATAGTGTCCACATTTTTGCAAATGTAACTTCCTATTGGACTGTGAATTACTGAGGTAGGGATTATTGATCGTTGATGTTTGTTTTCCAATTCTGGGTAAACAGAAGTTAAAAGTTTGTTCAAGGAATTAATGCATTAAGCTAAAAAAAAAATTAAACTGCTCCTTTCACTTTCTACCTGAAATAAGAATATTTATTAGAAACCATAGGCTAAAAATGATCCTGCTTAGTTACTGAGTTGTTTTTCTAGGAAAAGACACTTGAAGAAAAATATGGGCAAAGAAATTTATTCATAAAAGTGTATATATAAGGAGGTGGCACACTATTAGTATTCTAAAGATTCCTGACAACATTAGTGTTATTTTTACCAGCAAACATTTAGAAATGTGAGACTGGATAAGAGCACAGTGGGTTCTTGAATCAAACGTAACACCGTTGTCACACATAAGAATACCTATTTATTTAGAAATGAAATAAAAGGGCCATACGTTAATTTTACAAGGAACAGTTAGGACACTATTTGACTTCAGTAAAGAACTGTACAGACGTTCTGACATTTAACTAAGAGCAGATTTATTTTTCTTCGATCTTTAATTTTTCTGGAACTCAGGCATTTCTGCCACATTTTGATACACCAGGTCATTTCATTTATTCAGACAATTTCTACATCAGAGGAAGTAGTATTCTAACAATATCTTCGTAGGATACAATTTGTAACATTTTCTACTGCAATAGAACAATTGTCTCCAAAGATTTTCATTCTCATTTGCCTACTTTGATAGTATGCAAAGATAAATCCTGAAAGGACTGATTTTAACTAGTCTCTTCCATAAAATGTAACTGCAAAGGTTTCCAAATGACCTTATGTAAGGCGGTATGGGAATAGAAAAAAAAAAAATAAGGAACTGAGTTAAAATCTTACAAATGGCTATGATTTAATACTGCGATTTAACATCAGTTGTCCTCAAATAATTTAAATTCCACTGGCTTTTTTTTTTAGTTGTTATCAAGTTAGTATGTTTTTCAGTTATCAAGTTTTTTATTTTAATAATTGGTTGTCGTTGGGAAAAAGTGGGTTATATATTACATATATTCCTGCCAATATAGATGTTCTAAGAACGACAGCTACGTACACTGCTATGTATTTGTTGATACAAATGGTTGGGATACCAGATCAGTGGAATCCCATATAGTATTTAAAGGCTTATCAGTAAAGTTGCAAGACATAAGACTACGAACTGTTAGTGTTTCCATGATAGCTTAGCTACCAAGTGTCATAGAGCAATTTAAAAATACCTTTAAATAAAATGGTGGCCTTGGTAATAAATATGAAGACGCGTGGCTTTAAGGGGGTTCAGTTGTCATATGATCAAAATGATCGTCTTTTCAACTGGGGCTAACCAAGAGGCCACTTCATCATTTTCTTCGAACTAAGTAAGGAATGTCAAATCTGCAGGACCCGGGCTTTTTACCTTCCTGTAATTTAGTGACAACATCATGCCTTGGCCAGAGATATAAGCAGATGACCTTGGACCCCAAAAAGCCGGTTCGAGCTCTCGGGCTACCTCCGCAGTGTTTACAAAGGCAGCTCAGAGCGGAAAGGGCTTGGGCTTGGAGCTTCCCGCCTTGGGACTGAGGGTTCTTAAAACCACCTCGGTTGCCTTTCGGAGCCGATTCGTCCCCCAACAAAATGCGGAGCGTTCCTGCACGTTGCTCATGAGGCTGGGGTAGATCAAGGGGGCTCGCCGGCACTCCCGGTGGCTCCAGGGCGCCTCCGGAGCGGACCCCCTTCTTTCTGCCCAGCCACAGAGAAGGACGGCCGAAAGAAGGAGCCGCTGCTCCTACCCGACGCCAAGATGGCGGCCGGCCCTGCTGGGATTCTGAGGCGCTGTGGGCCACTTCCCCTTCCCAGCGGCCCCTGCGCGGCCGGCGACGGGCAGCAGGAGGAGGGCGGGGCCGGCGGGGCCGAGCGCTGCGCACTCCCGCGCGCACCCCGCCCCGCCCCTCGTCCCTGCGTCCGGGCCTGGAGCCCTCGTCCGGCCCGGCGGCGCGCGCTGCCTGCCGGGATACTCGGCCCGCCCAGCCAGTCCTCCCGTCTTGCGCCGCGGCCGCGAGATCCGCGTTTTCCCCAAGATGGTGGCGCTGGGCTCGGGGTGACTGCAGGAGACGACAGAGCTTGAATCCCTTTCGCCAGAACCTCGACACACCGCCCTCCGCTCGCTCGCGCACCCCACCGCCGCGTCGCCATCCGCCGGCCCGGGTGCCCGCCCTCCGCCGCCACCGCCGCCGGGCGCTTCCCCTTTGCCGACCCGGCTCTCTCGGCCGCGGGCGGCGGTGCCTGCGTCGGCGCCTCCCCGGCCCCGCGCCCCGCGCAGCGCGCACCCTAGCCCCGGCCAGGCGGGCCTCGCAGCCCCCGGGTGTGGACAGACGGACGCGGAGAGGCGGCTGGCGACGAGCGCGGGGTTTCCTGCGGCCCCGTCGCCCCCTTTCCCGGTCTCGGTCCCCGGAGAAGGAAGCGCGGGTCCCGCATGAGCCCCGGCGGTGGCGGCAGCGAGAGGGAACGAGGCGGTGGCGGGCGGAGGCGGCGGGCCAGGGCGACGACGACCAGTGAGGCGGCCGCTGCTGCGAGGGCCGCAGCCCAGGTGCGGGGGCGAGGACAGGTCAGTGTGGCTGCCGGCGGGGCCTGTGCCAGGCAGGCCGGGCGGCACCTGCCTTCGTCTCCTCTGGCGCTCGAACCCCCTAAGGGGCCGGCTCATGCGAGGGGAGGGACGCCCCCACGCCCGCCGGGGTGAAGGTTTGGGGGTGCGTGGCTCGGAGGGGGTGGGTGCCAGAAGCAGGCCTTTGGTGGCGGCCGCGGCGGCTGCTGTGGCTGCTGTAACTGTCAGTCCTGGCTGAGCGCCGGAGGGAGGGTTTTGTCGCCCGAGGGGACGCGAGCGGGCCCGGGGCGGGGCGTGCAGGCCTCTCGGAGCCTGGCTGGCGGAGCCTGCCTAGGCCCCAGCCTGGGAAGGGCTGGCCTTTTCCTTCCAAGGGGAGCCCTTTCTCTGTATTTTCGAGGTTGGGGCCCTCTTGGTGACGAAATGCTTCGGCTTGTAATTCGGGGGGTTGGGGTTTTGGGGTGCAATGGTGGGGTGGGAAGGCAGATGAAATGGTCCATCCAGCCCGGGGGCTGTGCTCGCAAGATTACTCATCCGGATTCAGAAATTAAACGTGAGCCGGAGACGCTGTTAAATGCAAACCTGCAAACTGTTGGGGTTTCCCATCCCCACCCCCACCCCCACCCCCCGCCCCCCGCCCCCCGCCTTTTTAGTTGGAGAAAATGAAAAGAACACTTTCCTCGTCACGGTGTGAAAGGTTTTGGTGGTGAAATCAGATTGGAACACGGCAAATTCTTTAGTCCATAAAATTGTTAAAAATAAATGTAGACGTTCTTTGATTACGCTTAGAATCCTCGAGAGATGATTTAGACTCTGATTTTTTTTATTAAAAAAAAATCCTATGGGCATTCTGAAATAGAAACATTACAAAATCTGTTTAGGTTTTTACTAAATGGCTGGGGTGCTATTGAAAATGTAAACTAATAGCCTGTGGGGTTTACAGTCCAAAATTCCCTTCAAGTCATCTTGAAGGAATATGGGTATGACCCTGTAGTATTGAGAAATAGCAGATTATTCCAGAATGTTTTGAGAAGGTGGTGGGGGGAGGGTTGGGACCTGAAATGGAAATCATCTAAGATTTAGAAATAATGTTTAAAAAGTTGTGTTCACAGCCACTGTAGGTACCTAATAAATCTTGTAGAGTGAATTGGATATGCAGGATGAGTAGTGTTTACTTCACACCTCTGACTAGTAAGTACCCTTAGGAGATTATTTTGTGGACTATGTTAAAAAGCTTTGAATTTAAAAAGAACGTCTTGTCATGAAATGAAATAACTTTGAGATTAGATCCTGCTTGTAATTCTGAGCCACTTACCACGATTTTTAATGAAACAAATAGTTTTCAAGATGGTGTTGATAAAGCCCAAAGGTAAACCAGAAACCATTTAAAGAAACTAATAAGCATGACAAAAACATGATATAGCTTCAATAAATGACTCTATTTACAAAATTAGAACGTAAACTATGAAAGTCTTATTGAGTCAATATTTATTAAGTAGCTTAAGTGTGCCAAGCATGTACAACAAACATCCTCTGGACATTGTCCTGTTCCCGAGGAATTCAGCCTTACAAAGATACAAATTACAGTGTTTTGATACCTTTTCAGAGGTTTTGTAAACTGCTTTTATTTGATCTCTCAAATTCTCTTTTCATGGCTTAAAAAAACTAGAAGTACTTGATAGAAATGCCAGGAAGGCACATTCTTATCCCGTTTGTCTAGTTCATTTAACAGGATTTATTTGGACACCTATGGTGTCTTTGACACTAGTTTAGTCATTTGTGTCTCTTAAATGTCAGGTCATTTCTAAATGACCCCTCCACCCAAAAATTCGCTCCGCTCAAAAAACAAATCTGGAAAAATTTGCTGTTTCTCTCAATATGCAGTCAGTGGAATGATCCAGAACTGTGGATCCTATCTATTTTTCAACCCAACCACTTTAAATGATACAATGTCAGTTTTCTTAAATGACAACTAGGTATGTTTACTAGTCAGGTTGCACACTTTCCTTTAGTCCCATACTTACATAGGTAAAATGTGGAAACGTTACATTAAATACATACGCAGTTGTTAAAAAAGTAGTTTTCTGATTTATATGAGTGAAGATAAATTTACAGAAGTGAAATAAATACTTGGGTAAAATCTTAGATGATCTTTTCATGGTGATTCAGGGTAATAGAGTTACGGTTGATTTCGATAGTCCTCATTTTCTTTCCACTGCAAATGTAACACTAAAAAATAAAAATCAGAGACATCATATGTATAGTAAACATAGCTTTGGAATTTGTTGCTGCTTTAGAATTCTTAGCCTAGTTGTGTGACCCTGACAAGTTACTTTATCTTGATGAGCTGCACTTCACAAAACTACAAAATGTAAAGACTAAAATGGGATGGTGAAACAGTTGCTGTAAGTATTAAAATATGTAAAACACCCAACACATATATAATAAGTATTGTTCTTAAAAGTCTTACTAGTTTTTCTGAAGACTAGTATCGCACCTTGTATGGAGTGGACTGTAGTGTGTTATCCTTCATATTGTTAGTCCAGCCCCACCCCCTACTAGTTTTTAGCTCCCTCTTTAAGGGCAAGAACTCTGTTTCCCAGACGGTGTATTTCCAGAGTATGGTTAAATTGGTTATCAGTAAATGGTCAACAACATTGGTTACCTATTTTGACTACTGTGACCTGAGCTAGGTTATGGTCTACAAAGCCAAGAACATGCAAGAACTCTAGTAGTGACTTTTTCCACGTAACATCATTTTTGGTGAAACCTGTCACATAATGGACGCCCATTCTTCTGTGCCCTTCAAATCTTAGGGCAGTTGGGTGGACTCAACACCTCCCACCCGCAACTGCTATTCTAGAGAATATTTTACCCCTTTTTGCAACTGTCTGGCACATGCCAGATACTTTATATCTTATATCTTGGTCCAAGTCTTGCACCTAATATTTTGCACACATTGTGGTGTGTGTGTGCGTGCGCACGTGCACACGCACATGTGTATAAAATAAAAAATAAATTTACCAGTTACCTGTAAATACTCTGATATTTTTCTGGGGTGATTATTCTGTCTTCTGGTTACATATATATTCACAGGTTTTTTAAACCTATGTATGACTATACTTGATCCGTCATTCCATTCATTTTGCATAGGAGGATATTGAAGTGCAAAGCTTTAAGGTGGTTTTCTTGAAGTCACTCAGGTGGCAGAGCCAGAACCAGTGTTGAGTCACTGAAAATAGCACATCTCCTGCCATACCTGATGAGAGGAGTAGTTAATTTGCTTTGTGATTATCTCTCCACCTTTTTGGAGATGAGTGTTTTCTACACTGTTGCCATCCATGGAGTTATTCTGATCATGGCAGTTAATGCAGGAAATTAGGCCACCTCTTTGGTAAAGGAAATAAGGTAGAACTACAGTACATAGAAGTAGTGTTAATCTACAAACTTATATCCTATATCCAAACATAAGATGTTTGATATACTTACATAAATGTCATTTTTAATGAGATGACACTGATAAATTTCTTTACCAAATTTTTTTCATTTAATCTCAGAAATAGCACCTATTGTGCTTTCATCTAAGTTATCTTTAACAAGTAATAAATAGCACTGTGGACAGATAACTCAAAAGATTATTAAATATAAGCCATTTTTTGAGAATGAAATAAAGCTAGTACTTTTTTTTGGAAATACTACTGTTTGCACTTGAGATTTAGCTGACAGTTGTTACTGTTTGATTCTAAGCTTTGACTGTGAACTCCCTAAAATTATATAAAGAATTTTAAGCTCTTGAGAGTCTTAACGGGTTTAGTGAACACAAGCCATCAATAACCGTTGAGGTGGTGGAAAAAGCTCTAACTTTGGTGGAAGTCATGGGTTCATCCTTTCTAGCTTCCCAGTTGGTCATTAGCAGATCATTTAGCTTTATAAACTTTTCTCATGTCAAAATAATGTGAGACTTACTTTGCCTTCTCTAGAGGATTATATATTTCAAATGTGATAATTCTCAAAAAAGTAAATTAATACTGAGAGTTAATCACTGATTTAGCCACTTGCCCAAGAAGACAAAGTTAGTGGTATACAGTTGATTAGACCCTGGATATGTTTTCATGCTTTCCTGTATTAACATTTTTAACCTTTTTGTCAAAACATTATTTGGGGAAATATTTAGTGTGTTAATTTATTATAAATTTGGTAATGTCAATTGAAATAAATAATAGATCTTAGTAGTGATGTTAACTACTTCTTACTATTATTGCTAACTATTACTATTAACTAATAATTAGTATTATTAATCCAGAATTAAATCCCTTCTGTAATTTTTCTCTACTTTTGACTTCTGTAAATTGGATAAATGACAAATGAATTATAGGATTGACTGAAAGTAAAAGAGGTTTTGGAGGCATAGAACTTTACTAGATGATTATTCCTGAAGTTCAATTCTAGGAATCTGCTGGAATCTCCTGTAAGACATCACTTGTGGATCATAGAAGAGAATCCTATGTAAGACTATGTTAAAGTCAGTATCTTTGCTGCCAATACAAGCCTGGAGGTATATGTGACCCCTTACACTTACACAAATAGGATAAAAATCTTCCTTAAGTGAAACTCAGCTAGTCAGTGTGGAATTGACCCTTAACAGCTCAGTGTGTGCTAGAAGTTGATTTTCTGTACCCTTTGGGATCAATTGAAGTTAGTCTAGCACAAAGCCCTTTATGATACTGAAATAAAACATGAAAAAAAAAATTGGCCTGTCTCTTTGTGGTATGCAGACTTGTAGCTCTCTTTTAGTTCTTACTATGGGCCACTTGTATATACTGTTCAATAATTCAGGAATTTCTTTTTCACATTTGAGATAAGTAGTGCTGCACATGAATTACATAGCTGGGGGCTGAATGACGATGCTACCAGTGCTGTACTTCTACATGCTCTTTTCATTGGATGACTTCTGTCTCCGTGTGTCTAAAGAGATGGTTGCTGCATTTCAGTCTTATCATTAGTCCAGTTCTACCTCAGCACCCTTTCTCTTGAGCATGAGAAATAGTCTTTGAATTTCCTGTGAACTGTAGCCACCACTCTAATTCGTTTTTATATTCTTTGTGATGCAGAATAGATTCTGAACACCTCCCCCCACCACACACACAATTAAATATGCTGACAGTATAGAGAATATCCTGTCCAGATGGACAGATGTCACAATTTGTCATTTCCCCAGTTAAAACAATAATGCTCTCATTCTTGGATGGTAACTTCTAGCATACAGGTACCACAAAGGAATTCCTTCTTTTCATACTGCCAACAAACACTTTCCTATCTTTTATCAGATATAAATTAATCCTGATCCTTGGAAGGGAAAGGATGAAATGCCCAACGGTCTTTTTTATATAAAACTAATGGATCATAGGGAGAAATGTGTAACTTATGAATTTTCTTAGTACGTTTTTCTCAGGACTTCTATTTATTATGCCTGTGTATGTATATGACAGTATTGATGATCATAAGATGTGCTATAAATAAGGATATTAAACATATAGCTTTGCTAAATAAAGTGTTTTGGGAATTGGAAAAAAAAAAGTCTTTTGAACGCCTCCTGTATGTGTGTACTAATTGCTAAGTACTACTATTTCACACAAATATGAATTAACATTTTCCTTTCCTAACCTTCTGTAGTGAGGTAACAGTGTCATGTTCCATATTGGTGAAAGAAACTGTGCTGTTTAATATAACCCAAATTTAGAGCTTCTAAGAAATGAAGTTTCCCTAATCTTTTAAGCTGATTCTTCTATATTCAGTTTCTTATATTCATTTTCCTGTGTGTGTAATATACTGCTATTGTTTGAATGTTTATCCTCCAAAATTTGTATATTGAAATCTAAACAGCCCATTGTGATGGTATTACTAGGAGGTGTGGGGCCTTTGGGGGTGATTACATTTTGAGGGTAGATCCTCATGAACGGGTTTAGTACCCATAAAAAGATTCAGAGCTCTCTTGACTGTTCTGCCATGTGAGGACCCAACCAGAAGACTGCTTCCTATGAACCAGGAAGCTGGTTCTCTCCAGATACCGAATCTGCTGGCACCTTGGTCTCGGATTTCCTAGACTCCAGAACTGTGAGAAATAAATTTTTATTGTTTCTAAGCTACCCAGTCTATGGTATTTTGTTAAGGCAGCCTGAATGGATTAAGACTCATATTAAACATGTTTAAAGAACAGAGAAGGAAAATAGAAATTTTAAAAAGCGATGGATAAAACTTGGTAGGTAAAGAAGGGATGCACTGTGCTTGACAGAATGCAAGGGTTTCTTGAGACTTGATTACAGTGTTGAAATGAGAACACTTAAATATCAATAAATGAGAGAAATGAGCAAAATTTAGCTATTTATACACATAAATTTGATTTTTGCATTTCAAATCATTATTGCTCAGTGTACTATAATTCAAAGTAGTATCAAAATGAAAAAAAAAACAACCCCAAAATATTGTGGTCTCTTAGCTCAGTAGGGCGTCAACGCACTCCCATCCGCCCCACCCCATTTCCATATTTTGGGCTAGGTGAAAGGTGGGGGGCGTGAAATTAGCGGTAGATGCATCCCAACTAGGGAATGAATAGGTACATTCAAATAAAAATTTTACCTCTGGATTTCCACGTATAGTTAGGTATTTATAAGTACTGATGATGCTGATGAGCTAACTGCTTTATAGTTCAGGCCTACTTTAGCTGTCTGTTGTAGTCTAATGACCTGAGGCTGATTAGGAACAATTCTCTAAGCTTCAGAATTTCAAGTAATTTTAAATAGTGACAGGATTAGGGGTCATTCTGGAGAGTAGGCCAGTGACCTTCGGCAGCCCTACTTTACTACCTGTGCCTGTGCTGAATTCCTAGGAGGGGTGTGTTTTTATTTCACATGTTTCTGACTGATTTAGTTCCCATAAGTGATACTTTAGACTGCTAGATGTACCGAAAATTGCAATGACTACTATAGTATTTTATATTCTTAGTTTTTTAATAAAGTGAGTAGTTTGGATTAGATGACCCCAAACTCATTTTCAACTTGGATGTTATGTGCTCATTTTTTTTTAAATATATAGTTTATGATCATGATATTTGAAACAGTACAGTAGATGATATAGTAAATAACAATTTACCCACCACCCAGAAGTTAAGTGTAGCTATTTTTGGTCCTCTGGGAAACAAATACAGTCTTTCATATTCACTTGTAGCAATCATGTTCCTTCTCCCCAACCTCAAGTTCCATTACTTGAGTATTGTCTCATATCCTTGTTTATATTTTTATTATATATGTAAATATATCTAAATGCTATATACATTGTTAACTTCTGTGTTTAAATTTTTACAAAATGATACACATTTCATCAGCATGCTCTTTTTAAAACTCAGTATTTTTTGAGATACATATGTTGATGCTTATAGATCTCGTTTAATCCATTTAATTGCTGTATGGTACTCCATTGTACATGTTTCATTATTTGATATTTTGAGAGGGGTTTTTTTGCTATTATAAGCAATGCTGAAATGATCATTTGTATATCTGTGCGTGCATTTCTCTGAGATTTATAGAAGTGTAAATACTCGAAAATAAATTGTTACTGTGTTCAGTTGATAAATTCTTCTCTAAAATCATTATGTCAGTATATACTTTATCAACAGTATATGAGCATTTCTTTTTTCAGTGTCCTAGCTTATACTTAGGATGGTCAGATTTAAAGATTTTTGCTAACTCAATAGATGTGGATTGATACATCATTTAATTTGCATTTCAGTGATGATTCTGAGTGGTGGATAAATATGTATTTTGTTATTTTCTACATGCTTAACATGGTTCATTAAAAACTCTTAAAAAGAAATGATCATGCAATATTTAGGTTAAGTCGTTGGAATTCATCTTATCCAACCTCTTTTACTTTATCCAGCCATTAAAGTTAACAAAATAAAAATATGTAATTCTCCTTTGGAATCTCAATTTTTGATGTCAGAATCATGAGTGAGAATGGTTTTTTATTTTTGGTTTGTTTAAGAAATATTTTTATATTGTCTGCTAATAGTCAAGGGGTTTTTGATACTTACTTTTTTATTTAGGTCCACATTTGAATGAGGGATCAATTTTTTTTTAATTTGAAAGGCAACATGTTGCAACATTAAGTATTGAATTCTTTCCTCAAATTTTAAAAAATGTTACCTGTATAAACGGCTATATACTTGGGTTTGATTTTTTTTTCTTTTTTTAAATAATAGAATTTTTTTTAAGATTTATTTATTTATACAAACACTAGGTATAGTCAGAAGCGCGGGAGGGTGAGAGAATTCACCAGAGACCGTGCTGGGAACAGAACAGGCAGACTGACGAAGTACACTACTAAGGGGAGCAGCGGGCGCAGCAGAAGAGGTCTGCGCGCCATGTGGGACCCTTGCCAGCGGCGGGGGATCGAACCGGTGCTGCAGAGGCTGCAGGCAGCTTCTCAACCCAGTGCTCAGCCTGGGCAGGCCCTTCAGAATTGTTTTGACTTAAGATTTTTTACTTTTCCATAATTTAACATTTGTTCTTTTGGGATATATACTTGAGGGGGAAATGAACATGATTTATCTATTTATTTGATTCTTGTATACTTTCTTTATAAATGCCTTTTACACATTGTTAAATTTATTCCTACACATCTGATGTTTTAATTCTTTGCATTGCAAATAATCTTTTTTTAATTACATTTGATCTTTGTTAGTAGTTTTTTTAAATACTGCATTTAATTTTTTAATCTTGAAATTTTTTTTTTAAACTGAAGTACCACTATTTTACATCCTTGCTAGTGTTTTGATTGTATTGGGTTTCCCCTTTGGATGTAGTCACTGTAGCACTCCACTCTCACCACCAAAGCAGAAGCACGCATAGTCCCATAGTCCATTGTGTTCCCCACTGTCATCCCCTTGCTTCACTCCTTCACTGCCCCCTCAGAAAGCTGAAGATCGGTGGTCAGCTTCCAAGGGCTGGTTTTAAAGTTTGCCTTTGCCTCCTTGTTTTAGTTTTTCTATATTCCACATATAAGGGATCCTCTTACACTGTTGGTGGGAATGTGGGCAGGTTCAGTCTCTGTGGAAAGCAATGTGGAGGTTTCTCAGAAGATTAAAAATGGATTTACCCTATGACCCACCAATTTCACTCTTACGTATCTACCCCAAAAGTACAGAAACACTTATGTGAAAGGAAACCTGCACTGCTGTGTTTATAGCAGGACTATTTACAGTAACCAACATATGGAAACAACTAAGTGTCCAAAGACTGATGAGTGGATCAAGAAGATGTGGTATATATACACAATTCAGAAAAGATAAATTCATGCCATTTGCAGCAACTTGGATGGAGCTGGGAGGACACATACTAAGCAAAATAAGCCAGAAGGAGAAAGAAATATTGTATCCAACTTGGGTGCGCTTTATCAATTACAATGAGTTTATAATTCTCTCAGATTTTTGTGAACATTTAAAAGTGATCTTTTAAAAGTATAACAGTTACTTTATGTTTAGAATTCTTTGACTTTCCATTTCTTTTAGCATAAAATTCAGAATCCTTAATTGGTCTATAGGGTCCTGAAGGATCTGGATTCTCTACTTCCTCCACTCTGCTTTCCTGCATGCTATCCTTTGTTTAGAACCATCTAACAATACTGGCATTTCTTTAGTTTCTTTTAGCTATCCAACTTCCTTCTTGTGCCAAACTCTGCCAGTACATTTCAGTCTGCCTGGAACACTTTGAACAAATTTTCCCCATCGTTGAGGGCACAACCTACTCAGGGAAGCCTTTTTTGAGAATCTCCTTGAGCACTGGTTTTGGGGTGGTTCCTTGCATTATGCTGGTATTGAATCCTGTTTTCTTTTAGTACTACCTCAGCTGATATTAAATAATTCACTTGTGAAGATTTTATGACAAAAATAAATGTCTCATTTTTAGGCAGTTCAAGACATTGGTGAGCCTGGGATGAATGAGTGTTCATGTACAAAGTGGTCAGGTTGTGTTTTTATTTTTCAATTAGAAATATTTCTAGTTGATAAGTACTTAAAAGGAAATTTGTGATTAGACTATATTGAAGCATTTTATTAGACATTAATAGAGTAAATATCCTAGGCTTTTAACATTTGTCTTTTAAATAAGGATGATTTTTCCAAAGGTGATTTCTTAGTTTTAACAGTCTAGTTCACTTAAAATTATATGTGGTAAATTTTCTTAAAAATATTTTGAAATCATAGTAGAAGCTAGTGGTCTTTTGTTATTCATAAGTCAGATCTTATGTAATGTGTTTGGGCACTACATTTGATAGGGGGATGAAATACAATAAACAAAACCTGAAAATATGTGTTCACGGTTCAAGGAACTCACCTACCTTTACATCTGTTAATATATCTCATTACACATCATATTGTGTGTGTGTGCATACAAAGCTTAATTCTAGGTTAGACAGTATAGAAGATTGGCCTTGTTAATTATAGTGCAGAAAGAACCCAGAGGAAGATTTCATAATGAATCTTAGGGGTTATGTGAAATTGAAACAATTCTGGTGATGAGGAATTTCTAAAGGATGTCCATAGATGATACTTTAGAATTCATTCAGATAAGATTCTCTTACTGCTTGCTCATGAGCCACCTGATCTCATTGGGAAAGGTAGAATTTTAATAGTGGCTGTTCATCAGTCGACCTTCTGTAATTTTTCAGGTAAGTAAAACACATATTTTAATTGCTTTAGAAATGTTCACAGAACCCAGAGGGAGGGGAGGACCAAGAGTCACTTTAGAAAGATGTGCAATTCTCTTCCGTTGCAAAGTGATCTAAAGTTCTTTGTGTAACTTACCATACAACCTAGATTACCAATACACCCTCAATTTTAAATGTTACTCCCTTAAAGTGTAAACCACAAATTCATGCATTTTTGCCTTTCCAAAGAATTTTTTATTCTGTGCTTCGCTACACCGTTTACCCCTGAAGTATTAGTGTGTAGGATTATTTTTGCAATTGAAGAAATACACACAAAAATATGTAGCAAATACCCAAAGAATATATTTGAGTATGTAATTACATGTAGCTTTTTTTCTTTTGGAGGGGGATTTAAAAAAATAAAGCCATATGTTTTCTGTGATTTCCTGTTTTATTGAAATACAATTCATTTATCATAAAATTTACCCCTTTGAAGTATGCGGTTCAGTGGGTCTTAGTATATTCAGTTGTACAACCACCGTCTTATTTTTCAACATTTTCATCTCAAAAAGAAACTTAAGTATAGGCCCTGACACTAATCTGTTTTCTTTATGGATTTGTCCTTCCTGGAATATAAATATAAATGGAATAACAAATATGCATCCTTTTGTGTATGCCTTATTTTACTTAGTGTAGTATTTTCATGGTTCATTCATGTAGCATTTAACAGTATGTCAGTCCATTTTTTGACAATATTACATTGTATGAATATGCACATACTTTTATTCAGTAATCAGTTGATAGAAATTTGGATTGTTTCCATTTTTTACTATGAATCAGGTTGCTGTGAGCATGCATATATACCCTTGGTATCTGCAAGGGATTGGTTCCAGGACCCCAGTGTATACCAAAATTCATATGCACAACTCCCTTATGTAAAATGGTATAGTATTCACATACAGCCTACACATATCATCCTCTATACTTTATAGGTTAGACACTATGTAAATAAATCATATTATTTAGGGAATACTGACAAGGTGAAAAGTCTGCGTGCTCGCTACATACATAACCATGGTATACCTACCTACATGGTCCATGCTTTTGTGATGGAACCTACTGATTAGGGTCTAAAATAGATGGAACTGCTGCATTGTAGCGTAAACTCTGTTTAACATTTGGCAGTGAGGAACTGCTGAACTCTTCCAAAGTGGCTTCACTGTTTTATAGTTGCATCAACAATGTATACATGTTCTTTTTGATGTCTTCACGTTCTTGCCAAAACATACTGTCCTCTTTAGCCATTCTGTGGGTGTGATGGTATCTCTCTGTAGTTTGCATTTATTTAATAAGTAGTGATAATGAGGGACATTTCATGTGCTGGTTGGTCATCATTTTCTGGAGCAGATCTATTCAAATCCTTTTCTGTGTGTTGAGTCATTTTATTGGATTTTAAGCATTCTTTGTGTGTTCTGGTTACAAGCTCTTTATCGGATAATAAGCTGGTTTATAATTTATAGATACCAGATACACAGCATTATAGTTCAACATGTATATGCTACATTATCTCTACCAAAGTTCTAGTTTCCATTTACTACCATACAATTGACTCCCTTTACCCATTTTGCCCACCCCATCTGCCCCCTTCCTTTCTGGTAACCACCATTTTGATCTCATAATCTGAGTTTGTTGTTTTGTTTGTGGTTTAAGTTACAGATGTACAGCTTCTTACTTCGCCAGTGTTTATAGTACATTGTGAATCCTCTCTTGAATATCTAGTTTCCATCAACCCTCAAACGTTGACCACCTTACTCCTTTTAATTTTTTTAAATATTTATTTATTTATGCATACAAGAACCTTACTCCTTTTACATGCCCCCTCTTCACCTCCTTTTTCCCCTAGTAACTCCCCCTCTTTTGATGCTAAGGGTTTTTGTTTGTCTTGCTTCTTCCACATATAAGTGAATCATAGGGTATTTGTCTTTCTCATTTTATTTCATTTAGCATAATCCCCTCAATATCTTCCTATGTTGTCACAAATGGCAAAAAATACTGTCTTTTTTTTTAACAGCCAAGTAGTATTCCTTTGTGTGTGTGTATATATATATATATATATATATATATACACCACACCTTTATTCACTCATATGTTGGGCCATTAGGTTGTTCCTATGTCATGGCTATTGTGAAAAATGTAGCACTCTGAACATAGGGGAACATATATTCTTTGAGTAAATACCCAAGTATAGCTGGGTCATATGGTATGTCTTATTTTTCTGAGAAATCACCATACTGTGTTTCATAGTGACTGCACCAATTTACTTCTCATCAGCAGTATATAAAGGGTTCTCTTTTCCCTACATCCTCACCAACACTTGCTGTTTCTTGACTTTTAGATAACAGCTATTCTAACAGGTAATGAGATGGGGTTTTTTATTTGCATTTCCCTAGTGATAAGTGATGATAAACATCTTTTCATATGTTGCTTGGCAATCTGTATGCTGACCCTCTGCCCATTTTTTAATAGTGATGATTTTTTTGTTGTTGAATTATATGGGTTGATTATATATTTTGGATATTAATCCCTTGTTGGATATATGATTTGCAAGTATCTTCTCCCATCCAGTAGGTTGTCTTTTTGTTTTGGTAATGATTTCCTTCCCTGAGTAAAACTTTCAGTTTGATGTAGACCCATTTGTTTATTTTTGCTTTTGTTTCCCTGGCCCTTTGAGAGGACGCCACAAAGACAGCCAGTGCTGAAGAGATTATTTTGCCTGTGTTTTCTTACATGTATTTTATAGTTTATGTTCTTATAGTCAAGTCTTTTATTCCGCATTGTCTGAATTAATCCTGAATATTTAAGTCTGAGTTAATTTTTGTGTATGGTATAAGACAGTGGTCAAGTTTCATTTTTTTGCATATAGTTGTCTACTTTTCCCAAAACAATTTTATTGAAGAGGTGTTCTTGTCTATATTTTAAGTTGCCTAGTACTTTTAAGGAGAAAAGATAAGCAAGGAATTGGGATATATGAAGTGTCGGGTAGCCAGAGAAAAACCTCACCGGAATGGTAATTTGTGTAAACGACTGATGGAGATGAGAGAGCTAACTGTGGATTTCTGGTGTAGATTATAGTGAATGTAGAATATGGAGCTTTGAGTTGGCCAGTGTGACTTTAGCAAAGTAAGTGATGGGAAATGGAGTCAGAGGGCTGTAAGGTGTAGATCATTTGAACCACAAGGAATTTGACTTTTTACATGTGAGTGAAGTGGGAAGCCACTGGAGGTTTTTAGCAGAGAAGTGAAAAGATCTGATTGGTGTTTTTAGCAAGACTATCGTGTGTAACCTAGACTGAAAAATGACAAGGGCAGGATCAGGTAATTAGTAATACAGATAAGAGGTGATGACAGTGGGTTATATGAATGATGCCAGTGAGGTTGTTGAGAGTGGTTATATTATTCATATATGTTGACTCGATAGCCACATAGGATTTGGTAATAGATTAAATGTGAGTTTGAAATAAAGGGAGAGGTAAGAATTGACACTGAGGTTTTAGCTAGAACAACTGAGAGAGTAGGTTGAATGACTCTTTTAAATGACTATTAAATCTATGTATTATATCATATGTCCACATACAGACAGTTTTTTACATGAAAACTTGGGAGGGAGGAAAGAGAGAAGCAACAATAACAAAAAAACCCAACAATGTTATATGTGTTAAATTATGCCTTAATGAGCATATATATGTTCAAGAGTAAACTTGAAGTGGAAACTTACAAATCTTAAGCTTTCTGTAAATCTCTAGAACTGAACGAAGAACTGACTGAGAATTTATAATTCCATTATTGTGGAATTTAGATTGTGTTCAGGTTTTGCTATTACAAATAAGGGGACTTATTTCTGTAAGATTTCTAGAAATATGACTGTTAGACCATGAAGCTTTGCCAATTAAAAAATTTGGTAGATAATGGCAGCCACTTTTTAAAAAATGTTTTAAAGCAAATTTCATACCCAGTAACACTGTATGGGACTGCTCTTTTGCCTCATTTATGTGCATATAAAATCATTTTCAATATTTGAACATTTATAGAACTTAGGAAATTACCTAGGTTTTTGGCCCATTTTTTTTTTTGGTTCTTTTTTACTCTTAATTTATAGTTACTTTTTATATGTCATTATTTAATACTTTATTATAATTTACAAATACTGTCTTTAAAAGTTTGTGTAAGTCAGCTTGTCTTATGGTTCTGAGTTTCAGCATGCTTGCAAAGATGCTATAGAAGTAATCTTGTATTTTCTTTAGCTCTTCCATAATATTACTTTATAGGTTTAGATTTATAGATCTAGATTTGGGTACAGTCAGTGTATTTTGGATATCATGACTTAGATTCAGGGCTGAATTGTATTTCATATATTTTTAGCTATGGTATGAAATACCTAATTTTTAATTTTTCTGCTTGTAAAGTAATTCTCTCCACCACTTAAGCAATCCTTCCCTCACTAATTTAAAATGCCACCTTTTTATATATTACATTCTTACACACTTTAAAAAGTCAAGTTTACTGAAATGTAGTTTACAGCCAGTGAAGTGCACCCATTTTTTAAGTGTATCAGTTGATGTATTTTGACAAGTTTATATGCTGTAACTGCTTCCTCAGTCAGACGTAGAACATCTGAATTACCCTCCAGAAATTCCCTCCTGTCCTGTTGTAGTTATTCCGCCCTCTTGGCTCCAGGCAACCACTGATCTTATTTGTTTTGGTGCTTCTAGAATTGCATGTAAATGGAATCATATTGTATGTACTTTTCTTTGTTTGCTTTTGTTCACTAGCATGTGTTTGAAATTCCTTTAATTTGTGTTTATGGCTTTTCTCTTATAATTATACTTTATGTGACTATACCACAGTTTGTTTTTCCATTTTTTTTTTTTTTGGGGTACACATTTAGATTGTTTCTAGTTGTAGGCTCTTTTGAATAATGGACTTCATTGCAGGTGTGTCTATGTGAACATGTTTTCATTTCTCTAGGGTGTAAATGCCTTAAGCTGGAATTACTGGATCACATGGTAAGTTTATGTTTAAATTTATAAGGAAATGCCAAGCTATTTTCCAAATGGTTTTACCAGTTTTCATTCTTACTGGCAGTGTGTGAGAGTTTGAATTCTTCTAAATCTTTGTCAGCATTTGCTACTCTCAAATTGCAGGCATTCTGATGGGTGTGTAATGGTATCCCATTGCAGTTTTTTTCTTTAACTGTAGTGGGGTATACATATCAAAATTTACAATTCTAACCATTTTTAAGCATACATGTCAGTGGTATAAAGTACACTTAAATTAGAAACATCACCATTTTCTATCTGGAACTCTTTCATCATCCCAAACTGAAACTCTTACACCCATTAAACAATGACATCACATTGTCTTCCTCTCCCTCCATTCCCTGGAAGCCACTATTCTACTTTCTATCTATTCTAGGCACTCATATAAAGTGGAGTAGTATGATATTTGTCCTTTTGTTTCTGGCTTATTCACTTAGTCTACTGTTCTCAGGGTTCTTCCGTGTTATAGCATGTATCAAATTTTCAGTCCTTTATTAAGCTAAGTAACTTCTATTACGTTTTATTTTGTTCATTTGTAGATATTTGGTTGTTTATACCATTTGGCTATTGTGAATATGCGCATTGGTCTACAAATATTCGGTCAAGTCCTGATTTCAGTCCTTTTGAGTATATACATAGGAATGAGGTTGCTGGATCATATGGTAATCATATTATGTGTAATTTTTTTGAGGAACCACCATATCATTTTCCTCTGCGGCTGTACCATATATACACCCCAGCTCTTGTACCAGGGTTCCGGCTTCTCCACATCCTTTCATTCTTTTTTTAATAATTACTGTATTAATGGATATAGAGTATCATTGTGGTTTTAATTAAATTCATGTTAATTTCCCTGCTGATTAATGATGTTGAGAAGTTTCCTTGGGTTTATGAGCCTCATTTTGTATATGTTTTGTGAGTATCTGTTCAGACATTTTGCATATTGTTTTTCCAGGATACAGGTTCTTTTTTAGCTAGATATATTCATTTCTTCTGTATCTTTGCTAATTTTCTGGTTACATATTTTATTAACTACCAGGAGGGGAATGTTGAAATCTTTGCTGTCTTTTCAGTTCTATCCATTTTTGCTTCATGTATTTTGAAACTCTCTTCAGGTGCATTCATATTTTGGATTGCTCAGATTCCTTGATGAATATCGAATGAAATGTCTCTGTTGATCTCTAGTAATGTTCTTTGTCCCAAAGTCTATTTTGTGTGGTATTAATATAGCCACTTTTCCCTTCTTGTGGTGCGTGTTGATGTGTATGTATAGTGTACCTTTTGCTATCATCTTACTTTCAACTCATCTGTTATTTTTGTCTTTTTTTTTTAGATAGCATATCGTTGCATCTTACTATTAAATTTTTAATTTTTTTTTTTTACTGACATATCATTGCATTATAACAAGTTTCAGGTATTCATCATCGAGAATCACCATGCATATGATTACGTTAAGTTCATCGCTAAACACCCATCTTTCTCCTTCCCCAGAACATTGTCCCCTTTCTCTTGTTTCCCACCCACCTTCCCGCTCCCCTTCTGGTATCCACTAGTTGGTCTTATAGTCAAGAAGTCTTCTGTAGTTCATTTTTGTTTTTTCTGTGTACCACATGAGTGAAATCATACGGTGTTTCTTTCACTGTCTGCCTTATTTCACTCAGCATAATTCTCTCTCGACCATGTTTGTGGTTGCGAATGACAGGATTTCATCTTTATTTTTTATGTAGTTGAAAAGTACTCCTTTGTGTATGTATACTACATCTTTATCCAGTTGCAGTTGATGGGCATTTAGGTGGTTTCCAGTTCTTGGCTGCTATAAATAGGGCTCTAATAAGCATAGGTGTGTGTAGACTTCTTTGAATTAGTGTCTTTATATTTTTTAGATTATTATCTGGAAATGGTTTAATTGGATCTTAAGGAATTTCCATTTTAATGTTTAATTGTTCTGTAATTACTTTTCATAATAGCTGCACCAGTTTGCATTCCCACCAATAATTGTATAAGCCATCCTGTTTTCTGACTAATTTTTTTTTTGCCATGTCTGCTTTTTTTGTTTTTTTGTTTATATATTTATTTATACATACATACATACAAGCACTGGGTACAGTCAGAAGCGTGGGAGGGTGAGAGAATTCACCAGAGCCAGAGCGGGGAGCAGAGCAGGCAGAAGGACCGAAGTACACTGCTGAGGGGAGCAGCGGGCGGCAGGAGAGGTCTGCGCGCCATGCGGGACCCTCCTCCGGTGGCCGGGGAGCAGCCAGGGATCGAACTGGCGCCGCAGAGGCTGTGCGCAGCTTCGCAACCCAGCGCTCAACCGCTGCGCCACCGGGGAGGCCCTGCCATGTCTGCTTTTTAATTTGAAATTTCAGTCCATTTACTTTTATTGTAATATCAGAATGGTAGGTTTTAAGACTACCAAGTTACTTGTTTTATATTTGTCCTATCTATATTCCTTATTTTTTTTCCATCTTTCTTTTGGGTTAATTGAATCTTTTTTACAAATTTATTTTCTCTATTACTTCATACCTCTTCCTTTTTTTCCCCCCAGTGGTTGTGTTAGGATATACAACATGTGCCTTATCTCAGCCTACTTTCAAAAGTAATACACCTCTTAGAGTACAATATAAGAATTTTAGAACCGTATAAATTAATTTATTCTGCCTCATCTTTTTTTTGCTATAATATTACATTTTACTTACATGTTACACATTTCACAGTAGAATTTGCAAGTATTTCTTTAAATGGTCTGTTTTGTAAATAAATTTTAAAACCAAAAGCAACCTTCTTTAATGTGCTCCTGTTTACTGTTTCCACTTATTTTTGTGTAGATGTGTTGACTCTTTTGCATGGACCCATGTTTCTCCCTATTGTTATTTTCCTTCTACTTGAAGAATTTTAAAATTTGTAAAGTGTAGGTTTGCTGACCAAAAATACTTTCAGCTTTTATTTGTATGAATGCCTTCATTTTACTCTTTAACATTATATTGGGAAAATTTTCAAACTTACGGGAATGTGAAATAATTGTAGAATGTGTTTCCATAATTAACATTTGCTATATTTACTTTAATTCTTTTGTCCATCTATTAATTAGTCTTATTTTTAGATGACTTCCAAAGCAAGTAGCAATTGTTAGTATACCTTTCCCCCTTTTCCTTAACTTCAGCATATACATTGTCAATTAAAACTTAGTAATTTAGTAGTATTAACTGAATTTAATATATTTTTCCATTTATTGCTAGGAAATGAATCACCCCACACTTGTGCCTTAAATACCAGCAGTCATTTATTTTTGCTTTTGTATCTGTACTTTGCACAGAGATTGACAGGTATAGCTTGTTTTGGGCTTTAGCCTCTCATCTGGAATGGCTTGATGACTGGGGTTTCTTGATGACTAGAGACTGGAATCATCTGAAGGCTTGCTCTCACATCTGGAGTTGGTGGTGTCTGTCAGAACTTCAGCTGGAGGTCTGGTCTGGAACATTTATGTGTTGCCTTTTTAGGTGGTTGCTTGTCGTCTTTGTGTGACTGGCTTCCTTGCCAGATGGTGGCTAGATTCCAAGAGTGAGATCTCCAGAGAGCAAGACAGAAGTATGTGTCATTTTTATGATGGCATCAAAAGTCACATAGCACTTATTTCTACTCTGTGGTCTTCCTTGAAAGAGCCACAGTGAAGGAGAAGGGAAATTAGTGATCCCACCACCTGATGGGAAAATGCCAGATCATGTGAGAAGGGCAATATTGTGGTGGCCGTATTTAGAAAATATAATCTACCACATAAAACCATTCTCTGAATTTTGACAAATGCGTACACCTTTGCAGCACAAAGTCCTATCAAGTTAGAGTCTGTTTGCTTCCTTAGGTCCCCACATCATAGCCCAAAATTAACCGTTTTTCTGATTGCTTTCATCATATATTGGTTTAGTTCACTGTAGAACGTCATACATACAGTATCATGGTGCTTATTTGTACAGTGAAATCTCACTTAACATCATTGATTCTTGGAAATTTTGACTAAGCAAAATGAAGTATAATGAAACCAATTTTATCATAGTGTAATTAACATAAACAAGGGTTCAGTTCCTGTGGCATATTTCTGTATACAGAAACCTCCAAATGTCTAAATAAAGACCCAAAACACTTGTAATATTGAACAGTAACTGTCTTTATTCTATTCATTTTCCAGCTACTGACTCTAGTTTAGGGTTGTGGATCACCAAGGCCCATCGTGGCGGCTCAGGGATAAGTTAGAAACCAGTCTTGGACAGGATGCCATTTCCATTGCAGGCCGCACTCACACACACACACACACTCTCCAGCTGGGACAGTGTAGACACACGAACCTCACTGCACATTTTTGGGACGTGGAGGAATCAGAGTACCCAGAGAAAGCACAGGCAGACACAGAAGAAAGTGCAAACCACAGACAAGTGGTCCCAGCCAGGAATTGATTTTTTTTTTTCTTGTCAGCATAGAATGAAACCATGTTGAACAACAGTATTCAATGATCTTCTATATAAGGTTTCTTTTACTCAGCATGTTTTTGATATTCATCTATGTTACTGCATGTATCAGTAGTTTGTAACTTTATTTTTCTGTTAAGGGACTGCTAGACTTTTCAGTTCTTAACTGAAAGAATAAAATGACAATGAGCAGTTTTATGAACGTCTTTGTGTGCACATACTTGGCTTCTTTTCTCCCGGGTAAATACCTGGGAATGTGATTATTTATTGGATTATAAGATAATTAACTATGTTGCCAGATATTTCCCCCAAATTGGTTGGTTGGTTTTATATTCCTGCTAGCAATAGGTGAGAGTTCTAGTTACTTTACGTCCTTGCTAACATTTAGTGCTGTCGACATATCTATTCCGGTAGATAATGTTGTAATTTTCCCACAAAATTGAAAACTTTACTTCATATATCATTCTAGGTGGACATGTTTTTCTTTCAGCTTTTGTTGCTGATGAGAAGTCTGTGGTTTCTTATCTTTCTTCCCTGGTACTCAATATTGAGTTTCTTTGTGATTGTCCTGCTTAGGATTTGTGGACTTTTTTTCTTCAAATCTGTTTTTTTTTTTTTTTTTTCCAAATTTGGAGACATGTCAGCCTTTTTTTACATGCACATTTTAAAATGACCTGTCTCCGACCTACACTGTCTCTTTTCTCTGGATTCCAGTTACATCAGGTCATTTTACATTGTCTTCAGGTCATTACCAGGTTCTGTGCTTCATTAATGCCTATCTTCTATTTCACTGTCCTTCCCTGCATTGTCAAATAATTTCAGTTACTGTATTTCTAAAGTTCAATTTTATTTGTTGTTATTTTCCCTTCATGTGTTCCTTTGAATTCTTGAGCATATTTATTTTTTCATTTTTTTTTAAAGATTTATTTATGATTACAAGAACTGGGATACAGGCTAGAGGCATGGGAGGTGAGAGGACCCACCAGAGACAGAGTGGGGAACAGAACAGGCAGATAGACTGAAGTACACTGCTGAGGGGAGCAGCAGGCGAGCCAGGAGAGGTCTGCTGTGCCATGTGGGTAGCTCCCTGGCCAGGGATTGAACTGGAGCTGCAGAGGCTGTGGACAGCTTCACAGCACTGCGCTCAACCCCTTGCGCCACCAGGGAGGCCCTCCTTGAGCATATTTATAATAGTTATTTGAAAGTCATTGTGTACTCATTCTATTAATTCTTTCCTGCAGGGTCTATTGATTGGTTTTTCTGTTGATTATGGGTTGTTTTCCTGTTTGCATATATAATGATTTCTTACTGGATGCTGGACATTGTAATAATCTTTTGTTAAGTGACAAGATTTTTTGTCTTTTAAGTTGTTAAACTTTTGTTTTGGCAGTCAGTTAAGTAACTCTCTGGTCAGCTTGAATCTTCAGGCTTTATTAGGGTGGGTCTAAGTGTTTAGGAAAACTTTAAGGCTAGTCACTACCACTAAGCATGCGTGCCCCTTCTCAGTTCTCTACTAAATGCCTCAGTGTCTGTGTATTCTCTTCACTCTGTTGGAAGGAATTTAGGAACCTACCTGTCTTACATGCACACTGGGAGTATTCAACCCACAGCTCCTCTTTCCCTAGCTTCATGGAATCTTTCACCTGATGTACTGCTTAGTATATAGCAGCCAACACAAAGGACTGCCACAGTGCAGTTCTCTGGAACCTTTTCTCTGCATGGCTTCTCTTCTTTCTGCTACTGTCTTAGAAATTCTTCCTACTTGAGACTCCTCAGTTCTGACCTCTTGCGTCTCACCTCAGTGACACTACTGTCCTCTGACTTGGTTTCACCTTCATTGACTGAGGTTGGAAAGTGCCTCCAAGCAGAAATAGAGCATAGAACAGAGCACAGAGAAATAGAGCATTGGAGCAGAAATAGAGCACTAAGCATAGATGTTCACTTCATTTCTGTCTGTTCCCTTATGGATCACAGTCCTTAGTTCTCTGTCACCTAATGTGCCTGAAATAGCTGTTTCATGTATGTTGTCAGTTTTTCTTTTTTTTTAAACTTTATTTATTTATTTTTAAAGATTTATTTAATCATTCATACAAGCACTGGGTACAGTCAGAAGTGTGGGAGGGTGCGAGAATTCACCGGAGCCACAGCGAGGAACTGAACAGGCAGACTGACGAAATACATTGCTGAAGGGAGTAGCGGGCGCAGCAAGAGAGGTCTGAGCGCCATGTGGGACTCTCACCGGTGGCTGGGGATCGAACCAACGCTGCAGAGGCTGCAGGCAGCCTCGCAGCCCAGCACTCAACCGCTGTGCCACCAGGGAGGCCCAGTTTTTCTTGGTTTTGACTGGAAACAATGGATATATACTTTGGCTCTTCTTCTGGACTTTCTGTTCCACTTATCCGATTATCTAATGCCCATATCTTACTCGTTTTTTTAAAAATAAACTTTTTCCCCCCATGTTAGATTCAGCTGTACTCTTGTCCGAACGAAAAATATATGGATTCTTTTAAAAACCAAAACGAAATGGCAAAGTGATATATACAGTGAATACTATTTTATGACATACTTAAATAAGATTTACTTTTTAAAAAAAATTTTAATGGTATTTTCTATTTACTTCTATATATATATATATATATTACATTATTATTCATTTTTGTACGATTTGCTTTCTCCTATCAGTTGTAGTCCCTATAAAATTCCCACCACCAAGTTACCCATGAACTATCACCATAGTCTCTTGCTCTTCCTGCCCCTGCTTTAATCCCTTTCCCTCCCCCTCCCCTGCGGAATGTCTCTGATTTATATATACTTGCCTGGGAGTTTTGTCTTTTTTTTTTCCCCCTGATCCCTTGTTTGGTTCGCCTCTATTCCTCCTATAAATGGAACCATCCGATATTTTTCTTTTTCCTTCTGACTTAAAAAATAGACTTTTGACTGAAATATAATATGGAAGAGCACACTTATAAATGTGCATGTAACTCATTTAACTTCACACTCTAAGCATAGATGTTTAGCTGGCATTCAGATCAGGAAACATCAGTAGATCCTTTGAAGCCCCTTGTGGTCTCTCTGCCACTACCTGTCATCCCCCAAGAGTAACCACTATCTTAACTTCAAATAGCATAGATTAGATTGGCCTGATTTTATATCTTATGTAATTAAATCAATCATACTTAGGTGTGTATGGCTTCTGTCACTTAACATAGTTGAGATGCATCCACATTGTTGGTTGTCGTAGTTGGTTACTTTTAATAGTTGCTATGTAATAATCTGTTTTAGGAATATACCAGAATTTTGTTTTTTCTGTTGATGGACATTTTAAACATTTTTGGTTTGGAGCCACTAATATTGCTACTGTAAACATTGTGAACATAGGTACAGTAGTCCCCCCTTATCCTCAGAGGATATGTTCCAAGAACCCCCAGGTGATGTTTGAAACCACAGATGCTAATGAAGCCTGTATATATATATTGTTTCTTCCTATATACATCTGTGATAAAGTTTTGTCTATAAATTAGGCACAGTTAGGTTAACATCTACAATAATAAAATACTGTAATGAAATTTAAGTGAATGTGGTCTTATTATTTCAAAATATCTTAATATGTAATATTTTCAGAAATAAAGTAAGATTAAAGGCCATGGGATTTAGCATATATAAGAAAGATGGCTTTTATAAGAGACATTTTAGTGGGTGGATGCTTTGTATGTTAGCAACTGGCAGGTCTTTTTGGCAACTGAAGGAGTATGGAAATGGCATTCCAGAGAGTTAATGGAGTTGAGGGAATTGTATTGAGAGTACTACATGAAAGCAGTATTTAAGATTTTTAGTCCAACTGAAGACTGTACTAGGATGAGGAGAGACTGAAGATAGGAGGAGGAGAACAATTTGTGGTCAGTTGTAAAATCTATAAATAGACAAAACTTAAATGAGTTATAAAAAGTATCTCTGCCCATACCTTGACATGGTACAAAAGAGAGCAGAAAGTGGTATGGGGATACAGTTTTTTAAAAGATGATAGAAAAGGTAGTCTGTGAAATTTTGACCTAGGTTTAGAAGGAGGTAAAGGAAATAGGCTATTGGAAAGGTGACGAATGTACCGAATGTAGTAATATAAATGTGTGTACTTGTGTGTGTAAAGAGAGTTGGCAGGTGGATTATTTTAAGAAATGAAAATGTTGCAGGGAGATGAATATAGATTAATATGGAAATTTCTTGTTCTTGATCTCATTTCTTATTTGTAGATTATTAGATTGAGCCCTCTGTTAGATAAAAATAAAATAAAGGCAATAGAATGATATCAGAGTGCACCAAACAGTCCTGGTGCTTACAGTTTCTGTCCTTCACCGTGTATCCTTACAGATTTGGTATTTCCTTTATGATTATGGATTCCTAATCTTCTGACATAAGGCTTCTCAAATTGAGGTCTGCGTATCATCTGAAATGTATGTTAAAAAATACAGATTTAGGCACCCCCACTTTATATACTGAACCACAGTATCTGGAGGTAGAGATCAAGTATATGCATACTTTTTTTAGATTCCATAGGTGATAATATTATAAAATAGAGTTTGAGAATCAGTCTTCTGAGGTCTTAAAACAAGGTTGAGTTTTTTTTTTTTTTTTTTAAGATTTATTTATACAAGAACTGGGGTACAGTCAGAGGTGCAGGAGGGTGAGAGAATTCACCAAAGACAGAGCGGGGTCAGAACAGGCAGATGGACCAAAGACACTGCTGAGGGGAACAGTGCGGGTGAGACAGGAGAGATCTGCCACTCCGTGTGGGAATCTCCCTGGCCGGGGCTGGGAATCGAACCTGCGCTGCAGAGGCGCCAGACAGCCTCACAGCACTGCGCTCAACCCGCTGCGCCACCAGGGAGGCCTGAGTTTTAAGTTCTAAAAGAACATGTATATGGTAGTGAATTTAGTTTCTGCCATCGACTGTAGTACATTCCTTAGCCTTTGTGATTTGATTTCTTCATATATAATAAAAGGAAATGGATTAAAAGACTTCAGTTTCTGGTCCGCTAAGAAAAACTCTGATTCTCTACAAATGAGTTAAAGAATTTATACATTACTTGGGTGCATACTCTAAGGTTCAGAATTTGCTTTTGATAGGAGTAACATTTTGAAAGATATATTAAATATTTGCTATAAGAAATAATTGCTGCCATATAACGAGGCCCCGTTGTGTACCAGGCATACTCATAAATTTCTCTTAGTATAACAGCTCAACACTTGAGACTCGGAGGACAAAAGGGCCTATTCAAAACTTCAGCAGGTAGTGGACATCTGCCCATAATCGTAACTAACATACATTCTATTGATAGATGCTCAGTGCATTGAGTTTAACTAAAAGCTAAATTGCTATAGTTTCCTGAAGGAATTAGAGGCCTGTAGTGAAAACAATTTTCATACATTTTTAGCCCATTTAAAGGGAGGAAAGACTAAAAAAAAGGCAAGCACTGAGTTTTGTGGATGAAAATAGGAAAACATTTTCCCATTTTTGTGGGAATTTTGTGGCACTCAGGCCACAGGACCTGCTTAACCACACTTCCACACACCCTGGCAGCAGTAGGGTCATTTGTCTCAACATGTTTTTGATATCTATAAATTTTCAGAAAAATGAATTTGCTTTTACACTAAATTTTAGGAAAAAAATTTTCTTTGAAAGTGCATTCAGTGGTTTATGTAAAAAGAATTGAGTGAGGTGTTTTATATTTTAGGTTAAAAATCTGTAAGAGCCTGATTTTAGAATTCACCAGCTCCTCAGAAGTTTGGCGAAATATGGTATGTTTCTGTTTTATTTTTTGGGTTGCATGTGTATCTTAATATCATAGTTAGAATGATGGCAAATCTGTAGAGCAAATTGGGGGGAGCTGCCTTTTTTTTTAGTGTTGTGCCTGGTGCCAAATAGCTATGGAAGCAGGTAGATTGTTTGAGGGGCCCAAGTGGGTTACCAAAAGAATTTAGAGGAGGTTAGTGTGCTGTGAGAAGTAAGATAATATACAAAAGAAGATTGAAAGTATAGGTTTGGCTACTAGGCTGTGAGTTAATAATGGCTTTCCTTCGTTAAGCTCTCACTTTGTGCCAGGCACTGATGTGAGCAATTTACAAGTTAGCTTGTTCATCCTCATGACAGTCCTCTGGAATAGATACTACTGTTACCTTAGTTCTACCCATGAGGAAACTGAGGTTCAGGGAGGTTAGGTAACCTGCCCAAACTTCCTATCTAGTAAGTGACCTAACAGGGATTTAATCCATACTAGCTCCAGAACCTGTTTGTGTTCTATTTGAGCGCATAAAAGAAAAAGTCTAGAAGAGAGGACTTGGTAATTTTCCAAATACATGTAGCTCTTTAGTGAATTAACTCACCTCAGTCAGTTATAAAGTATTTTAACTTTTTCAATTTTATGTTTACAGGTTGGAATGTTAAATTTGTTTGAGTCTTCTAAATCTACATACATATTAGTTTTATGAGAACCTGAGAGGGACCTGTATTGTGACCACATTTTGTTGAATTTTGGGACATTGTTGCCTCCTTTCCATGTAACCTCAGGAATGTTCTAGGTTCTTATTAGGAGACATGTTGCTATGTTAGGTAATTTGGGAAATTGAATTCTTCCCATTTATTGGCACTCCCTAAAGTTACTTACGTATACTTAGGCCAGCCCTCACTCTTGAAGCCCAAGTTCATGAACTGCAGAGGTATGAACTCAGACTTTGGTATTTCAGCCCTTATGTTGGGATTCTCAGATATCTTGCTATTTTATGTTAGTTTCTGCTTGGATCTATACCGTTAACCTAATTTGGCTGTTGTGACTTGGAAGGTGTTAACTATCAGGGACCTTTTTTCCCCCTCCCTCCTAATTTTCTCATCTTTCCTTATTTCCCTTTTCAGATCTGTCCTGGATAAACAGTGTAGAAGGGACATGGCAGGGGAATAACTACAGTTAACCCTATAACAGCACAGGTTTGAATAGGGTTCCACTTCATGTAGACTGTCCTTTTTAGCTATGAGTTCTGGCATTCATGGGCACAATGAATTGTGGATGCTGAACACGTGTTTTAGGAGAGTGGAATATTAATGTTTTCAACTAGTGGAGGCTGGGATCCCTAAGTTCCATCCCCAAGGTCAAAAGTAGTTGCACAAAATGAAGTTTGACCAGTGCCAATCAGGAAAGGTCACCTAAGGTCAGGTAAGGGAGTCCAAAGATACTAGGTTGAGGGAGGAAGAGTGTCTTCATTCTCTCTCATGAAATTTGATCTTGGTGGATTTATGACTGAGAAGCACGGAACATGTTTTCATGAAGTACCCCGGAAGTTTTGGATAATATTAGATTATCCTATTTAAATGTAGAACAAGTAGGATTGGACCTGGGCTTTGGGGGATGTGTGTGTATGTGTGTATGTATAAAACCCATTAAGTACATGGTTACCTTTAAATATTACTCATATGGCTATTACTCATATCTAAAGTACTGCTATACCTATAGGGATCTCAGTCCCATATACTAAATTGCAACTCATTTATGTGTATTTTTGCCACGGAGCTCTGCGTAGCAAAACTGAACCAAATCAAATCAATAAAACCAAGCCCCTGGATAGGAAATTAGTAGATCTGGATTTTAGTCCTAGCTTCAACACTAATTCTGAAATCTTGGGCAAGTCAGTTAATCACTCTAAAGCTCCTTAATTTTCTTTTTAAATTCTTATATAGTATCTGCCTTGATGAGGTAGAATGAAAGTGGTCATGAGACTGAAACAAGATACTGTTGATAAAAGTGCTTTGTAAACTGTAACACTCCATAAAACTACAAGAGATTATTACATTTTCTCAGAGAGATCATTTAAGGAAATAAAGTGCTGGAAAATAGTCCTTACAGGCATTTCTGTAATTACTCTTCTGATGAATGTTGCATTGACACCTAATTCAAGCTTTGAAGATTATTTTTTGAACAGTGAATTGGGTTTATATATTAAAGTGTTCTAACTAAAGATTTGTTTAATTTATTAGAGTTATTAAACCTACGCTCAGACCAAGTTAGCAGCTAGACTGGTGTGACAACCTGTTTTAAATCAGTGACTCAAAGCTGTGATCACCCTGATGTCACCGAATGGCCACAGCTTGTAAAAGGTAATTTTGAATGTTATTTTACAGCCTTTAAAAGGCTGTTGTTGTAAAGTAAAATACGTGCTGTGAAAAATGAAGAAAATGTGTAGTTGGCATGAATACTGCTAAGAATAGTGGACCTAAGAGTTAACCTACTTCTCCAATTAATCTCCTTCCTAAAATATTACATACTTTATTCCCCACACTTATCTGAATATATAAACAGGAAAGTATTTCTCAAAAATTTCAAGATTTAAATAAACATTTTGTCATGAACATTATAAAGATACGAAAACATTATTAATAAGAATTTTAAAGTGTTCCTTTTATGTAGTGAGAGTTTTAAGTAAACACTTCTCAAACGTATTTACAATTTTAATAAAAGAAATATACATTTTCCCCTAGAGAATTACTTGCAGGATAAGGGGTGGCTTGCAGGCTGGAGAAGCTGCATCAGGTGGTTCTGGAAGTGAGCCTCCATTTGCATTTTCTAGCTCATGCTGATTAGTGAGTTCAGATGAGTGGGTATTTTGTGATCACATTTTCTGTGATCCAAATAAAGGCCTAAAATTGAGACTTCCAAGATTTTTTTAAAGTTTTCGGTATGTTACTTGCTTATTGTTTTAGTTTTAGATTGATTTCTGATTTGTTACTCTGACAAATTCTTTAATTATTTTAAGTTGATATTTTTTCCCTTTGATTATATGTCCTAAATTTGGTAAAATTTCGTGCATCTACTAGATTCTTACTCCCAAATAACTTGGCAGTAAAGAGACTCTTTAGAGGCCAAAGTGTTAAGCTTGGAAACTTGTTAGGTATTAAACATATCAGTCTTGAGAGTTTGAATGCAAACTTTAGGACTTTCTTGTTAAATTATATAGAATATTATAAAAATACTATAAGCAAAATGATCAGAAATTTACCTATACGTGTACTATATTCAAAGCAAGAAAAGAGTTTCTGCTAGTCATATATATAATCACTTTTCTTGTGATTAGCAAGCAGTTTCCTTTTTGAATAAAAAATAATCTGTGTTAACCATGTTTAAATGACCCACGGTAGATCTATTTTATGTAAATAGTCCTTCTTTCTTATTCTTTGGTCCTTCTTTTAGACTGAATTGGTTTAAATCACTTGGTTTGACTTACAAGGTGTTTTTATTAGCTCACTTTAATGTATAATCTATTCAGTAATAATTAGTATGTTTATAATTGCCTGGTGACATTTTGATACTATTTCATATTATTTTGTTTAGGAAACAAATTGAGAAGGTTGACTGTAGTTATTACCATTTGATGTATTTAACCTCTATCCCATTTCAGAATCCAAAACTTTAGCAATTTTATGTCAGGCTTCTGTGATTGAGATTTGTTCTCCTTCTTGCTTATATTTTACCTCTTTGTGATAGTATTTTTATTTTCCTGTCATTTTGTCCTCATTTTCCCCCTTTTTTCTCTTCTCCTATTAATTTTGAAAGTTTTGCTCCCTACGTGTTTGAAAGTCTAATCTGCCTCTCTTCCCTTAGTGCCAGCGGGTTTAATTTTTGTTTTGCAAGCCTGCTCTGCCTCCTTAGAGTATGACATCTGATGCTGGAGGGTCGCACTTTCAAAAATGAGTCAGCTGGTACATGGGGTTCTCATCAGTTTTTAGCTCTTCTGTCTGAGAGATACAAGTTTGGAAGCAATCTTGGGGTACTTACCCGCAAGGCTGGTGGAGACCAGGTGTGTCACAAAGGTGATTTGCTTGCTCCCTGGGGGAGAGGGTGGAGTGAAAATTTTGCATTTGTATCACTGCCAAGTCACTGCCACCTCCAGTATGCCCCAGTTTTTAATTCTAATAAAATTTTCTGCAAAATTAAAAATGTAAATACATTGTAAAGAAGATCTTACAAATATTTGAAATGTTGGAAACTTTTTCCTCCCCTCTCACCCCCTCCCCCATTTTTGTCCTAGGACTCTGAATGATCTCTTGTGAGGGGTAATTTTGAAAATCTAATATATTGTAGAAATGATTTTTTTTTTTAAGCTAAGAAACATGGAAACATTTATTTTGCTGGTAGCTCTGATTTTTTTCTTTTGGTAAAGTTGTTCAAAGTTTAATCAGTGATAAATTCACACACATCAGTTCCTTGTAATGTCATTTGGGCATTTAGATTTTGACCTCTACAAAATATTTTACCTATTTTGAGAATTTGAAGGTGTTAGACTTTAGTATTATATTGATTCACTTTAATATATGTTGATTGGTACTAAAAGTGAAGTGGATAATAGGAATTAATTTTTTTGAAAAAAACATGGGATGGATAAGCAAAATTGCTTTATGTCCTCAAATGAAAATAAAAGACTTCTTAGTGCCTTAGAATTTTGAATATTTCCACACAAGATAGTAGCAATATATTAGAAGGCAATAGGAAAAAAACTGGCAATTATTTGAGACTGAATTCACTTAATAATTAATCATGGCAAAATTTTAATACTGCAGTATGGTGCATTGTTGACTGGTAGTATATCTTGCCAATATTTTTTCAGGAAAGTTAATTTGTTGAACCAAGATAATCATGATCAAAATGGAAATCTGACTATAGTGTCTCAGAATTCACTAAGGATATTAGATTTAAATTTGAGTTATCTAAAGCAGAGATTACCAAACTTGCACTTAAATAGTTTAGGCTTTGTGGATCATATCGTCTTTGTCACAGTTTCTCAACTCTGTTCTTATAGTGTGAGAGAAGCCACAGACAGTATGTAAACAAACGAGTATGGCTGTGTTGCAGTAAAACTTTATAAAACCTAGTGGCTGACCCAGGCCTTAGTTTGTTGTCTGAGGCAATAGTTTGCTGACTCCTGATCTGATGTGAATACCTTTGATACTGTGGATAATACCTGTAGAAAGTTTTGTAGTGTTATGTTTTTATTATAAATGTTTGACTTTGTGAATAATTATGATTTATTACACTGGTCTGTATGTTGGTATCTAAATATGATATTTATAATTCCATTTTTAAAAATGCAAAAAAAATGCAGTTTTTTATTAGTCCAGCCTTTGCAGTCAATGTGTGTTGTATAGCAATGTGATCTGATCCCTTTTTTTCACGTTGAAATCTTCAATTATTATAAAATTGTTAATGATTAAATTTTGTTTTCTCATTTGTCTTCCAAAATAACATGTCTTCCCCTTTTTGGAATATCGGGTATTTTGTTTAACTTTCCTCAATTGCATTTTACAGATCACCAGGAGAACCTCAGTCTGACGACATTGAAGCTAGCCGAATGTAAGTGTAAACTTGATTGAGGCTGTGGTATCTTTTCTTATTTTTGCAACTACCTTAACCCATTTTGCTCACCCTCCACCCCTTGCCTCTGGCAACCACCAGTCTATTCTCTGCATCAGTGAGATCAGCTTGGTTTGTGTGTTTGTCTTTTAGATTCCATATGTAATCATATAGTATCTGCTTGTCTGACTTCATTTGGCATAAGCCCCGCAAGGTTCACTCATGTTGTCACAGACAGACTGTCTCCGTATCTTGGCTGTTGTAAAGAATGCTGCACTGAACATAAGAGTGCATATATCTTTTCAAATTAGTGTTTTCATTTTCTTTGGATAAATACCCAGAAGTATAATTGCTGGATCATCCCATAGTCTATTTTTGATTTTTTGAGTAACATCCATACTGTTTTTCCATAGTGACTACACCATTTTGCATTCCCATCAACAATGCATAAGGGTTTCCTTTTCTCCACCTCATTGCCAGTACTCACTATTTTTTGTCTTTTGATAATAACCATTCTAACAGTTAGGAGGTGATAATCTCGTGGTTTTGTCTTGCATTTTCTGCATGATTAATGATGTTGAGCATCTTTCATGTACCTGTTGGCCATTTGTGTCTTCTTGGGAAAATGGATTTTTGTGATTGGATTGCTTTTTTGCTGTTGAGTTGTGTGAGTTCTTTACATATTTGGGATATTAACTAACAGATACATGATTTACAAATATTTTCTCCCATTCAATAGGTTGCCTTTTCATTTTGTTGATAATTTCCTTTGCTGTGTGGAACCTTTTTAATTTGATGTAGTTGCAGTTTATTTTTGTTTTGGAGTCAGATCCAAAAAATCATTTCTAAGACCTGTGCCGAGGAGCTTATCATCTATGTCTTCTAGGAATTTTATGGTTTCAGATCTTATAGTCAAATCTTTAATCTATTTTGAGTAAATCTTTTTGTGTGTATAAGTGGTCCAGTTTCATTCTTTTGCAAGTGGCTCTCCAATTTATCTGTCAACATTTATCGAAGAGACTGTCCTTTCCCCATTGTATATTCTGGCTCCTTTGTTGTAAGTTAAAACTGATTGTATGTATATAGATTTATTTTTGTACTCTATTCTGTTTTGATTTGTGGTGCCTTTTTTAAAATTTTTATTTTATTTATTTATTTATTTATTTATTTTGGTGGGACCCTCGCCGGTGGCCGGGGATCAAGCTGGCTGTAGGCAGTCTCACAACCCAGCGCTCAGACTCTGCGCCACGAGGGGAGGCGATTTGTGGTACCTTTTTAAGTTGCCTGAGACTGTTTTAAACGGATCACAGTTTGGCAAATAATTCCCAGTAAAAAGAGAGTAGTGCTTTAAAAAAATAATTTGGGAGATAGGTATGTCTACTATTTACCCTACCCTAAACCTTGGTCACAAGTCATTAGATTTCCACTGCCAGATAAATAATTGCATGCTCCTATGTTCTTATTTTTTTTCTTACGTAGCAATTGTGGGAAAATATGATAGGGAAAGTGTTGATTTTAACAATCATTTATTTATTGTCCACTTTGTATCTGTTATCAGGTGCTGTGTTGTGGGTACAAAGATACATAATAATTTGTTCCCAAGCTACAAAAATTTACAGTCTACTCAGTGTGAAAAACACAGAAGGAAATCCTTTTAATCATTATGGTAGAAGGGTACCCAGGATGCAACAAGAACATTAAGGAGAACCATGATACTCAGCGGTACAATAGGAACCCAATGCAGATGGTGGGGAAATAGGGGTCACCAGGGAAGTCTAAGTTAAATCTTGAAATACTGCTGGGAATTAGGTAGCTACCTGTATGCATTGGTAGGGTTGTTCTAGGCAGACACCAGGCAGCATAGTGAATGTAAGGAGCACCAGGAAGCTGAGAATTTGTAGATTATAAGTAAATGCAGGGTTAAAAAGGAATGGGGCAGCTCATGTTATTTGCAGGATCGTGGCCTATCTCTTATATAGGTAATTGGGTGTTGGTTGCTAAGTTTGGGGTAGTAACCTTAGCAGATGTATATTTTGAGTAATTTTGGCAGTAGGGAAACAGGATTGAAGAGAAGCGTGTGGTGGTGACCAGAGCTTCTGTAGTTCAGTCAGTGAGAGCCTTACCAAAAGCAGTGGTGTAATAGGGATTCAAGACAAAGTTTTCTGGATTTAACAAAAATATTGAGAAAGTGAAATAGTAAGGATTAAATGTATTTAAGAAGCTTAGAAGAGATGTAATTATTGAATCAAGGTTTTAGAGGTAGTGTTGAAATAAAGAACATGGATGTAGGGATTGTTCTTGAATGTGTGTGATGTTAAATGTGTATATAGTTAAAAATGGGGAAGCCAGTGTCATTTGCACTTCAGCTATCAGTTTTCTCAACAACTTATTTTAGGTCCCCTAAACCTCTGTTTCTATCTGTGGGGTAAAAATAGGTCCTTCCTGGAAAAAGTTGGGAAATGCAGACTTAAAGAGCAGGTTTCTTTAAAAATAGTAGAAAGCCTTTAAAATGCTGATGTACATTGTGTATTTCTAGGAAGGGACTGTAATATTTCTCATATCTGTGTGACTGTGTAACCTTTCCAATTTTTTTTTTGTATGGCAAAATACACCTAACAAAATGTGCCAGCCATCTTTACCATTTTTAGTTTTTAGTAGTATATAACATGGGGTGCATGAGTTCCTAGTTTAACTCCATCGTAATTTGAGAGTACAATTGTATGATTCCTGTTCTTTTAGATTTGTTAAGGTGTGCTTTATCACCCAGCGAATGTGGTGGCATGTCTTGGTGAATGTTCCGTGTAATCTTGAGAAGAATGTGCAATCTTTTCTTAATGAATGAAGTAGTTCATAGATGCTGATTAAATCCAGTTGATTAATGCAGCTGTTGAGTTCAAATGTGTCCTAACTCATTTTCTAACTGATTTTGTGCCTCCTTGATCTGTCCTTTTCTGATTAATGGGGTTTTGAAGTCTCCAACTATGATAGTGGATTAATCTGTTTTCCTGTAGTTCTATCAGTTTTTGCTTCCCATAATTTGACTCTCTTTGTTAGGTGCATACATATTAAGGATGGTTAAGTCTTGGAGAATTGACGCATTTGTATTTCTATACAAAGCACTTCTTTATACCTGATATCTTATCTTGCATTAAAGTCTACTCTTCTGAAAGTAATACAGCTGCACTTTCTTTTGATTATTATTAACATGTTATATTTTTTCTCATATACTCACATTTAATATACATATCTTTAGACTTAAAGGGAATCTTGTATTTTGAACTGCTCTCAGTCTCTTTTTTTTTTTTTTTTTTTTTTTTTTTTTTTTTTTTTTTTTTTTTTTTATTTATTTGTTTGTTCGTTTGTTTCGTTTATACATGCACTGGGTACAGTCAGAAGCCCGGGAGGGTGAGAGAATTCACCAGAGCCAGAGCGGGGAGCAGAGCAGGCAGAAGGACCGAAGTACACTGCTGAGGGGAGCAGCGGGCGGCAGGAGAGGTCTGCGCGCCATGCGGGACCCTCCTATGGTGGCCAGGGAGCAGCCGGGAATCGAACCGGCGCCGCAGAGGCTGCGGGCAGCTTCGCAACCCAGCGCTCAACCGCTGCGCCACCGGGGAGGCCCTGCTCTCAGTCTCTTTTAATGGGTGCATTTAGACCCAGTCTCTTTTAACGGGTGCATTTAGACCATTGATGTTTAAACTGATTATTGATATAGTTGGATTAATAGATAGTATATTTGTTACTGTTCGCTGCGTATTGCCCTTATTCTTCATTCCTGTTTCTGTCTTTTAGTTTTCTGCCCTTTGTGGTTTTACTTGAGCATTTTATAAGATTCCATTTTCTTTTGTTAATATAATGCTTATCCTTCTTAAGTGCTTCTTCAGTAGTTGTTCTAGAGTTTACTAAGTAGACATTTATGTGTAATCCTTGGCCACTTTCAAATAGCACTACATGCCATTGAGTATCTTATAAGAAAGTCCTAATTGCTTCCTCCTACCCCTTTTTGTAATTACTGTCATTCGTTTCACATATATAAACACATATATATTCATATACACATGTAAATATTCATGATCAAGTACATATTTGGTCTTGTTAGAACAATAAGAAAGAAGTTTTTATTTTACCTTTACTTAATCATTCAGTAGTTTTCCTCTCTTTATGTAGATTCCACTTTCTGATACATCATTTTCCTTTCCTAAAGAATTTTTTTAAAACAATTTCTTTTAAGGCAGATTATTTTTGTAGACAGCTACAATATTTTTGTATAAGGTGTTTTCTATCTTTGGCTTTTTTCAGAGTTTTTCTTTTGTCTTTAGTTATGTAGTTTGAAAATGATATGCCTGAGGTGTAGTTCCTTTTACCCTGTTTTGTTGTTGCTGTTTGTTTTTGTTTTGTTTGCTCTTTGAGGTCTAATGTTGATTTCAGGTCTTCCCCTTTAATATAGGTATTTAATGCTATAAACATCCCTCCTCATACTGCTTTTGCTGCACCCCAAACATTTTGCTGTGTTACATTGTCATTTATCTCAAGATACTTCCTAAACTCTGGTCTAGTTTTTCTTTGATTGATTATTTGTTAAATACTGGATTGTTTGATTTCTACATATTTGTGGATATTCTAGTTTTCCTTTTGTTTTTGATTTATAGCTTCATTCTATTGTGATCAGGAAAGATACTTGGCATAATACCAATTTTAAACTTAAGACTTGTTTTGTTGCATAACATTTGATCTCTCCTGGAAAATATTCCATAAGCAGTTGAGAAAATGGTACTTGTTCTGCTATGTAGAGTGCCTTCTAGGACGGGGCCATCGTTTTTTGGTGTGTCTACATTTGAAAAAACAGTCACCTCTCTTTAGACTGGCCCTTAGAGAGAAGGCTGTCATGCTTGTTGAGGTTCTTGGTATGCCTACTACTTTGCAGGGAATGTGCCACCCCTAGACTTGTGCTTGTCATTTACCAATTGAAAAAAGTTTGGTGGTTTCTTTTCCAGAAGTTTACAGCCTTTTGCTCCCTCTTGTGTCTGTCTATGGTACTTCAAGGTCTCTGGTGCTGCAACAGGCTGGGGAATTGTCTTTAGTTTTCTGCAGCTCCATGCTCCCCTTCCCCTGCTGCCGCCATCCCCACACCCCATCCTTTGTATCCTGGCTCCCTCAGTGTTTCAAATCAGGCAGGAAAGAAACTGGCCCCTTAGGCGGTCCCTGAAAAACTAGAAGGTTAGACATAATTCTACCTTTCATTTTCTTTCCCAAGTGTGAAGCTGTGAGTTGGTCATTTTCTCTCCCTGTAAGCTTTGGCAGCTGGGGGTGGGCTGAAGCAATTGAAATGAAACAACTCTACTTACATGTTTCAGTATGACTGGCCTTGACTTTGAGCTTACCTAGGGTACTGCAGCTTTCTAGCAGGTTTATTAGAGGGCTCATAAAGGGTTTTTTTGAACCATATGTAAGTGTTTTTGTGAGGGGATGAGTTGCAGGGCTTCTTTTTCCTCCATTTCGCTGATGGTTCTCCTGGATAGCTCTTCGTGTTCAGATAAATTTAGTATTTCTGCAGTTCACTTGGTAGAAGGAACATGTCTACAGGTTCATTTATCATCTGTATTAACTAACTTTGATGTACAAAATCATCTTTAAGTTCAAACATCACTGTTAAGGCTTTTCTTACCTTAATATGTACTCAACAGTGTATATAAAAGTAAGTATTCTAACAACTACAGGGTTTTCTAAGCTCCCCAGCTCCCTAAAAGATTACTTTATAAGAGTGATTCAAATATATAGAATGCAGATTTATCAACCAGCCAGATCTTTATCACAGAATTTACAATATATTGCCTGGTTAATGGTAGGTACGCATATGTATAATTAGTCAAGAAAGTATTTTTTTCTGTCTTAATTGTCTTTGGATCAGAAACAAGATTATCAAAATATATTTTATGATTATTAGAGAATTTAACAGGCACACTACAGTAATGGTGTTGTGTATTTTGTGTTCCTTTCCCTTTAGGATCTTATTTGAAGGGGAGGTAGAGGTATTTTAGTTTTTATTATAATTTCCCTATAAAACATGGCACTCTATACAAACAAAAGCAGGTTTTTTGTTTTTTTTTTTTTTTTTGAGTAAGTAATTTCATATACAAATTTAGTTCTATAATTTTACTTTGTGTTTACTCTGCAATAAGCACTTTGGGCATTGAGATTATAAAGCTCAATACAGCAATACTTAAGGGTTATTGTTAAACATTTCTAACAGTAAAAAGGCAACTATTTAACTTTGTTTTCATGAAAACATTTTTTTCCCTATAGCTAATGGCTTGTTGGTTGGTTCATTGTAGTGATACGTATACCATTGAAGATTTTGCTCTTGAACTAATTTAATAATTCATTTCCATTATAACAGACTTAACCTTAAACCTGAACATATCTTTTATCAGATTTATTTCTATTGGTTCTAATGATATTTAGAATATCATAGTTCACTCTTCAAGAATTTTTACAATAAATGTAACTTTGGGGAAGGGTATGGAGTGTTTGCAAAAGCAGCATCCTGAAAGGAACAGACATATTCCACTTAACTTTGAGAAACAGGTAAGCAGTGGCTCTCAGCATTATAGATTGATTATAAAAGCCTTGAGCCCTTTCTGTTTCATTTCTGGCATCTCAATTACTCACATATTCATTGGACTTTATCTTCAGTTAACATTGCTGGACTTAACATTTGTAATACCCTTTTTGATCTTTGCCTTTTTGTCACTTTTTACTATTGTACACTTCATTCATCATTAGTTTTCATCACTCCTTTTTTTCCTGTCCTCCTTGTTTTTAACTCTCAGATCTGTTTGCTTGTTAACTGACACAGCTTCACTTTCTGACAATTGCTGTTTTATTACTTCATTTCTTAGTTTTTTATTCATCGCTTATTTTTCCAACTGCCTATTAAGTTCAATGTAAGATCTTTTTCAATTTCCACTACCTGTGTTGTTGGCAGCCATTTAATGGTTCTAACCCAAGTGGTTTGCCTTTGGTATAGGAACATTTAACATACTAACATACTTTCCTAGTATTTTTCTGCTTCACAGGTAAATTAAGTTGCTCCATATAGTCACGGTCAGATTATAATTTATTTTCTTTATTATTATAGTGCTTTTTTAGTTTGCTTTGAGAAATATTGGACTATTCTGAAAATTGGACTTCAGTGGTATTTATGCCACTGATGACACTGATACTAGTTTTTCCTTTTTTCTCCACTGGTGCCTGAAACCATTTCCCCTGACAACTGAACTGCTAATATGTTAAGGTATGGTAACAGTGCTTTTGAAAGCTTTCAAACATACAGTGAAGTTGTAAGAATTTTACAATTGATACTGTGTGCCTACCACCTAGATTTCTACCCATTAATACTTACATTGCTTTAGCACATATTCATATTTCTATGTCTTTTTTTTAATTTGAGGTATCATTTATTTACAGCATTGTATGTTAGTTTTAGAGAGGATAAGTTCACACCTCTTCAGATCTGTGTTACTACTCCACACCCACTGCCACATTACCCATAGTCCTCCTTTATAGTACATTGGGCTCCTGCCCTCCCCTTCTAGTAGCCTCAGTTCAGTCTTTTTTTTCAATTAATGCATTTCAGACTTATTGCTGACATCAGTATACTTTTTCTTTTCTAGAGCACCTTTGGCTGTTCAGTATGATTTATTTCATAAACCATTTATTTGTAAGGCTCTCTCACTAATTCAGAATTAAAATAAGTAAATGGAAAGTGTTATAAATGCTTAAGTATTTTCATGTATCATCTTTAATTTGTACTCTTAAGCTTGACCTTTATTATTAACAATAAGAAAGGTATCTGTTTATAGCAAATCAACATACTTTAATAAAACAATTTGTTGAATAATAAAAAAACGTTGATGAGGTGTGAGGAGATAAATGGAAAGTAAGCCAGAGGTCCTCTTCTATAGTTATAATTATGAATGAGAGATAAGTTGTCACTAAACCTTTTAAAGACCTCTCTTTGTTTCTTTATTTTTTTCCTCCTCCTTTCTCTTCCCCTTCCCTCTCTCCTTTTCTTCTTCCCTTTCTCCTTCAATCATCTTGGGTAAAGATACATATTTTATTGTGTTGATTTGTTGAGGAAGTGGGAAGAGGCCATGTGATTACATGGAAGTATCACTGGAGGGCAGAGACAGCACAGGCTCTAAATTAAGGCTTAGAGAACTTTCTGTAAGGAGCTAGATGGTATTTATTTTAGGTTTTGCAGGCACATAGTATCTTAAAACTACTCAGCTCTACTATTACAGTGCAAAAACAGCTGTAGATAGTATATAAATGAATGAACTTGGCTATGTTCTAACAAGACCTTATGATTTTGAAATTTGAATTTCTTTTTTTTCTTTTTTTAAAATTAATTTTTTTACATCACTGTTGATTTTTAAACTGTTTGCTTCCTCTCACCCAATCATGTTCAGTCCCCATAGAGTTTCCTTCACCAATGCACCTGTGCACCATCACCTCAGTCCCTTGTACTCCTCTCTCCTTCCCGCTGATCCCTCTCCCGCCTCCTCCCTTGTAGAATGTCTCTGATTTGTAATTGTCTGTTTTTGCTTTGTTGTGTTTTGTACTGTTATTATTTTTTTTTACACTGATGTCTTATTTGCTTCTCCTATATTCCTGCTATAAGTGAAACCATCTGTTATTTTTCTTTTTCTGGCTTATTTCACTGAGCATAATTCCTTCTAGCTCCATCCATGTTGCTGCAAATGGCATGAGTTTATCTTTTTTGATTGCTGAATAATATTCCATTGTGTACATATACCACATCTTCGTGATCTAGTCATCTGTTTTTGGGCATTTGGTTTTACCTATTGTAAATAGTGCTGCAGTAAACATAGGGGTACAGGTGGTCTTTTGAATCAATGTTTTTGTGTCCTTTGGGTAGATCCCTAGGAGTGGAATTGCTGGATCATATGATAGCTCCATTTTCAGTAGACTGAGGAACCTCCAGACAGCTTTCCATAGTGGTTGGATCAGTTTGCACTCCCACCAGCAATGTAGGAGAGTTCCTTTTTTACACATCCTCCCAACATTTGTTGTTGCTTGTTTTTTTGGTATGTGCCATTCTGACTGTTGTAAGGTGGTATCTCAGTGTGGTTTGATTTGCATTTCCCTGATTATAAGGGATATTGAACATTTTTTCATATGCCCGTTGGCCATTTGCAGAAATATGAATTTCATTTAATTTTTACATAACACAATTTTTTTTTCCCCGTTATTGCCAACTACTCAATATTGTAAACGTCTTTAAGGGCTATACAAACAGCTATAGATTTGGCCCACAATCTATGATTTAGTGACTCCTAATGTATAGAGATTAACCTTACAGAAGTTATTTACTAAAAAGTCATTATTAGTGTACATATTCCCAATTTAGAGATTTTTAGTATGCTCTAAATTAGATGGAACACAGAATTGCATTTAACTTCCCTCCTGTCTGGTCGGTGTAACTGCTATTTCCAAGTATTGGGATAGAGAAGCACATCAGAAAGAGGGGCCTCATCTCCCCAATGGTTATTAAGTCTCCTGTTAGTGTTACTAAAAGCCCACTATTTGGAGTCAAGCCAGGGTTCAAATCTTCCTTATCATAGAATGACTTGTTAATGTAATTGTTTTGAGCATCAGCAGAATAAGGGTTATTATAGCTCATTCATAGACTTTTGAGGGTAGTGATAACTGTCCCAACAACATTAATGTGGTAACACTTATCTGGTGCTTGTTGGGTGCCGGGCAGTGTTCTAAGCACTTTATACATATCAGCTCATTTCATTCTCTCACCGCCATAATAATCCTAACGTATGCTATGCCATTTTAAAGATAAGGAAACTGAGACACAGGAAGATTAAGTAACTCAAGGTAACATGGTCAATAAGTAGCAGAGTCAGCATGGGAACTTGGGTAGTTTGACCTCAGTGTAAGCCTTACCTGTTAGGATCTACTGTCTTCTAAAGTGCATAGCACATGCGGTCTTCCACAAATTATATATTAATTTTACAAATTATAATGGTAACTGTTCTTAAAGAAACATAGTGGGCTTGTTCGATACTAAATATCATGCATAAATATGAGATTCAAATTACAATTTTTGAAGTTTTTTACTTTTTTCAATTATATATTATTTATGGGATTTTTTTCCATAAATGTTTTTAATACTACTAATGTTAATGATTATATTGGAACAAATCAACTTCTGTAAGACAGTATAGTGGAAATTACTTGGAGGCAGAAGACCCTTAGACAGATTCCTTTGCTGGTCCTTGTTTTACACTTCCTTTGCACCTTCTGGGGTACATGATTTGACTCTCAGTTCTCTCTTGACTGTGGACTGAAGATAATCCTTAAAGTCATGGTGTTCAAATGAGATAATCTATGTCAGACACTTAGCAATATATTTAGTACATTATCAGACATTCAACAAATGCAAGTTCTTTGCCCACCTCCCTACTCTACGTAGAATAATCTAAAATTTAGAACTAAAAGGAATCTTGCAGATGGGAAAATTAGGCCTAAACTGTTATTTGTCAGGCTCATTTAGCTACTTAAAAGCCTTGAAGGAGCTGTCACTTGTTGCGAGTCTTCGGATGTCTCAGTCTTGTCCTATTTCTTACTGTTCACCCTCCTTTTTGCATTAGATAGAGGCATTTATGTGTATAAATGGGATTTCTTTTGCTTGTTTTTTAAGGAACAAAATCTGATATTCTTATTAAGAAAAACAGAATATTTTGCTTTTTTTATTTTTGATAATCTAAAAAATAGGGATAATTTAGTAAATTTTGAGGACATGCAAATCATGTATATAAAGTTTTAAAATTATTAAGATTTTCCCCATTCATATTTGTTAACTTTTAATATATAAGTCACATGTTTAATATAAAAAATAGATTAGAAGCAAAAGGAAGACTTTTAAAACCCATTTATCCACATTAAAGAAAATGAACTGTAAATATTTTGAAGTAAAAATTACTTTATGCTATTTTACTCTTAGTACTTTGTAACTAATTCTTGTCAGCTAGTGATATATGAGGAAGACTCTTTCTTGCCAAATTCTGATCTTGATCATTTTTATTTATTCCTTTGAGTAAATTGTTATCAGTTCATTTAAGTAATTCCCTGTTCTTGACCATGATAGTTTTTTTTCCCAGATTTCATAGAAATAGCATGTTTTTGCAAAATCATCTAGGTAGTGTCCAAAAGTAGGACCTCTGATTCATATGCTACATTCTCTGATTCATTTTTAAGACTTGTTCATGTTCATAATTTTCCTCCAGAAAGGAGATACATATTTACATTCTCACTAGGAAAAGTTACTACAGTTTGGGAGAAGATGTCATTAACCTCCCGCTCTTGACTGAAGAATAGCAACTTGTGGTTGAATCTCAATTCTTCCTTATTTCTTTTTTGTATGTGAATCATATTTTGCATTTAAAAGATGACTTTTTCTCAAAATCATAGTTTACTTGGGAAATGTACCTATTAAAAGAGCTGACATCTCAACAGAGTTAGTAAGTTGTATTCTATTTTTTGTTCGTTTGTTATATTTTATTCTCTATATATTAGCATTTTAATAATTTGCTTAGTGAGATATCTGATATAGTAATTTCAAAAGTGCGGTTGTTTTCAGCTTCCTATACTAAAATATTTTTTCTTAAGTCATATTCAGGTAGTTTTTAAGTATGGGCTATTTGGGGGTGAGGAGGTTCTTTTTTCTGTTTGCATGCAATAGGTGGTAAATTTTCATGAAACATTTGAAAAATAGAAGCACCAGAATGAGTTGAATACCTTGATAAATTGAGAGAAAGACCTGCTTTTGAAACAAAACTGAACTTTGTCCTTCACCACTTATTTTTGTTGTTTAGTTTCTCATAATTAACAAGTATTATCTCATGATTAACAAGTTGTAAACTGTAATGTCATTTGTCCTTACTTCTACATTTTTAGTAGGTATAATTATTACTAGTAAGGTTATTGTTGGAACATTTTGAAAATTAAATTAGGTAAATTTTCTAAATATTATCTAATATTTGTAGTTTTTATATCCCTGTATGTGAATTTGACATCAAAAGGAGTAGATTTGAATTATGTTTCTTTGACTTTCAGTACACTGCTTAAATTATGGTCATTTCATATTAGGTATTTTGATAGAAGCATGTATCTTAGAATTGAATAATACAGATAGATTAATATAGTCTCTTTCTTGCTTGATGAGACAAGTCCTTCCTTGGGATATTGATAGTTCTGCTGGAACAGGCATAAGAATCATTAATCCACAAACTTGCCCTCATAGGACTTAAAATATTCTATGTTCCTATGACATTGGATCAGTGAGGAGATTTAATGACACATTTTGGATACATGATTGTATGCTTTGAACCACTCTTTTGTACAAGCTTTTGATACTTCATTTAGAAGTTCATTTTAAATCCCTCTAGATTTAATAGATAGACAATTGAATACTTTAATAAATTAGTTGATCTACTAAGTAAGTAATTGATAATTGAGTAGATAGGTAAGATAATTGAAAAAAATAGAGGGAAGTTCTATGATAATTATACATCAAGTATTTACAAACAGTTGAAATAGCATAGTGATAACATAAAGGAAAGGTGGATTAAATAGACATTCATTTTATTAACTTTTAAATAACTTTTACCCAGTAACTCTTGTGTTTTTCAGCTGTTCTAAAGAAATTAAGCACATATATCATCAAATAATCTTTCCCTGTCTTTTTTTTAAATCAAAGGAAAGCATCTGCTATTAGATTAATGATTTTGATAAGCATTGACAATCTTTATCATAGTATCTTGGGATACTATCAAATATTTCACCAGTACACAAGTATTTGTAAACATTGTGGAGCTCCATGTTGTACATTTCATCTTAATATGGAAGTTTATGATTTCAATGCTTGACTAACTTTTGCCTTGCTGATGGTCTGTTGAGCTTTGTATCTGAAAGCTGTACTAATCACTATGCTTATTGTTTGAATGTTTGGTACAGGAAGCGAGCAGCTGCAAAGCATCTAATAGAACGCTACTACCACCAGTTAACTGAGGGCTGTGGAAATGAGGCCTGCACGAATGAGTTTTGTGCTTCCTGTCCAAGTTTTCTTCGTATGGATAACAATGCAGCAGCTATTAAAGCCCTCGAGCTTTATAAGATTAATGCAAAACTCTGTGATCCTCATCCCTCCAAGAAAGGAGCAAGCTCAGCTTACCTTGAAAACTCAAAAGGTGCCTCTAACAACTGCTCTGAGATAAAAATGAACAAGAAGGATGGACCTAGAGATGATTTTAAAGGTAAGATAGTCTATTATTAATGGAGAATTTTTGACTGGGAACTATACTGGAGATGAATAATGTGTGAGTTTTTGTTTGTTTTTGTTTTTGCCTAATTATGTGCTATTAGGACATGTTAAGTAGTGGAAGCATTGTGTGTGTGGGGCGGGGGGTAAAAAACATACCAATAATTGAGTTAATGACTTAACTGCATCATGCTATTTCAGTGTCCTCTAATTAGAAGCAGATTATACTCCAAAGCTCCGTTCTCAATGGATTGATTGGAACTTGTAAACATTTTCCACTAGGAAAAATGTATTAAGTGATAGTTAATCTCCTAAACTAGGTCGTAAAGTATACTTAAGTTATAGAATATCTGACTAAACACCTGGGATAAGGAACCGCGCCACTATGTATAGGTGAAAGAAGCAGACAGAGGAAAGAAATGGTGGACTTTGCAATTTCTGAAGGGAAGGCGAAGTTTAATAATAAGAAAAAATTCAGTTTTTTTCTAGTGTATTCTTCCTATATCTTGTTCACCTTCCCCCAGGTATTTGAGACATTCCTGCCAAATCTTTGCTTGCTAATGGGAATCTTTATTTTTTTTAATAATTTATTTATTTTTATTTCTATCTTTTACATCATTGTGTAGTCTCCGTAAAATTCCCACCACCAGTTCACCTGTGAACCATCACCATAGTCCCTTGTGCTCTTCTCTTCCCTGTTTTGATCCCATTTCCGCCCCCCTCACAGAATGTCTCTTATGTATGGTTGCCTGCTAGTTTTGTTTTTCCTGATCCCTTAGTTGGTTATTTTTTTTTCCTGATCCCTTATTTGGTTCCCCTATATTCCTCCTACAAGTGAAACCATTCGATATTTTTCTTTTTCCTTCTGGCTTATTTCACTGAGCATGATACCTTTAAGCTCTGTCCACGTTGCTGTGAATGGCATGAGTTTATCTTTTTTGATTGCTGAATAATATTCCATTGTGTATATATACCACATTGTTTTGATCCAGTCATCTCTTTGTGGGCATTTGGCTTGTTTCTATCTCTTATCTATTGTGAATAGTGCTGCAATAAACATAGGAGTGCAGATATCTTTTTGAATTAATGTTTTTGTGTCCTTTGGGTAAATTCATAGGATTGGAACTGCTAGGTCATATAGTAGCTCCATTTTTAGTAGTTTGAACCTCCACACAGCTCTCCATAGTGGTTGGACCAGTTTGCATTCCCACCAGCAGGATAGGAGAGTTCCTTTTTCTCCACATCCTCGCCAACATTTGTTGTCCCCTGCTTTTTTAATATGTGCCATTCTGGGAGTCTTTACTTTAGGTCTTATTTTGTTTTCTGAATGATTCAGTATTCCAAAATTGTTAAAACTTTTTCTTTCCCTCAGTGAAGATAATCTGTATTAGTAGAAAGATAATCATATTTCTGAATGACTGACAGGGCACACTACCAGATGTAATTATATTTTAAAAGAAGTTTTTTGTTTCAGGCATATATAAATTAGAGAATTACCCCTAAAGTTTTCAGTAGCATCAATTGGATCAACTTTAAATGGATGAGTGAAATGGAATTGTGTCATAGTTTCTACTTTATTTCCACAGTAAAGCTGTTTTCATAACTTTATACAACTTTATTGCTTTAAAATATAGTTCTGTTACATGAATTAGCTCACACACTGGATAAATACTGACTATTGTCTTATGTATAATGTGGAAATTACATTGACTCCATTATGCACATTTCCCAAGTCAGTCACCCCCACAGGGCAACAGGCACTGAATGTAGGATGTGTTGGCAAAGCTGAGTGCAGCCAGTTAGGAGGCTGTCTGTGTTACTACACATTCTTGGTTAACAACTTTATGATTTGTCAATTAAGAAGTATCATGTTTTACTTCATAACAGGATAGTTATTAATAATAAATATGTACTGTGTTTTGCTTATATTATAGAAACTTAGATAAGGGGGTTTTGCTTTGTGTCTTGTGTGAAGTTTTATAATTTTAAATTTCCAATTAAAACAATGGGAATTAAGTTCCACATGAGCAGTTTCACATTTTTCAGGAAGAAATCACTTATGTTTAGCAGAAGATGACTATATATCTTTATGAGAACAAACCTGAGAATTAGTATTTAAAGAGTTTTAAGGCCCATAAAAGAAACATTGCAGGTAGCAGGGGCCACAACTCAGACTTGTAGTGAGATAAAAATTTGATGTTTTTGTGGTTCAGCTTTTGGAGGCTGTTCATTCTGTGATCAATTTAAATTTATATTGTCTTCTACTATGAAGTAAATATATTAAAACAAAGATAGGAATTCTATAAGAGATGGATTGAGAGGGAAGATGCATCTCAGAAAACTGCTATAAACTCTGACCCCTGGAATGCTTCCTGGCTTCAGAGATTCCTTGAAATTTTCTTTCCTTTTTTTTTTTTTTTTTTATTTCATTAAAATTTTAACTTGTTAACTTTGAAAATATTCTTGGTCTGGCCTTTCTTTGCCCCTCTCCTTTTTTGCCTCTTATGGTATTGTGTCTTTATGAGGGGTAATTGGAGTAATAAGAAAACAAAATAAAACTCCCTTAGATTTAAATACTATATGCTGCAAAAATAATGATACTATATCAGTTTATCTTATAAAATTGGTATTAGAAGAAATATATCAGGAAGTTAGAATAAGCTTAACTTAACGGGATGGCCATTACCAGTATTTCAAATACTGAAGACTAGATGGGGAAAAGTGAAAGACTTCTGTGCTATTAAGGATGAGCAAGACCATAATATTAAGTAGATCCTAGAAAGATCGCTGACTCACAAGACACAGTGGAAATTTATTTGTGACTTCTCTAATAGCCCAGACACTCTAGGTTGGCAGAGTTCTGCTTTGCATAGTCATGCAGCCATGTTCTTTAACATGTGGCTTCCAGAGCCATCCTGGACTATCATGCCATGAGCCAGGAGAAGAAAAATCTTGACCTGAAAGTAGGTAGTGCTTATCTGAAAAGACTGGGAAATGTAGCCCAACTCTAAGCTCAGGAAGAAAAGGAAACATGGTGAATGCATAGTGTAGTCTCTTTAACTTGTCTGCTCATAAGTTCCATTTTTCTCATCCTATTTGTTACTGCTCAGTAACTATTTCCTGTCACTCTGTAAATTGTATTCCCACACGACTCTTGGGTACATAAGTCAGTGTCTGTTAACTTCAGAGCTTATGAGAAATGGTATATTCTTCTCAGTCACACACTCATTTCCAGAATAACCACCCTGGAAAAAACTGAGGAGAAGTCAAAAGGAATTAGTTTGCTTTTAATGCATACAGAGGTAGGACAAGAGCTATTTTCAAAAGAGGATGCTGGGAAAATATTTCTTAAAATCTCACCTTCTTAGTCATTTGGGAATAGAGTGGTGACACAGGGAAGAAACTTCTCAGAATAGTAGTTTTTCTATGCTAAGGTTGTAAGAGGTGCATTGTGATGAATCAGCATGGTAGCTTGTTCATTGTACAATTAAAGTAGCATGTTAATATATACTATGATTTTGAAGAGAACTTAAACTGTTTCAGGCTCATTAAAAGCTATGTACTATTGAAAGAATATAAAAGAATGGGTGAGATTGTTGTTACTCGCACTCCACTGAGAAAATAGGTAAGCATGCTATTGTTTGTTGAGCTAAATATTAGCTACTTTTTTTAGGTTGTGAGTCATAAATGGTACTGACAATAGAATGGTAGGCTATTTTACTTTTCACTAGAACTTATTGAAACAAAGTAAAGATGCATGTATTATGAAAATAAATGTTCTCTTTTTTTCCCCATAATTTTCTAGATGTGACCTACCTAACAGAAGAGAAGGTGTATGAAATTCTTGAATTATGTAGAGAAAGAGAGGATTATTCCCCTTTAATCCGCGTTATTGGACGAGTTTTTTCTAGTGCTGAAGCATTGGTACAGAGCTTTCGGAAAGTCAAGCAACATACCAAGGAAGAATTAAAATCTCTTCAAGGAAAGGATGAAGACAAGGATGAAGATGAAAAGGAAAAAGCTGCATGTTCTGCTGCTGCTATGGAAGAAGATTCAGAAGCATCTTCCTCAAGGATAAGTGATAGCCCACAAGGAGATAACAACTTACAAAAACTAGGCCCTGATGATGTATCTGTGGATATTGAGGCCATTAGGAGGGTCTACACCAGGTTGCTCTCGAATGAAAAAATAGAAACTGCCTTTCTCAATGCACTTGTATATTTGTCACCTAATGTGGAATGTGACTTGACGTATCACAACGTATACTCCCGAGATCCTAATTATCTGAATTTATTCATTATTGTAATGGAGAACAGAAATCTCCACAGTCCTGAATATCTGGAAATGGCTTTGCCATTATTTTGCAAAGCAATGAGTAAGCTACCGCTTGCAGCCCAAGGAAAACTGGTTAGACTCTGGTCTAAGTATAATGCAGACCAAATTCGGAGAATGATGGAAACATTTCAGCAACTTATTACTTACAAAGTCATAAGCAATGAATTTAACAGTCGAAATCTAGTGAATGATGATGATGCTATTGTTGCTGCTTCAAAGTGCTTGAAAATGGTTTACTATGCAAATGTAGTAGGAGGAGAAGTGGACACAAATCATAATGAAGAAGATGATGAAGAACCCATCCCCGAGTCTAGTGAATTGACGCTTCAGGAGCTATTGGGAGAGGAAAGAAGAAACAAGAAAGGTCCCCGAGTGGACCCATTGGAAACTGAACTTGGTGTTAAAACTCTAGATTGTCGAAAACCACTTATCCCTTTTGAAGAGTTTATTAATGAACCACTGAATGATGTTCTAGAAATGGATAAAGATTATACTTTTTTCAAAGTGGAAACAGAGAACAAATTCTCTTTTATGACCTGTCCCTTTATACTGAATGCTGTCACAAAGAATTTGGGATTATATTATGACAATAGAATTCGTATGTACAGTGAACGAAGAATCACTGTTCTCTACAGCTTAGTTCAAGGACAGCAGTTGAATCCATATTTGAGACTCAAAGTCAGACGTGACCATATCATAGATGATGCACTTGTCCGGGTAAGTTGAGCTACTGTTTAAAAATTAGTACTAAATCAAATACCTGATGTTAGGAACCGTGTGGGTATGGTTCAGTGGATGCAAAAAATACATAGATAGCATAGGAACATAGAGGCACTTTTATTGCAATTTTATTATATTTTTATTAAGTTTGTGATATTTGTGTTGCCCCTGTCCAAGTTTATAAAGGTGTTACACAGAGTATTGAATTGTCTTACATAATGATCACTATCTCTTTGGGAAAAAAATACATTTTTTTAAATAATGACAACCCCTAAATTTTCTCCATTAAGAAGGGAAGTAGATATTTGGGAAAGACCATCCCACCAAAATATGGAATGTGGAGGTACTTAATAATAAGTATGAATGTCAATGCTTAACTGGGAAAAGTGGTATAATAAAACCATACCATAAAATAATAAGTGGTATCCAAACATTGCATCATGTCTAATTTAGAGTTGCATTATTGTAACATTGATGAAGGGACCCAGACAGGTTGGTATTTGATACTAGTGAGGGCTCTCTAGTATCAGTTCCTGCTGGTCACTCCCGATGTCCTTGTATGCCACTGTTATGATTGTGGTGACTTTTTCCCACTTAAATGTTCATAGGGACTATCATGGGTGTGGGAGTTGGCTGGAACTTCCAGAAAAAATAGCAGCTATTCTAACAATCTTGCTATCAGTGGTGTCTGTAGCATCATTCCAGGCTAGGGAGATTGAGTTGAGAGAATACTGGGAACTGTTTCTCTAAATGAGCTGCCTTTTGTTTATTCCTTCCCTCACAGAAAATAAGAATTTCAGTGCCCCTACTTAAGAATGCAGTCCTGATCAAAAGACAGAAACCAATTACCAGTCATTTACATACCAAAATTTGCATTTGTTTTTTGCAGGATCTCTTTGTATTTATAATATTGAATGTACCCATCATTACTGATTTTTATTAACTTCAATAAAACTTAATGTAACTAAAATTAAAATATTCAACCTTCTATACTACTAAGGGATAAGAATCCCTAACACAGATGACTAGGAAATAGTGACATTTATTTTAAAATATATTTTAGTTGCAGAATGGATTTGCCTAAATCTGAAAATTTATAAATCTGTAAACCATTGGAAAAATTGATTGCCATCCTAGAAATTTAAAAGTTGCAGAGGTTCTGTGCCTACTTTCTTTGTTACTGTTTTTTTTTTTTTTAAGTACTAAATATATATTTTTGAGGAAAAATTAAATTAAGCAACTTACAGTTTTTCAACAGAGATTGAAAGGGGCATTAACTGTTGAGTAATTATCATTGCTTGCTTTCTGGTGTCCTTTTTATTTTGCTTATATAGTTTCAAGCTGCATTAGTAATATTATACTTACTAAATGTTCATTGGGCAGCCAATAACATATTTTTACATAGTCTAGCAGATTGTATAAGGATGTAAGCAAATTTTAATTTTAACTTTCTTCCTCTTTTTTTTTTTTTTTTGTAGTAACACAATGCAAAAAGATTAGGGTAAAAAAAGCATTAAAATGGGTCTTAAAAGTCAAATTGATAATCTACTTATTTTTAAAAGATTCGTAGCAGGTAATGGTTTTGATAAGTTGTGTTAGTAACAAAAAGTATAGTTTACAACAAGTGGTAGTTTAAGATCATATTCCCAGGTTAATTTCTCAAGACAAATGATAGATTTTGAACATCTTATCTCCCAAGGATCTACTTTGCTTTTTTAAAGCCTTGTTTTTCCTTTTGTATCAGTTTGGCAGAGTAATCTGTTGAGCACTGACTTGTAACCTGCTAATTTTGAAATATAGAATAGGGTTGGGAATAAAAGAGGAAATGAGAAACTTTGCAGTAAATTTAATATTAATAATTAAATATTTAAAGTTGCAGGATCCTAAACTTTAAGAACTAAAAGGAGCCTTGGAGTTCATCTATTCATCAGTTTATAAAAGCCCAGAAAACAGTGACTACAAATGTGACACTCTTGAGTATATTTTCTTCTTATTTTTTAGTTGTTAATTATAGGTAAGACTGACTCTTGGAGGGAGAGGTAATAACATTGAATAATTATAGATTTTTTTCTAAAAGGAAAAATATATCCATTGCTTTCATGTACCATAAAATTTGAACCAGAGTCACAGATTATTTCCTAACAAGTTTTTAGAGGAACTAACTACCTTTGGTGATGATTAAGAGAAGAATTAATGTTTCCTGATTTTTGAACCCAAGCTATGATAGATGTATTACTACCAAGAAAGAAAGACATGCTCCAATTAGGTGTGAGATACTATCAGTTGTATGGTATATCTTAGTTTCAGAACTGTTAAAGTACAAAAACAAAAATGTGAATTTTAGAGTCAATGAAACAGGATAAAATATAAATTGTCTCTCCACAAATGGATATTTCAAGATCACTTAAAAACTACTGCCACGCCCTTTCTTGATTTGTCATTACCCCAAATATCTAAACTTTATATTTAAGATATAAAAAAATTTCTTTTTTATAGAGAGCAAAAAAAAGTTAAATATATATGTATAAGTTAAAAATCTTATTCTAGTCAGTGTTTTAAATGCATCCCCCTAGCAAAGTGTTAACCGTAGAGTCTAATAAGTTGACTAAGGTAATTTTAATCAGCCATGCTTATGAATTCTGGGTATTCTTAAATATTAAGTTTTGGTCTACTTTATCTCATTATTACCTCTACATTAATTTTTAAGGGATTTTTTCCAAATAATAACAAGGATGGATTTCACATGAATGACAGCCCAGAATAGGGTAAGATTCTGAAAGATAGGGATTTCCTTTTATTTTTGTAAAACCTGGCTGTTTGTTTTATACTGAGGTGTAATCCTACTTAGGTGATCTGGCAGTGCTTTGATATCAGACCAATTTTTAAGAAAATGATCTCTAGTATTTCATTACCATGGCCAGTTAAAAATTCAGAAATTAAAAATCACTTTATCCAACAATTGATGAGTTCAAGAGTCTTAGTAAGAAGAGAAAGACATATAAAGAAGAGGTGGATATCATTACATCCAGTCTATATTTGTTTACTTATCTCCAGTAATCTGTCTTTTGCAAATCTCCATATTAATTTAATATAAAATATACCCTATTTTAAGAAAACATACACACACACATAAATTTAAGTCTATATACTAAGTGAATTTACATACATATACAAATTCTTTTCAGAATGTTCACTGATACATTCCTCTAATTTCCAAATATTCAAGACAACTTTTGATTTTAAAAATTCAGTTTCAAATGGTATGTATATATTACATAGTGATATGCTTTTATGCCTATATAATTCCTAAATCACTCTCTGCTTGAACAATGGATTAGAAGTGAGTTTTTAAAGAAAAAATAAATGCAGTCCCTTTGTCAAAATGATGATTACATTTTATATGCTTATTACCAGAATTATTAGCGATTAAGAAGAGTAGGCTACCCATGCGTACATAAAAGATTGAGTATTTTACAGAACCACTTAGGTCTTTGTGAGAACAATCATCTAAAATAGTGGAAATTTTCACCTGTATAATTTAGTTGCCACCTGTTTTTCAAATCATTCTTTTTATGTATTTACTTTTGAATAAATCCTGATTCTGAAAGTAATATATAAACATATATATTTATCGTAAAAATAGTAAGTACAAGAAAACAAAGAAGAAAATAAAAATCAATCAATTTTAGAAAAGATTATTGCTAGTTATCAGGAGAGAGAGAAAAGCATTGTAGTTACAAGCTGGCTGGATTAGAATCTTTGTTCTATCATTGACTAACCCTGAGTTGAGCAAGTTAGCATCAACTTCCAACCTCTGTCTATCTCAGGGTCTTTATCTATTAAATGGAGTTAATAATACTGGTTGTATAATCTTGGTATGAAGACTAAATTATTTGATATATCAAAAATGCTTAGAATAGTGCCCTAACATGTCTATCACTGCTATTATTATTACTAGAATATTTTTGTTCTGTAATATCTCGGTCTTTAGGTTTTTAGGCAAGCCTGAAAAATATTTTAGAGCCAGTGAAATAAAGATAACAGCAAGAGCTAGTACTCGTAAGTCTTTGTTGTGCAGAGAATGCATCTAAGTGCATTAAATATATTATTTATGAAATTACAATATATTCATTTTATAGGTAAAACTGAGAGAGATAAAGTCATATAGTTTATAGTTGCAATTCTAGGAAATATTGCATTAAGTTATTTTGACATTCAAGGTGGGGAGCAGAGAGTAGTGATTGTGAATGTCTAAGCATAATTGTCATATGGAATGTCTCAGATGGTATTGAAAGAGTAGCACATAGAGCTTCTGAATTCCATAGATCACATTGAAGTAGAGGGAGTTAGCTCTCACTAATAAATGTTAATAAGAGCTATAGAGAAAATAATCTGTAAATATATATATATATATAAATGGAATGCATTATACATGATATAAGCAGGTTAGTCTTTGTTTCGCAAAGGCATGTATAAACATCAACTTCCATTTCTTTAACAACCAGACAGGTGGTAAATGGGAGAAGGAAACTAGGAATGGTTTCTTTTGCAAAACTAGGATGTTGGCCTAGAGAGCCATCATTTAAGCTCCGATTTAGTCCTTAGAGGTCTTTATATTCTGTGGCTAGAAACAGGTTTCCAAATTGAACTATTTTTTTCCTGTGGTCATTTTTGAGTCTTGGGCTAGGCTATATGTAAAATCAGATTGTGAATATCTTGTTCAAAGTATAAAGTTGTTCTAAAAGTAATTATATGATATGTTATCTTAATAATATTGCCCACTCTAGAACTCTCTCTTAGTTTCTTATTAAACCTTTACAACTTTGCAGTATATAGAGTATTATCCCTTTTTTTTTCTTTGCAAAGAGGAAATGAACTTAATTGAGTCGCTTGCTAAAGTTTAAAGGTTAAAAGTTGTATTAAATGACAGTTGTGACTAGAACAGACTATTCTGACTGAATTACAACAACATGTCTCAAAAATAAATTTTCTTAATATACAACTTGGCATGAAAAATGATTATATAAATGTTAGAGGTCACTGTGTATAAGCACAGACAATATTTAAAGCTAAAGATTCTAAATTCACAGAATCATAGACTCCAAAAATTGAAGGTGTCCAGGAGATCATTTTGGCCTTTGTTCTTAAAACATCTTTGACTGCAACTGCTAGTAAGAGATGATTAGGATCCCACTCCATGCATGCATAGATCTGTTTGTACATACAGTTGAAACAAAAGCTTCACAAAATAGTAGTTGCCTCTACTATGTGGAGTGCATTCTGATCCCCCCATTGTTGGTTGCAAACCATGAGATAGATAAAACTACTCACTTTTGAGTTGTATTTGGCAGTTAGAAAAACATTTGATTGAGTGCAAATGCTCTGATGCATGGATTTATGAGATTTTATATTATTATGCACTAGAATGTTCAAACTAGTCTTGTTACATAATGTAATTTTACTTTAGGACTATAGTATACTTATTCCAGCAATGTTTGAATTGCTCCCCCACCCAAAAAAAAAAGTTAAAAAAATTCTAGTTGGAATAGTTGCAACAACCTGAACACCTTTAGAAATGTTCTGGTTTGGCAAATTTTTAATTTTTTTTAAATTGCTTTTTACAGCTAGAAGGCCTTAAAGTCAATTTAGCAAATTAGTTGAAAGTTGAATGATCAATCAACCATACTGTTAGTAAATTTCAGATACATAAAAAACTCCCAGAGTAAATATTTCATATTAGAATCTAATGTTGATTTTATCAGTGTGAGATTTAGTGAGATTAAGATTTAGTGAGATCTAAGATACAAAATTTTATTTGATAAAAGGTTTATAGTTAAGAAATACTAGGTAGGGTTTGATAATTGCTAGAAGTTAATAGTAAGAATATGAGCAAGCATATGTCTTACCTGCTTTCAAAAAACTTTGGGTATAAGATGTTCTAATTTTTTAAAAGTTTGTAATTTATACTGAATGCTATTATAAGAGATCATAAGCTACTTCCGTAGCCAATGTATTTTTTATAATGAAATTATTTTACTGTATTTCTTCAGTATATAATCCAGTAAATAATTACTGCTGAGCATTTTTGATGTCAAACTTAAGTACTTCATTGTGTTTGCTGAAAATGATTGACTTTGAAGTAGTCACATGCATTTTGCTGTCTTGATTTCTTTTGTGTTCTATCCTTATAGCCCAGGTATGTTATATATAAGTAACAGAAAATCTAATTCTGTACTGTATGTTAATTTCATAACAAATCAGTAGTTAGAAAGTAACCTTTTTACAATTCTATACCCCTTTCTTTTCGCTCCTATTTTTCCTTAATCTGTTTTTGCTCCCAGCCCTATTACTTGTTTTAATTTTTCTTCTTATTTTTGTATTGCTTTCATCCTAATACTGGCAGTCATCTTCTTTTCACTTTATCTTTTCACTTACTAGCTAGAGATGATTGCTATGGAAAATCCTGCAGACTTGAAGAAACAGTTGTATGTGGAATTTGAAGGAGAACAAGGAGTTGATGAAGGAGGTGTTTCCAAAGAATTTTTTCAGTTGGTTGTGGAGGAAATCTTCAATCCAGACATTGGTAAATATTTTAGTGATGATCATTGTATTATCTCTTTGAATTAATTTACATATATATATAAATTTGTAAATTTTCTGACTTGTGAAGAGCAGCAACTGAAAGTTTGGGTATGGATTACTTAGAATCACAGACAATGATTGAATTTGTGGATTTGGAGGATTGATTTGCATCACTCATTTATTCAAGTTTTTATTTAGATGATTTGGCCAAGTATTTTAATAAAGGATTGAAAATGCTAATAGTATATTAGAGCAGTTGAAGGCTGTCTTTGCTCATTCTGTCTAAAACATTCATCAATTACATGGCATTTCTGAAATAAAATTTTCATAGAACAATGGTCTGAAGAATGAGAATATCTCACAAATGTCTTATGTTCAAAGTTTGGAAACACTGACAGATATCAAATTAATTAGGTTTGTTTGCTACAAGACTCCTTGGGACTTAATATTGTTGTGTTTCCCAGACTTTTTGAATTCCAGACCTTTTTTGTGCTCCATATCTAATAATTATCTCCCAGAAGAGTTTTCATTGAACAGTTGAAAAAGACTTACCTACTTCTGTCAGTCTGAAAGTAAAGGATTTGAGCAGTTCTGTTTCTATAATATAATCACTTGGTTCCTGGGTTTGGTTACTTTTAAAATTGAGTACAAGACAGGTATAGAAAGGTACCATCCAAAAAAAAGAGAAAATAAAAAAAAAAAAAAAAAAAAGGTACCATCAGAATTACAAAGAATCTGCCAAAATTTTGTGTATCATTTCCCATAAGATTTGAGAATTGACCTGTTACAGCCTGTTGATTCTCAGCATGTACATTGAATTAACTTTTCTATTATTGTTTTCTGTTAATGGTCATATCAATGTATAAATGTTAACTGGAAGCAAACATTTTGAGTTTATGATATAAAGTGAAGGAAGGCTACATATTTTAGCCACTGTATTAATCTGAAGGCTGTTTCTGTTGTAGAGGTTTGTTTAAAATAAACCAAACACATAATGCTCTCTTAGAGACAGAAAATTAATCTGTAAGCCTCCTAAATTTAGTAAACCTTAGTTCTAGGTGCTGATATATCTAGAAATGTTAAACATCAGCTGTAAAATATACTGACTTTATATCCAGAAATACTCTTAACAAAAAAACATGTATTAAGCATTTCTACTTGAAAGCAAAGTAACTGAAATGATGAGAGTAAAAATATCAAAAAGGAATATTTTAGAAGAGGTACCTTTTTTTGGTGCTTTTCTTAGAGACCTGAAAAAAAGTACCCAAAATGAATTCTCTCTGGATGTCAAAATTAGTATCTTTCATGCACAGAAATGAGAGTAGTAACTTATATAATTTATATTCTGATTAGCTTATAGTTGCTATTGAGACCAAGGACTGTATTTGTGATATTTCAGTATATTTTTTAATTTAATTATTTTCAACTTTTTTTGACCCTGTTAATACCGTATTTATAATTAAATGAAGTTTTTAGCACTTCATTGGATGTTGCAACTTAGGCTTGTTTAAAAAAAATTAGATCTAGGGCCTCCCCTGTGGCGCAGCGGTTGAGTGCTGGGTTGCGAAGCTGCCCGCAGCCTCTGCGGCGCCGGTTCGATCCCCAGCTGCTCCCCGGCCACCGGAGGAGGGTCCCACATGGCGCGCGGACCTCTCCTGCCGCCTGCTGCTCTCCTCAGCAGTGTACTTCGGTCCTTCTGCCTGCTCTGCTCCCCGCTCTGGCTCTGGTGAATTCTCACCCTCCCGTGCTTCTGACTGTATCCAGTGCTTGTATAAATAAATAAATAAATCTTTAAAAAAAAAATTAGATCTAAATTAAAATTCCTGTATGAATTGGATAATTTGCAAAATTATTTCATGAACATTCCATTGTATTAGAAAGATACCCTAACTTAATTTATGCTCTTAAGATTAAGGAAACATTTTTAAAGTTCTTTATATATTTTACTTCAATGTAAAAGTAAAGAAGCATTTTAAATTTTTAAAAAATTCTTATAAGCTGATTTATGAACTATATTGATTTCTAAAATTTATTGGGAATTTCCTTTCAGACCTAGTTCTTAAAGTTGTTCATTTAGTTTCACAGTAGCAACTGAAAACTTTTTAGTAAAATGAGAAAAAGGAAGTAAATGCGATTCAAACACCATTTAGTCTTTTTTCTTAGAAATCTAGCTAAGGAAAAGGTTATAATTCTACCTTAGTAATGGTTATTCAGATAGGCAAAAACAAAGATTCCTAATTTTATTTTTTTTATTTTTTATTTTTTTTAAAGATTTATTTATTTATACAAGCACTGGGTACAGTCAGAAGCGCGGGAGGGTGAGAGAATTCACCAGAGCCAGAGTGGGGAACAGAACAGGCAGACTGACGAAGTACACTGCTGAGGGGAGCAGCGGGCCGCAGGAGAGGTCTGCGCACTATGTGGGATCCTTGCTGGTGGCCGGCGATCCAACCAGTGCTGCAGAGGCTGCAGGCAGCTTTGCAGCCCAGTGCTCAACCACTGTGCCACCAAGGAGGCCCAGTTCCTAATTTTAAATGAATGATATAAACCCAGTTTTGGGTTTTGTGAAGATCACATGAAAGTGAAAGAAGGGCGTGTGTGTGTGTGTGTGTGTGTGTGTGTGTGTATAGTAATTTGAATTTATCAAATTTATTTAAGTTCATGTACTTGACTGACTTTGTTAGAAAAACTTCATGGAACCGTTGTGCAGTTTTGAAAAACACAAAAGCTTTTCCTTAATGAAATACAAAATTATTTAAAACAGTATGTGTAGATTACATGTTTTTAGAAGTGAAACCTTTTCAAAGTATGGCCTTTTCCCCCTTTGTTTTACATTTATTTCTCAACCATACAGTGACTAAAGTATGAACACTAACTTTTCATTTCTGTTGATAAAAGATCAGAAAAATTGAATTTAATGAAGTTTTTTTTTTTTTTAACTCCTTGGAAAATGCTACCAAAATTGCTTATTAATGGGTTCCTTGGCTTCTCAAAATCATATGCTACTATTTCCCATGTTTTAACAATCCTATGTATTTGAATTTTGGATTCTCAAGTGCTGATGCAGTAAGAAAGAAGTTTTACACCTTGTTTGTATAAATTTATGTCTTTCTTTATCTTTTAATAAAATACAAAATTAATATATTTTTTAAAATCATTTCTTATAGGTATGTTCACATATGATGAAACTACAAAATTATTTTGGTTTAATCCATCTTCGTTTGAAACTGAGGGTCAGTTTACTCTGATCGGCATAGTACTGGGTCTGGCTATTTACAATAACTGTATACTGGATGTACATTTTCCCATGGTTGTCTACAGGAAGCTAATGGGGAAAAAAGGAACTTTTCGTGACTTGGGAGACTCTCATCCTGTAAGTCTTTGTCATATTTTATTTGATCTTTTAGATTTTTTTTTAAAGAAAAATATAGTTTGATTTATGTAAGAATTAAAGCTTTGATTTGGAGTCTTTGTTACTATTTATACCTAGTAAGATAAAATTGTTTAAATCTGTCTGAAGAACCATGAACACTTAAAAACTTAAAGGGGAAATTTTTACATACTGTTGTCAGCAAACAGGTTTTCTAAGCTGGATTCTTCAAAAGTGTCTTCAAGCATTTTGCTTGTTTTTTTTTTTTTTTTTAATTTTTATTTTTATATTCCCCATACAATTGCAACCCCCCCATTCTGACCCCAATCCCTCCCCTCCCGCCCCCCACCCCCCAAAAAGTGTCTCTGGTTCATAGATTTTTGTTGATTTTGATTTTCACTTTCTTATAGTTATTCATTTTCCTGGTCCCTTATTTAAGTTTTCTAGATTCCTGCTATGAGTGAGACCATCTGGTATTTTTCTTTTTCTTTCTGGCTTATTTTTAATGAAATCATCTGAGATGGCCAAGTGAACTCACAGCCGCCCTGAATGAGGGACTTGGGGCTGCATCAGGTGTGTTCATTCTTCTGCTGATCCCTCCTTGTGATCCACTTGTGAGGTTCTCATAAAGCACAATGTGAAAACCATTATAAAATGGTAGAATGGGGGGTCATCGGTGACTGACCATCTTTCTTAGTGTCTATATTGTAAATTATTTGAGGGACAGGAGTTGCTGAGGACCAGGAGGGACACTATCTGTGCTTGAATCCTTATTGTCAGCATTTTGCCCTCTTCAAAGAAGAGTGATACAAACTACTTGTCATCTTTTGCAGTTACATGGTAGCCTCAAATTTTCTATTTCTGGTTGTTAGGTTCTATATCAGAGTTTAAAAGATTTATTGGAATATGAAGGGAATGTGGAAGATGATATGATGATCACTTTCCAGATATCACAAACAGATCTTTTTGGTAATCCAATGATGTATGATCTAAAGGAAAATGGTGATAAAATTCCAATTACCAATGAAAACAGGAAGGTAATAAATGTTTTTATATTGTCATTGTCTTTGTCTCTTTATTAACAGTGTTAGTGTTAACAGAATTTCAAAGAATACCTGCTTATAGTTCTTAAAGATGTATCTAATATAGTTCATAAGGAGACCCAAGAAATCAGGTAACCAGGTTCATGTAAAAGAAATAGACACAGTTTTCCAAATCTTGGATATAAGCTGGTATGAGAGAACATAGTTCTCTAAAGCTCTCCTATTAGAGAAAGAGTAGGAGGCAGCGCTTGGTTCAGTGTGACTGTAGTAATATAAAGCAAGGGTGTTTCTCATAGGGCTGTTAAAGGGCAGGAAAACAGTGACCTTATCACCAAATAAATGGTAATTGCATTCAATGTACACACACATATATATGACTTAAATATACCTCGAAAAGTAGTCATTATATCAGACTTGTGTTTTCTATTGACCAGAAAAATACACATTTGAAAAAGGGAATAATCCAGAACTTACGATTAATTTGTCATCAACCTTTATAAACATGTTTATATTAATATAATTTTTGATAAAAAGTTATATTCATAAGGTTAGGATAAAAAGTACATTTTCGTCTTCTGATTTGGTACAATATTTATGTATTATGCAAAACAGCAGCATTTTTTCCCAGTCTGGATATAGTAGTTAGCTTCCCAAATGGTCTAAAAGCTTAAGACTTTCTGGTTTGCTAAATGCCATTATGTTCCACTCTATTTCTAATGTTAGCTTTTATAAATAGTAGTATACATGACTTAACGGTCTCCTTAGGACACTAGTTGAGGCAACCTCAGGATTGTATTGAGACCTGGCTTTTATACTCAGCCTTGTTTACTATCAAAATTAAAATTTATATGGATTATTTATTTGTTTATTTGCATGGCCTGCTAGCAGTTTAATATTTGCCATCACAGATTATGAAATTAAAGATAATTCCCTTTGTATGTGTTACGATTGAAGTTTTAAAAATATTCTGAAATATTTTTTCTTTGGGAAAATAAAAACAAAAAGTACAGCTGACTAGCTGTTGTGTTTCATTGTATAGCATGTTATAAGACGTTCTTGTGGGTATTGTTTTCTGCAGGAATTTGTCAATCTGTATTCTGACTACATTCTTAATAAGTCAGTGGAAAAACAGTTTAAGGCTTTTCGGAGAGGTTTTCATATGGTGACCAATGAATCTCCTTTGAAGTACCTATTCAGACCAGAGGAAATTGAACTTCTTATATGTGGAAGCCGGGTAAGAAAGCGAGTGTCTGTAAAAATATCATGTTTATAAAAATATCAATTAGTTAATTTATTGTTTGTTATGATGTGATATAGAAGATGTTAAGATATATTTTCTTGAATTTGCAGAATCTAGATTTCCAGGCTCTAGAAGAAACTACAGAATATGATGGTGGCTATACCAGGGACTCTGTTCTGATTAGGTGAGGTGCTTAATTCTTTTTTTTTTTAAAGATTTATTTTATTTATATAAGAACTGGGGTACAGGCCAGATGTGCGGGAGGGTGAGAGGATTCACCAGAGACAGTGGGGAACAGAACAGGCAGACTGACGAAATACACTGCTGAGGGGAGCAGCGGGTGTGACAGACAGGAGAGGTCTGCTGCTGCGCCATGTGGGTTGCCCCGAGGCCGGCAGGGATCAAACCGGCACTACAAAGGCTGCGGACAGCTTCATAGCGCTGCACTCAACCACCCTGAGCCACCAGGGAGGCCCGAGTTGCTTGATTCTTACTAGGAAGATTTAATTAACCAAAGGGGTGTGGGCTTTATGTTTTTAGACCTTTCTCTCTCTGATCTGTCTTTTCAGGTGTGGCTTGCTCAGTTAGGCTTCTGAGCATTCCTGCACCATGAAGAGGCTTAATCAAGACCCTTGCAGGGCAACTTTTTTGCCCTGACAGGGCTCTGGGCTACTGCTTTTCCTTGTCGGGTTACCCCAAAACAATGACCTAAATTGTGATATGATTTTTCTCCTTCCTAAACAATATGCTCCTGCAAGTTTTATGTCCATTTTCCTGTTAAGTATTTCCTTATTGTTTGCTCCCTCTGGATGGGAGATTTACAGAAACTGCTGAGGGGTGGGGAAGATGTTAAACTTCAGGGGAGGGAAGTGGAAAGCATTGGAGAAAGCCAAGATGTCTAATAAAGCTGCTAACCTCTGTCAGAAATAATAGCACTGTACCAACAAACATGGCAACATTTTGGTAATAAAATTATATACTAGAACACTAGAATGTCAAAAACTGGAATTATGATAACAGATGCAGAAATTATGTTGTTTTGTGCCAAAGTTCTGGAGAGAATTTTTTCAAATAAATATTAGAATGCATTCTGTAACCACTAAAGCTTTTGGTTGTTTTCTAAATTCTGGGAATTTTTTAACTGAGAATTAGTGTTTAGGCTTAACTTATAGATACTTTATTATTCAAACTAGTATTCTAAGATTGCTCTAAGTGAAGTGGTAAGTGGTATTTTGCTTTTAGGATGTATATATAATGACCTTCAATGCAGTAACAATGTTTCCCATAGCTTTTAGGAATATCAGGGTATAAGTCATTCTCTTAAAATGGCTTATTCACAATCAATAAATGATAATTTAAGTCAATAAAATGATGTAAATAACAGACATACCAGAAAGATTCCCCATTCTCACTTTCATAGAACACAGGCTGTTGATAGAAACGTTATAGTCTCCTATAAAAATTATATACTTTTGTTTTACTACTGTCAGATGTGTGGGTGATTGCTGTTTCTTTTTCTTCTGTCCTTTATATATGTAGCACCTTCCCCCTCCCCCCAAAGTTGAATATAATATGAATTGACAAAAAGCTGCAAATAAACTGTATATATGAAGATATCTGGAGTTAATTTTGCAGAGTTTCCTTCCAGCAATTTTCAATTCATGTTTTTTGTTTTTGCCTTTTGTTACCAATGATACATTGTGATTTATCATAGTTTTTCTTATTAGTTTCTGTTGAAGAATTAAGTTTACCAGTTTTTACTGCTGTAAATAATATAGTGATGAATTATATGTGCATTTTTAAAACTATTTCCTTAATATAAATTTGCAAGTGGAATTCCTAGAATCTAAATTACCAGGAATGAATCATTAGGGTTTCTGATATTACCAGATGTCTCCTGATGTGGTTTTAGTACAAATCATAAACATGCATTAGTGCTAGTTACAGTGAATTCCAAACTAAGACTAATAATAAATCTTTTCTCATTAGGGAGTTCTGGGAAATCGTTCATTCATTTACAGATGAGCAGAAGAGACTCTTCTTGCAGTTTACAACGGGCACAGACAGAGCACCTGTGGGTGGACTAGGAAAATTAAAGATGATTATAGCCAAAAATGGCCCAGACACAGAAAGGTAATTATTGTGACTACATAATTAAACCTTTCATTCCATATCACACACACATGACCTATCCGCTAGCTTCTGAACACCTTTATGATTTTATGTAGAAATCTATAAATCATTGAAATGTTAGTTCAGAGAATATCTTGCTGTTGTTTCAGGAAATTTTATGAAAACTGGCCTAGTTAAAAATTATTATGAGGCTCACTTGGTTTAGAATTTTTCAAATTGATATGATTCATTTGGATTTTGATTCAGAATATTTTAATTGAAAGCTCTGTTATGTAATCTTAGTATTTTTGTTGAGGCTCAGGAGATTATCTGTGTAGCATTAAGATTACCCTTGAATCCCCAATTTTGTAATCTTGACATTTATTTTGTGTTCTTTCCCATTGTGTAAGTTACTATTTTTGGTGAGTTAGGGACCATATGTGAACAGTAGCATATTTAATGGTTTAAATGTATAGAGCTGTTTCTATCAGTATTCTATATTATTTGGTTTACAATGGTATTGATGTAGATTTATTTATATGTTATCTAATCATTTATACGGTATTATTGCCAGCATTATTTCTAAGCAGTATTAAAGAGTATAGACTTTCAAATCTTGAAAATCAGGTTTGAATATTATCTTTATACCTTTTGAGTAAGTTTCTTAACTTCTCAGTGACTTCAACTCTATAATGGGGATACTGATAACCACTCTGTCCATTTGTGGTGAGGAAACTGAGTTTCAATTATAAGGCTTAAGTACCTAAAACAGTTTCTGGCATGTAGTAATAATAATTCAGTGGATGCAGTATGATATCATCATTAGCACTAAGTAGTTAATAAGAAGAACAAACTGATAACACAGCAAAAACAAAGCGCTTGTGATTTGCATTAAATTGTAGTCAGTGTTATAAACCATCCCCACTGTATGTGCACCATCTAAAAGTAGGATCATTTACTACTAAGCATGTTTTTCCCATGACTTATTTTCCTGTTTTTCCCCTTTCTCTCTATTTAGGTTACCTACATCTCATACTTGCTTTAATGTCCTTTTACTTCCGGAATATTCAAGCAAAGAAAAACTTAAAGAGAGATTGTTGAAGGCCATCACTTATGCCAAAGGATTTGGCATGCTGTAAAAAAAAAAAAAAAAAAAAAGGAAAAAAAAAAACGCAAAAAGAAAAAAGAAAAGAAAAAAATTTAAAAATTTAATAAATATAACAAGAGGGATAAACATTGGTGGTGATAGTGTCCCATTACAAAAAGGCTGTAAGATAGTGAACCACAGTAGTCACCTCTGTCTGTGCCTCCCTTCTTCATTGGGGATATGTGGGCTGGAACAGCAGATTTCAGCTACTTATATGAACAAATCCTTTATTATTATTATTATTTTTTTTTTTTTTTGCGTGAAAGTGTTACTTATTCTTTCACTTGTATGTACAGAGAGGTTTTTCTGAATATTTATTTTAAGGGTTAAATCACTTTTGCTTGTGTTTATTACTGCTTGAGGTTGAGCCTTTTTGAGTATTTAAAAAATATATACCAACAAAACTACTCTCCCAAGGAATATATTGCCACCATTTGTAGACCATGTAACCGTCAAGTATGTGCTATTTTTTGTCCCTGTATCTAACTCAAATCAGGAACTGTATTTTTTTTTTTTTTAATTTGCTTTTGAAACTTGAAGTCTTGAAAACAGTGTGATGCAATTGCTGCTGTTCTAGTCCCCAAAGAGTTTCTGTGCAAAATCTTGAGAATCAATAAAGATGGAAGGGAGAACTTGGAATGTTTTAACTGCAGCCCTCAGAACTTTCCTTTAGTAACAGCACAACAAATTAAAAACAACTCATGCCACAGTATGTTGTCTTCATGTGTCTTGCAATGAACTGTTTCAGTAGCCAATCCTCTTTCTTAGTATATGAAAGGACAGGGATCTTTTGTTGTTGTTGTTGTTGTTTGTTGTTGTTGTTGTTGTTGTTGTTGTTGTTTTAAGTTTACTGGGGAAAAGTGCATTTGGCCAAATGAAATGGTAGTCAAGCCTGTTGCAAGAAAGTTAGGAAGTTTGTTGTTTATTATAAACACAAAGCATGTGAAAGTGCACTTAAAATAAATTTTTAATTGTTACCTGCATTTTAAATAGACAATCCAAAGTTTTCCCTTCTTGTTGCCATCATCTTGTCTAATCAGCCATTTTATCAAGGCACATGATCAGTGTTGCAACATAATGAAAGGATGACTACTGTGCCTTGTTTTACTTAATCATACAGTAGTAACAGACCTGGAAATGAATGGAACTATTACTCTTAAAACCTATTTACATTGTATATTCCCAAAGATTACATTTTACTTCAAAAAGTAAGTGTTAAATATTGCTTTCGTGTCCTATGGAAAAGTATAAATAGGTTTAAATTACTGGACATTCAGAAGTAAGTAGTCTCCCCTTTGTAGTCTTCTGTGTCTGTGATGTTAATTTCTTTTATTGCAATATAAAATAAAAGGATTATGTATTTTTAACTAAGGAGAGACATTGTTATATCCTTTTACTACAAGCTACAGCGATATGCTGAGCTTGTGCCTTGATGATTGTTTTAACTGACTGTGACAGATCAGCCTGATGATTTGTTTGAAATTGGCAGGAAAAATACAGCTTTCAAATCATTGGAGGGGAAAAGGATGTCTTTCAAGATTATTTAAATTCTTTTAGCAATTGAGATAGAACTGTTATGTACTATAATGCTAAATAAAAGAGTGATGTTTTTCATCATAATTTAGTGGAAAAAGAAGACATTGCTTTGCATATTGTGATAAAGTAACATGGGGGTTTTCTGGGCCAGCCTTTAGAACACTGTTAAGGTATGTATACCTTCATGCCAGGGCACCTCATGCCGCTACAGTCATCTTAAAGGGCCTCTCATTCGTGTGCTTCTTATGTATAATGAAAGTGAGAAGAGAAATCAAGCATTCTGGGGCATTTTATACAATAAATTCGTGAAGAAATTTGTGCTTTTAAGTTCTCAAGTTTTATTATCACTACAGCGTTGAAGTTCTACGATTCTAATCATGTCTGTATAAATTTTAAATGGTAATTGGATGTACTTATTGGAATTCACGTCAAGTAAACTTTTAACAAACTTTTACTCTCGTAAATATTTTAGGAGAAAAAGTAATTGGCTGTCCAGTCTAGTGCTGTCACTTGCTTAGTAATTCATTATTCAGGGTATTTGCCATTTCTTGTATTGCCTCCTTTTCACTACTGTTTAATAGAATGTGACTGAAAAATACCTTAAGAAAGAGGAAAACAATAGATTGTTTACTTTAATGGACACTCCTTCTACCCCAGCTATCATGTTATAAATGTACTATTTTGTCCAAGAGACTCGGGGCAGAAAAATGAATTACAACCTAAAAAAATTGGCTTTGCAAATAAAATACAAACTTTCTTTTTTATTACTATAAAACATTTCAAACATAGGATGTAAAAACACAGCCTGCAGCCAGACTTGCCAGGGCCTGGCAGCTTCAGCAAATGAGTTGGACTTCCTGACCCTGTACATTATTTTCCTGGTCTGTGCTCAATGGTGTGGTAATACCCACTCACAACTTTGCTAAATTTACTTTGGGGTATGTACTAAAGGAAGAGAGATGTCAAAAAGAAACTTGTACATGAAACTTCAAATAGAATTGGGCCATGTTATTCATCCTTCCCTTACCACAGATACCTTCTTAAAAGGACAGCTGGTTATAATCTGGCCATGTCACACCTTATTTCCTTAAGAACATGACTGCCTTTTGGGGGGGTTTCCCAGTGATTGCATATGAGAGGGAAGGACTGTCTTCTCAGAGCTGCTCTATTCATAATCTTGATGCCCTTATCTGCTTATCTTTATATTTTTTGACCTTCCAGACCAGCCTCTTAGGACCATCTCTACTCCTGCTTCTCCTCCTCCTCATCTTTCATTCAAGTACTAGTCTATAAAGAATTTTCTGGGGAGAGTAGAATGTTACAAATATTTCCCCATTTCCTGTTCAAATCCAGTAGGTTGGCATTTGTTGACAACCACTGCAAGATTTTGATGCTCGTCCATTGCTGTCACTGAAAATGCTCTCCTGGGGGATGTTCACAACCTCCTAATTGCCAGTAAGAACTGTTCACTGATGCCACTCTGAATACAGTTCAGTGCTATGTCTCTGGCTGCTTTTTGCAGTGGGATGGGTAGTGTCCACATCACAGATGAATACTACTCAAATTCTGCTTAAAATCTCTGAACTTGCCCAATTTTCTCTGACCAGTCTCATCACTGCCGAAGCTTTTCTCCAAATCCATATAGTCTACTCATATTCTAACCCCAGGACATATTTCTGTGGTACTTCATACTCAGTACACCCAAAAATGAAACTTCATCTTGCATCTCTACTGCTATTTTAGTTTTTTCCTTGAAATCATTTTCACTCCATCATGAAATCCCTTATAACTCAATTGTCCCAATTTTATCAGTTCTATTCCACCTCAAACTCTCATTAATCATACTTCTTTTCAATCCCCAATCCTCCCATTCACCTGGGCTTCCTAACTTATTTCCCTGATTATCCTCTTCTAATCTTTTTCCATTCTGCTAAAACATAGTTTTGTTAATTTAAATGTTCTTTGCCCCAAATCTTGTTCACTTTTTTAAAAAGATTGATTTATTTATGCATATAACAACTGGGGTGTATGCCAGAGGTACAGGGGGTGAGAGGATTCACTAGAAGAGAGTGGGGAGCAGAACAGGCAGACTGACGGAAATACACTGCTGAGGGAGCAGGGGGTGAAGAGAGGTCTCCGGCACCATGTGGGTAACTCCCTGGCCGTCCGGGGATCGAACTTGTGCTGCAGTGGCTGGGGATAACTTGATAGTGCTGTCTTTGACCCCTGCGCCATCAGGGAGGCCCTCTTTCATTTTTTAAGAAGTTCTCTTGAGTCTGTCACCTAAAGCCCACTGTGCTACCGACCTTCTTTTTTGATTTTGCCATCTGTTACTGGCGCACCTCTTGTGTCCTCACCAACTCCACCTGTGCTTAATTATTTCTGTTTCTCAAATATTCTTCAAGACCAAATTTTAAAAAGGACCTCATCCATAAAGACTTCATTAACCCCCAGAGTGCCTCTATAATCTCGTAGCAACCCACAAACTTCTGTGGTAGCACAGGGGAGAAGGGCACAGTTCTTGCTTGCGCAGTGAGGCGCCATTGGGATTTTATTTTTCATTTCCTTGAATGTGAACAGATTAATAATGAACACGGTGACTTTTGTCAAGTTGTTTCTCTCCCACGTAGCAGTATAATGATTACTAAAAGATTAGCTCCATCTTTTCACCAAATTGTCAGTTATTACCTGAATGACTGAAAAAAGCAGCCAGCATCAATACTGTTTTTTCACTAAACACGGCCTGCCTCTCCTATCCCCGCTGCCTGCCTACCACCACCCCCGCCCCAAAGGTTTTTACTTTTAAATACTTGAATATTTAGGAATAAAGGACAAGTCCTTTGAGAAGGTGGCTCCCTGGTTCTTCCACTTCAGCCAGCCCATGGAATGATAGATTAGTAAGCAGGAGAAGGACAAAAAGGACAAAGTCTTTGAGAGCAAGATTCTGTGACTTCCCCAGCCCTGCCCTTCGTGCTTGACAACCAGGAGCCTCTGCAAAGCCAGTATGTGGCCACACGCCTCTCCGGTGGAGGTGGGGACATCAGTTTCAAACCATCCTGCTGTTGCCAACCCCTCAATTTTATTAAGCAGCATTCCTCTGCCAAGTGCTGTCTTAACATTTTTTTTCTTTTCTCATTTTTTTTTTCTTCCAAATGTTCTTGGTCTTTGGTTTTCATGTTTTTAATTCTTTTTTGTTTTATCCTTTATTTTTTGTGCTTTTTTTTATTAGAATGAAGCACTTTTTTTATTAGAATGAAGCACTCAAATCAGGATTCTTAGGTTCGGCAGAGCAGGACCCAGAATAACTATCCTAGCTATCTCCCAGTCTCCAGGAAACCATTAAAAAATGGTGTGTGTATGTGTATGGTGAATACTGTACACTGGTTGAGGGTGCAGACTGATTGAGTTTCTGTCTAGCTTTGTTTGCCTTTCTTTTGGCTACAATTTTCATACCCAGGCTTACATCGTTGCTGGCTGGCAGGATTGAGTGAAACTGAGATACAGATGCTAGAAACTTGTTGCAAGACATCTTGAGAAATTGTGAAATGGATTCTCTCAACATTTCACCATTTAGTCTACTGAAATGTTAGAGATGTTTGTAATGAGGATTTCTCATTTTTTTGCAGGAGTTGACCCTTTTCCACCTCACAATGTGAGGAGAGGTGTTTTCCCTCGCCTTTTTAAAATTAAGATATAATTCACATCAAAATTTACCCTTTTAAAGTATATAACGAATGACTTCTAGTATGCACACAAAATTGTGCAAACATCACTATTAAATAATTCCAGAGCATTTTCATCACTGAAAAAAAAAAAAATTCACGTACCCGTTTCATTCGGACTCACTGTCCTCCCTAACCGCTCAACCGCCCTGCTTCCTCGCTTTCTGTCTGCATTTGCCTGTTGGGGGCTTTTCATATCAATGCAACCTTATTCAATATTTGACCTTTTGTGTCTGAGTTTTTTCATTTAGAACAATGTTTTCAAGGCACACACTTGTACCACTTCTCAGTACTTTTTTTTTTTTTTATAGCTGAGTCAATTTCATCGATACATTTCTTGTTCATTCGTTGGATAGATATTTGTGTTACTTCTCTTTTTGACCATTCTCAATACTTATCATAAACATTTCTTTACAAGTTTTTATGATAACTTAAGTTTTCATTTTTCTCAGTTACGTACCTAGGCGTAGAACTGCTGGGTCGTATGCCTCATCCTTTCAAGGAACTGCCAAACTTTTCCAAAGTGGTTGTACTATTTTCATTCCCACCAGCAGTAGATGAGCATTCACCACATCCTTACTGATGGTCTAATTCTAGCCATCCTGCTGGAGTGAAGTGGCATCTTCTGGTTTTAACTCGCATGTTGAGCATCTTCCCATTCACTTGTTCACCATTTTTCATCTTTGGATAAATTCTCTTCAGAGCTATTATTATTTTTTGTCTGATAAATTATTTGTAATGTCTCCCATTCTTTGAATAATATGTCCACTTGATGTCCTTTGAAGTGCTTAAGTTTTAAATTATGTATTTTTTCTTTGTTGCTTTTGTTTTTGGTGTCCTATCATAAAAATCATTTCCTTATCCCAGTCACAATGATTTATACCTGCTGTAGGTGTTTTAGCTTCACATTAGGTCTTTGATCCATTTTTGCAGATGTTGCATTGTATGGATCCAACTTCATTCTTTGTGGGCATGTAGATATTTATATATTTAGTTATCCAAGCACCACTTCCGAAAAGGCTGTTACTTCCCCATGAGTGGTCTTGACACTCTATTGAAAAATAACTATAAATAGAAGGCTTTATTTCTGGACTCTCAATTTTATTGAGAGTCAATCATGTGTCTGGCCTTATGCAGAAGTACCTCTTTATCATAAGTTTTATAATTTGGGATATATGAATCTTCCAACTTCATTCTTTTTCAAGATCATTTGGTTATTCTGGGTCCCTTCAGTTCCATATGAGTTTCAAGGACAACTTGTCAATTTTTACAAAATAAGCATCTTAGATTTTGATAGGGATTGTATGGGCTGAATAGATGAATTTGGGGAATACTGCTATTTTAACGATAAAACAGTTTCTAATCCATGAACATGGGATGTGTTTCCATTTATGTAGATCTTTTAAATTTTTTATTTGATGTTTTAGGATTTCAAGGTACAAGTCAACTTCTTTGGCTAATTTTTTTCCTAAGTACTTTTTTTTGTGGCATTATTATAAACCATTGTTTTCTAAATTTCATTTTTAGGTTCATTGCCAGGTTATAGAAATGCAGTTCATTTTAAATAGATCTTGTATCCTGCAACTTCTCTAAGCTAATTTATTAGTTATTTTTATTTCTTAGGATTTTCTACATCTGTGAGCAGAAATAGTTTTACTTCTGCTACACTCTGGATTCTTTTTTCTTTTCTTTTTCTTGCCTAAGTGTCCTGATTAGTACGCTAGCATAATAGTGAATAGAAGTGGTAAGAGCAGACACCTTTGTCTTATTCCTGATTTTAGAAGAAAACATTCTTTCCCCATTGAGTATGATATTAGCTGTGGGTTTTTCATAGATGTTTCAGATTAGGAAATTCCCTTCTATTTTGCTGATGTTTTTATCAAGAAAGAATATTACTGGGTTTTGTCAAATGAGTCTGCATCTCTTAAGATGATGTAATTTTTGTTTTTTGTTCTATTAATAGGGTGTATTACATTGATACTTGTCCATGGTAAACAAGCCTTTTTATGTGCTGTTGTATTTGGTTTGTTAGTATTTTGTTTAGAAATTTGTATCCATGTTCACAAGAAATATCACTATGTACTTTTCTTGTTATATCTTTGTCTGGTTTTACTATCTGGGGAAAACTGGTCTTTAGGTGTTGGGGAACATAGGGATGGTACCTGATTCTTCCTGGAAAGGATCCTTGGGTAAGATGTAGCTGAAGGGACCTGTGGCACCTGAATCAAGGGCACATTCACAAATGATGGGGCCAGTGTATTTTCCATGGACCACATGAGGTTGCTATAAATAGGGTGGGCCATGAGCCACCTAACCTGTCCAAGTTGGTTTCCTGCCTGGACCCAACATATGAGTACCATAAAAAGCACAAGCTGAGAGGGAATGTGACCCTGGAAAGTATCAGATAAACCAGAGATTTTCTGATGGGGTTCCCTGCAGGCTACACTTTATGAAAGAGAGGCACCAACCCCCACCTCTCCCTGAAGGCTCGATATCCTGTTAAAACTGCACCAGTTGGATAAAGCAGGATCCTTTTTGCTTTATCACTCAAGGGGCCAGAAACAGTCCTTGAGAGAAAGAAGGTAATGGGAGGAAGAGAATAAAGACTGGTTGTCCAGGTCCCTCTTTTTTCACCCAGAGAAACTCCTGAGCAAGCATCATATTTTCTATTAAGAGAGCTAGTGGTTTTTTCATGTTTCACTGGTGTGGATTTAATACCTAAAAAAATAGCTACCTGAAAGTAACTAGAAAATCTACATGGCCTGAGATTTCATTCCTGGAAAAACAAATCCAGGGAGCAGTTTTGCAAAAAGAAAACAGCTGTGTTCTGTTGAACCCCCACCACCACAACAGCACATGCACCACCACTACCTCATTATTTAGTAAATCAGACCTATGGCAAGGACTCAGGACTCAGGATGATATTTAGGATAAGAAAAGTATCTGAGAGATTTCAACATTTGCCTCTAATTCTATTCCAACTGATGTGTGAAGATTTCCCCTTTCATTAACATTTACCAGGAAAATATCAATTTAATGCTTGCCATGTTGCAGGTTTACTGGAGGTTTCAAATAGATCCAGAGCTGCTTTGGTTCAATCAAGGGACCTATTATGGGGATTACAGTCAAATAATTCAGACATCCATACAAACCACCAAGGGTACTGGAAGTACGTAAAAGTAGGATTAGAGCAGAGAATTCTTACACAAAAATTTTTCAAATAGGTAAAAGTTTAGCAGCATCTTCATGTATGGGTCAGTGCAGAAAGACTAGGCAGATGAGTGGAAGATGAATTATGGGTATGCCTTAAGATGGAACTGAAAACAAAGGTCAGATAATGGTATGGACCGTCTAGATCATACCTAGAACTTTGAACATTATTTTGCAGATATTGAGAAGCAGAGACAAGACATGTTTTATCTAGTTTAAAATATAAATTGGGGGAGCAAAGACACCATGTGGCCTTTATAATTAGTAGACTATTGCCATAATTCTAGAAAGTCATAAAGGTCATAGAAAGGAGGTAAGAGTCTAACACATTAGGGACCGGCTGAGATTGGCTGACATACGATCTTGCAGTGGAATAGAGGAGTCAGACAACTTCCTGTTTCTAATTTGGGTAACTGAATAGATAGTGGTGATGATGGTGGGTCTACATAGAGGAGCAACAGATTTTGGAGAGGAAATGAGTAGTTAGGTCATGCTTTTAAGAGCCCGAGAAGAGAGACCTGAAGCATTCTGGAAGCGATTAAGAAAACAGGACCCACGGAAAAGCCTACACAGAAGATACAGCTGTTCACTCTTGCTTAGTTTTACCTGCACGCCACTAGAAACCAAAGTCCATGAGACCAGGACTCTTGCTCATGGCTGCGCCACCCCTCCTTTTCGCCCCCAACCCAGCCCCACCCCTCAATTCCCACAACATACTCTGTGGGGCCACACAAGAACCGAAGTGTCCCAGGCCCTTCCTGTCTCCCTCGCTACTGCCCCTGTGCACACCACCAGCTGCCACGCTCCCCCATCTCAACTCACTGCAGCTTTTAAGAAGGGCGTATATACACACTGCCAGCATGCGAAGAAAAGTCAGGTAAGTAAATACATTTCAAAACTTGAAATATAAATTCCAAAATCGTCAATCGTCCCTCTTTCAGGACTCGTCACTGCCTGACACTGCTGGGTTTGGCCCACTTCTCAAAAGATCAAAAAAAAAAAAAAAAAAAAGGCATAAGAGTGAGTGAGAATCCGTCTCTTAAGGCAAAGTAGGTAGCCTTACCCCAGAGATAACCACCAAGGGCAGAGAGATAAACCTGGCATGCTTCAAGCTGAGACCGAGCAGTAGAATTCCAGCGCACCACAACCAGACAGGGTGCATTTGGTCCCTGGGAGTTAGCCCAGCACTTCAAAACGCATTTCAGAATTACTCCACAGTGCTGGCATCTGGCACTCAAACCCCATGAAAACGCCACTTGCTTTCAGTACATTCTTTAAGACTGAAATACTTTTCAGGGTTCAACTGTGTTCTCCAAAATGTCCCTTATCATTCCATATAGCCCATCAGAATGTATTTTTTTGGTTTACCTCATTATTGCCTATCTGCATCCTAAAACTGTAAGCTCCACGAGAGTAGGAATTGTCTGTTTTCTTCACCCCAAAGTCTGGGCATATTTGTTGAATGGAACTATGACTACAAATTTGGAGGGCCTGGTTTATCAAACCTTCAGATCTCCACAGAAACTGCCAGTAAAAGGTAATGTGAGAATCGCTCCTGCCTATGAAAATCTTGGGTGGAGCTTTCCTGGCATGTGGATACTCCACCTGCCTTCCCGCTCAAGGGACCGCGCAGCCTTATCCTGCGCCATAGGGATAGCTGGGTTCTGAGAACAGGGAGAGGAAACCAACTTATTTTCTATATATTCCTATGAAGGTGGTAAGTAAACCATGTTTCCCTAATGACTACTATTTGGCTTTCTTTATTCCTCTCCACCCCAGATCCCCACTCTGAAATCACACTCGTAATCTCACTTAAGGATGGCATTTTGTTTCTCATCACAACCATCTGTGTGCTTCAAATGCTTGTATGCAATAACACAGAGGAAATTACTAAAATTCACCCCGAATCCGCATGAAGTGGAAGCAATCATTTGGCCCATGTAGGCTTCCACTATACCAACAGGTGGGCCTCATTTCAGCCATCTGATTTCATAGGTGCTGTTAAACCTGCATCTCCCTCTTTGTGTGCTTTATGACCTGAATTCCACTTTCTGACATCATGAACTTAAGTATTTGGGATACTCAGAAATTACAGAGGGCCCTACCAGTCACGTAGAAATGCCACTTCCAGTTATGCTTATCTTACGAACACCTGACAATGAAGATAGCAAATGCCTTATATCACACCTCAGGAAAAAAAGTCTGAAATATTAACTAATCGCTGATGGGACAAAAGACTGAAGAAGTATTATTTTCTTCAAGGACAGCTATCCAGTATGGGCTTTTATGACGAGTCATTGTTTTGTGGAAGTTTGCTGGCAAAAATGATCTACAAGATCATCTTGTCCAGCTCTGATTTCAGGAAACTTAGGTCTCAACTTTGAAACATTTTGTCCAAAGTTACTCTGGCTATTACATTATATGCATTTATATATATAAAGCTAGAAACTGGAGCTGCTGCCACCCAGGGTTCTTTCCAAACCAGCTTGCCAGTTAACTCGGCTCGCTTCAGTGAGCATTGTCTTTGCTCAATGACATGTAAGGAAATGACCCCACAGGGCTCACCTGGGGGAAGAGATGGAAGGAAGAAGAAAAGGGAGCTCGCCCAGTTCTCCAGTCGACTAGTTTCCATTTGTCCATTTTTATTGTAAAAAGCTCAGAAACTAGCCAGGTTCCCATTCCCATAACCTCCCTTGAAGAAACGAAGTTGCTAACAGTCCCTAAATTACTGTTTTTTTACTCTATTTTTGCAGTTAGCACAATACTGGCAAAAAAGTTTGCCCAGAATCATGTTTCTCTTAGATATTACTCCTTGAAAGTGTTGTTTGGTGTGGAGATGGAGCCTGCTGTGGAAAGTGCAAGACGCCCCGACCTTAGCCCTGCCCTTCCTCTGCCGCCCGCTCGCTGCTTGTTCATCGTCTCCACTTGAAAGGCTGCGGGGCCTGTCGAGTCCCCGGTTCACTTTCTTACACTTAAACCTGGCCTTGATTGTCGTGTCTTGATAGAAGAAGAAAAGCATTTTCGCCCTGAGTTCAGGAGCAGTCTTGAGGTCAGGGGTAAGATACTTTCTTTGGTAAGTATTAAGTAGTTGCCAAATGATAAATGGGTGGAAAGGCAAAGGGCACCTTAGGGAAAAGGGTGTCTGTTCTTCCTGGTGATGGCGTGGCTCTTAGTATGTTTGCCTAGCTCTTCAAGAGCGATTTTCTGCCCTCTGACTACACCATACATTCTGGTTCCTGGAGCATGTAGTGCTTCCTCGCTGCCTTTCTTCAAGAGGCTGCTGGAAGAGTAATCTTGGAAATGTGTGGTCTGGAAGAGACTTGAGACTCCTGCCTCCAGATACCTGGCACTTTCACTCATGAGGAACCGCTGCTTTACGATGAATCCTAACTGGGTGGGCTGTGATAGGTCAATTGGCTTTTTCTCCAAGCTGTGACGAATGGTTCTGGGCCTTGACTGTGTCTTCTTGGGTTGCCTCACACTTCTGTCTCCATAAACTAAGCATTTTAGAAGCTTGCCTTTGGAGGTCTTGCCAATGACTGGATCTTGGAGGTGATTCTGTGGAGTGCTTGAAGGCTTGCTAGAGGAACCCCTCATGGTCCTCTGCCCCTCCTGCAAAGGTCTGCTATCCACAGGAAGCATTTTCTGTTGTGCTATCTGTTCTGGATTATCCTGAACTGGCTTGTCCTCTCTTTTGGGGGTAGAACTTATTTTTACAGTTTCCCTCACATTCTCTTCCTTGATGCTTGCCTTTAAGGTTGACCTGGGGGCCATCTGGGCCTCCACCTTACTCAGCAGGCCTCTCCTGAGAGGTGGGTGCAATCTGTCCTTGTCGAGGCTAAGTCCCAAGAGCAACTTAGTCTTCTCCCACCCTCCCCTGTTCTGGACTATTGCCTTCACTGCTGTCTCGCTCTCATCCAATAAGGGGGAGGTGTAGTTGGACAGCTTGTTCCTGGAGGTGAGCCTTTTGACCAGGTCCTTGTTGCCTAGCAACCGGGCATGTGCCAGCTCTGACCTTTGGAACTTTGAGTGGCATCGTTTATAAAAGACTTTCTGCTCCATTAACCGGGCATTTGCTTCGTATTTCTTCATGGACTCTAGAGAACTGAGTTTCTTTTTCAGGAGGTTCTCCTCTTTCCAGTTGAAGGACAGAATTGAGTAGGATGTCTCTGTTTCCACAAGCTTTACATTGTCTCTAGATACGGAACAGTACCTGTCACCCTGGTTATCGACACTGTCCAACAAGCTGTGGTTACTCTGCTGGTGGCTTCTCCATGGGATGGCCACCTTGGCCTGAGAGTCTGACATTTCTCTGCCCATCTAGGTACCTGGTGGCCAGTGTTCTGCTAGCAGACTTGTGAGGTGCTTAGTGATGTGCAGGCACTATGACCACATGGGGTTCTAGTCCAGGCTCAGTGTTTGTTGGAAAGAACTCTGTGTCTCCAGGGCACACATTCTAGTGGCCCAAAGATTCTCCTGAGGATGAGGTCCTGAGGGCCCTTTTACCGCACGCCCAGCTTCTGCCTGAGAACTGTCCCCTTCCAAGGGGAGGTGGCCTTGAAGGTCGTTAACTCTGTCTCTCTGCAATAAGAGCAAATGGGCAGGGGCAGAGCCGAAGGGCCCATGTGTTTATTTTGCGGTCACTTACAGGTATTGGAGGTTTCTTAAATTTTGTTCCCTCTGCATCTCCCTGGAAGGTGGTGAAGGGAAGTTTTTAATAAGATTATTAACAGAGATATGATACTTTGAAGTACAATCGAAGACAGGAAATTTTATGTAGGTGGTTAAAAAAGATACTTTAGTTTTATTACATGAACCTACCAAGGATGAGTTGATCAACAAGTTGAAGCTGGACTCTTTATTTTTTTTTTTAAAGATTTATTTATTTATTTATACAAGCACTGAGTACAGTCAGAAGCACGGGAGGGTGAGAGAATTCACCAGAGCTGCAGTGGGGAACAGAACAGGCAGACTGACGAAATACACTGCTGAGGGCGAGACAGGAGAGGTCTGTGTGCCATGTGAGACCCTCGCCGGGCAGCCGGAGATCAAACCGGTGCTGCAGAGGCTGCGGGCAGCTTCGCAGCCCAGCGCTCAACCGCTGTGCCACCAGGGGAGGCCCTGGGCTCTTACTTTAAATGGGATAATTAAACTTCATTCAAAGATGAGACCTTCAAGTTTTAAAAAAGTGGGGGTGGGGTGGAGGAGTTGGAGAAAGGGGAAGAAGAGAAGATCTAAGTAAGGATACCTTTGCTGGGAGCACATCAGCCGTTGTCAGTGCGTCCCTACACCATCTCCCAGTCAGCAGAAGCCCTAAATTCCTACCCTGGCTCTGGCATCCTTCAAATCATAGTTCCATCTACACAAGCACCTTCAAATAAAGTGCTTTATTTGTCTGCTGGGAATTTGCTGTTTTTGACTCAGCCACTTTGCAACTCAAAGTTATCACTTTGTCAGGGGTTCCTTTCTTTTTTAATTGACTGAACTTTTAGCAACTTCGTCTTTCTCTCCTTAGAGCCCATTGATTGCTGCCCACACAGTTATGTAAATCATCCATGTCCCCTCTTCCTATTTCTCTTACTTTTGTTTCCCAGTCATGCTCAACTTGCAAGGCTAGTAGGAGATCCCAACGTCCCTCAAGTTAACGCTATTCCTGCTGTAGCACTATGCTGTCCCACAGCCCACCAAGCCTCCAACAGTCTCAGACTCCCCCTCTGTGTGCTTCCTCAGCAGTCGCCATGGCTTCACCTAGCCCTACTGTGTGACCACACAAAACTCTGATAACTCCCTCACCTACCTGAACCTTATCCTTTGTGTACACTGGGTAAAGTTGGTGTTTTTATCAGTGAAATTAATGCTACAAAGGTGATTCCTAAATTAGAAAATCATATGATCTAAAGGAGTTTAAAAAAAAAAATCTGAGTTCTTAGGAATTCAGGTTGCCCAGATAACTCTTTCCAACTGAAGGGCTATCATGCAGTTTGCAGGCATGTAGAGATCCCTAGTTCCAGAGGTAGCCAGCCCGGGGAATGCCACCTGCCTCGCGGGAGTGATTGGCTTGGTTCGGGACTGGACATCCCACTGTGGCCCTACAAATACAGCAGTGTATTTGCTACAGCTTAGGGAGAAGAGCACGCTGCTCCTGCATGAAGTTTGAGACGCTGTGCCATGGCTGTGCGGGGAAACATTGCCCCAGTTGCTGTATCAGCCTTCCCTACCACCAAGGGCACCGAGTCTTTAGCTGATGCTCACTGTGGAAGCCTGTGGAGGGGCAGGACCTAGATTTTAAGTCACTGGCTGAGCTATTTCAGCAAGTCAACCACTAGTTTTCAGCTAATTTACTTACGAGCAAAATATTAGAATTTCCTTTTTGTTTAAAGATTTATTTTATTTATTTATGCATACAAAGAACTGGGGCACAGGCCAGAGATGCAGGGGGAGAGAGGATTCACCGGAGACAGAGTGGGGAACAGAACAGGCAGACTGACTGAAATACACTGCTGAGGGGAGCAGTGGGTGAGTCAGGAGAGGTCTGCTGCGCCATGTGGGTAGCTCCCTGGCCAGTGATCCAACTCAGGCTGCAATGGCTGGGATAGCTGAGACTTGAACCCCTCTGCCACCAGAGAGGCCCAAAATATTAGAATTTCTTTGTGAAGGGAACTGGCTTTTTGAAAATGACATTGACCCATTACACACAAAATAAACAGCAGGACAACCATCTTAATGGTATTGGATTAATGGTGATTGGGTTGATTTATTGCAGCTGGTGAAGGGCCTGGATTTACTCAGGCCTTTGTTGATTCTTTCCCCTCAAAGTTGTCTCTCCTCGCCTGAGCTCCAACAAGCTAGAAATGCTTTGTAGTCAACAGACTTCAGTATTCGATTTTAAAGCATCAGGGATGATCTTCAAATATTTAACAGTGTAGCATGAATTAATCAAGACAGATGTCAGCTGTAACAACCATGCAGGGGAGAACCATCTGCATTTAAAACACTGTCTTCAGGGCCTCCCCTGGTGGCGCAACAGTTGAGCGCTGGGCAGCGCTGTGCTGCGAAGCTACCCGTAGCCTTTGCAGCGGCAGTTCAATCCCTGGCCGCCTGCAAGAGTCCTACATGGCGAGCAGACCTCTCCTGCCGCGCCCGCTGCTCCCCTCAGCAGTGTATTTTGTCACTGCCTGTTCTGTTCCCCGCACTGGCTCTGGTGAATTCTCTCACCCTCCCACGCTTCTGACTGTACCCAGTGCTTGTATGTATAAATAAATAAATAAATAAATAAATATTAAAAAAAACACACTGTCTTCAATTATAAAATACAATCAGACAATTTAAGGAAGAGTTTAACACACCATTATATGAGGATTGACTTTGTGGCGATTTACTGATGTTGGAAAAGAAAGGAAAGAGCCCGACAGCCCTTGGTGTGGGGAAGGTAAGCACCAACAAAATGCAGAACCCACGCCAGGTTCTGGTTGAATATCCAATCACACTCTCTGCTGCCATTTGGTAGTGACACTCACCCCACCATTGATACAACTCCACCTAAGTGATTTCCTCACAGCATCACAGGGCTGTTAACTCAGGTGATCAGCTCACCACTCGCCATGCCATGAGGTATATGCTTTGAAATTAAGGAGTTAAGTTGGGTGACTACAGACTACATCTTAAGTCCATGTTGACTGATGCTTTTTTAAATAATTCATACATTACTTTTGCTGGGAATCTCAAAGATACCTTCTACTCTTTGTTTCTAATGCTCCATATATAGTAGTCCCCTAGTTTTATATAAGTCATCTTAGAAATGGACTTTATTTCTCCTTACTTTAATACCTCACCCTCCCCCCCAACCCCCGGTTAATCCCTCATGTAACTTAGGGGCCTTTATGCCCCTTCAGTATGTATTTACCCTGCTCCAGGGACTTCTGGTCTTGAATGCCAACAGTAAGAGCACTCTTGACATCTCATCTCCCTGGAGAATGTGGAAATGGGGGAATAAGATAACCCTTAACAAGGCAGGATTCCCAAGCCTATAACCTGACACACAAGACACTGACCCTTCAGTGAAAACTTGTACCACGAAAAGGGTCAGCCAGCCACAGAACGCTCTTCTAAAGGACCGAAACAGGCTGTCTCTAGAGGAGCCAATGGCCAGGAGGGTTCCTGGCCCTCCCTATGAAGGACACAGGCCATCAAACCAGGGAGTGTGTTCCTGGATTGTGTATTCCCATCAGGAACTGGTACTTTTGGCTGATTACAAAAGTGATCAGCCTCCTACTTAGTCCTTTATAACGTGACTTCTTCAACCATGAGCTAAGAGCGACCTTGTGTGTCACATTCAGCTTCTGATTTCCAAATAATGCCCCTAGCCAACATGCCAAAAATACTTATAAAATTAAGCTTAATTGACATATGTAGTCAATTGTGCCTACATGGAGGTGTCCCTATGATATTGTGGCTTTACCATAGACATCCCTTTGTAAACTGAAATGAGGTACTACACAAGCACTATTGCTACAAATCTCACACAAGGTGGGGCCTCCCCAGTGGCACAGTGGTTGAGCGCTGGGTTGCGAAGCTGCCCGCAGCCTCTGCAGCACCGGTTCGATCCCCGGCTGCTCCCCGGCCACCAGAGGAGGGTCCCACATGGTGCGCAGACCTCTCCTGCCGCCCGCTGCTCCCCTCAGCAGTGTACTTCGGTCCTTCTGCCTGCTCTGCTCCCCGCTCTGGTTAATTCTCTCACCCTCCCACGCTTCTGACTGTACCCAGTGCATGTACAAACAAACAAACAAATAGATAAATAAATATACATGCCTCTTTAAAAAAAAAACAAACAAATCTCACACAAGGTATTAAGACCACTGGCCTGCTGACCATTTTTCCAGTCTCAAATCTACTCACTTTCTCATACACAGAACCTACATTCTAACAAGGAAACATCATCCCTTCCCTAAGATGTTATTTTCTCGACTTTTGTATGGATTCTTTTACATAATCATGTGTATATATCTCCTGCTTAAAGTTAGGAATATCATTTGAGTCATCATATCTTTACTTTCAGAGTATAACACACTCACATGATGAATTTTAGTATGTTCAGAGTTGTGCAACCACTGCTACAATCAACTTTACGACATTTTCACCACCCCAAGAAGAAACCATATACACACTAACTGTTACTCCCTCTACACTCTTAGCCCTAGACAGAAACTAACCTACTGTTTGTCTGTAGGTTGCTTATTCTGGACATTTTCTATAAATGGAATCATAACACGTGGCCCTTATGTCTGGCTTCTTTCATTTAGCACAATGTATTCAAGGTTTATTCATGTAGCATGTGTATTTCTTTTATTTTTATTGCTGAAATATAGTTAATTGTGTGGCTATACCACAGTTTATGTATTCACTTATTAGTTGATGGATGTTTGGGTATTTTTACTTTTTTCTGTTTTTATGAATAGTGTTCCTTTGAAGATTAGTGTCCAAGTTTTGGGTGGACATATGTTCTCATTTCTCTGGGGTATGTGTGTGTGCATGTATATATGTATAAGATGTATGCGTGTGTGTGTGTGTGCTGTGTCATTTGGCAACTTATGTTTAGTCTTTTGAGGAACTGCCAAACTATTTTCCAAAACGCTGCATAATTTTATATTTCTACTAGCAGTGTATGAGGATTCCTATTTGTCCATATCTTCACCAACACTTGTTATTATCTGCCTTTTTCAGCATAGTAAGGGTGAAGTATCTTTTTCTGACTTCAATTTGAATTTCCCTGATACCTAATCATGTTTCTCATCTAAAAAGCACGTAAAAACTTGCTTATTGTTCATTTTTATAAAAAGCAATGTTAGAATTAGCAGACACAAACATTAAAAAGTTACTATAACTATCTCATATGTTCAAAGTTATGTAGAAACACTAAAGGTAATTTTAAAAAGAGCTCAAATGAAGCAACTGCTTACAATGAAAAATCCACTGGTGCGATTAATTACATTTTAGACACTGCAATCAAGCCACAGTAATAAAAAAAAAGAAAACAGCAATGGAACAACTTAAAGCAGCCTAATATACATAAGTGTAGAGAGTTCATTAAGAACAGGAAAGACAAAGGGAAAAGAAAAATATTTGAAGATTTAAAAACCAAAGATTTCCAGGTTTGATTAAGAACACTAAATTCGGGCCCCCCTAGTGGCGCAGGCGGTTGAGAGCAGCGCTGTGAAGCTGTCCGCAGCCTCTGCAGTGCCGGTTCAATCCCCGCCAGCCTTGGAGCAACCCACATGGTGAGCAGATCTCTCCTCTCTCGCCCCCTGCTCCCCTCAGCAGTGTATTTCAGTCAGTCTGCCTGTTCTGTTCCCCACTCTGTCTCTGGTGAATCCTCTCACCCTCCCGCGCATTTGATCTGTACCCCGGCTCTTATATAAATAAAAAAAAAAGAAAGAAAACTAAATTCACAACTCAAGAATATCAGTGTACTTCTAAGTACAAGGAAAAAAACTAGACCAAAGCACACAATAATGAAATTGCTCAAAAACAGCAATAAAGATAAAAATCTTATGCTTTCAGGACAAAGTCAAGTGCAAATACAGATCTACACAAAATATGAAAAGCATCAAAACTGGTGACTACTTGAGTAAATATGTTTTTTATTTAAAGCCTTTATAAAGATAACTGACTTTTCAAACAAAAATGACACTATGAGGCTTATAAAATAAGTAAAAATATTCCAACAACAGACTAAAGTTCAGAGAGATGAAATACAATATACACTGTGATAGGTATGATATCACTTGAAGTATACTGTCTGCAATAAAGATGTGTACTACTACAAACCCTAAAGTAACCACAGATTAAAAAAACAGAGTTGTCAATAATAAATCAAAGAAAGAGATAAAACGATCTTACAAAAATTTGCTATGGACTTAATTATGTCCTCTCTAAAGGATATGTTGAAGTTTTAACCTCTGATACCTGTGAATGTCAACTTAATTGGAAACATTATTCAGATACAATTAATTTAAGATGAGAATTATATGACTGGCATCATTATTAAGAAGAGAACAAAGACACAGAGAGACAATGGCCACATGATTATAGTGACAGAGTTTGAATGCATCATAAAACCAAAGTGCTAAAGAATTGCTGGCAGAAAAATCAGAAACTGGATGAGACAAGGTCCGGAAGAGAATATGACCCTTGCTGACAAGGGTGACACCTTGATTTCAGAATACTGGTCTTTAAAGCTGTGACACAGTAAGTTTCTATTGTTTTAAGCCAACTGTTTTTGTACTACTTTGTTACAGCATTCCTAGGAAACTAATATAATAATCCATAAGAAAGTAGAAAAAGAGAAGGAAAAAAAAAACAGATGAGACAATGGTAACCAAATAGCAAGGTGATAATCATAATAATAATATTAAATGTAAATTATATAAAAACTAATAAATATGGAATATTTGAATTAAAATAGAAGACTCAATGACTTGCATCCTACAGGAAAATACACTTTAAATATATAGACAAAAATGTCTTAAAAGTAAAAGGATGGAAACATACTGTGCTAAAACTAATCAAGGAAATCTGGAATGACTATATTAATACCAGCAAAGTATGTTATAGAGCAGAGACCTAGCAAGGATAATGAACTTTACTTATAAAAGAGTCAATTTAAAAAGAGGACGTAACAATTTGAAATGTTTACGCACTTAACAGACCTGCAAAATACTTGAAATGAACATTGATAGAACTGAAGGGAAAACAGATAAATACACAATTAAAGTCAGAGAGTTAATCTCTTTTAACCATTGGTAGAATAAATGCACAGGAAATTAGTAAGGTTACAAACACTTGAACTGTACTATTAACCATTCTGACTTAAGTACACTTAGAGAACACACAACAACAGCAGGATATCAATAATTTTCAGGTGCACAGGAAGTTCTTATCAAGAGAGATCATTTCCCAGGCCCTAAAATAAGTATCAATATATTTAAAAGTCAATACAGAATTGTGATAAACAAAGTGATGATTTCAGGAGCTCCAAGTTGTCATTCTCCCATGGAGTGCCAAAAAGAACCAAAAATTGGCTAAAATAACCTTGTAGAAGCTTTGGAAAACAACTTTTATGGCAACCAAGCAATTGCCCAATCAAAACTACATTCACATGGTAGGAAAGATTTTTTTTTAATTTGTTTTTATTCTAGTTTGTTGTATTTGTGAACCACAATTTTCAACCCATCATGCCTAGTGACATTTAACTTGTTCCCCTTTAATTTTTAATAGCTTTTTTTACTCCCACTTGCTCCACCTCTTTTTTGGCATGGCATAATTTTTTTGAATGAGTGAACAGATCAGATCTTATTTGCCACATTGTCACCAGTTTGGGAAGGAGGGGCTGCCTGAAAGACTGGTTCTGTCTCACTTCACTCAGATAATATATGGGGGGAAAGGTAGTCACTAGTAGTGAAAGCTATTGTGGTCCTCTAGATAGTTCAGGCACATAAGTCAAAACGCTATGGGGAGAGACATACAAATAGACCAACTAAAGCCCTAAGAAGTCAGGAGAGACTTTGAGGAATTAGGCATTCAAAAGAAGCTATATATGCAGAAGACTTGAAAAGGCCACACAATGGAGTCGGTAAGACACAAGCTCTGAGAAGACCATAAGCTTTTACCACAACTGATCTCTAGACCCAGAGCATGCCCAACTAATCAGTGAAGCAATCAGAAGCTGGTCTATTAAAATTGAGAAAACTGCTGTTTTTTTCAAATACCAACTTTCAGTAAAAATCAAAGCATACAAAGGAACAGGAAAGTATGGCCAATTCAAATGAAAAAGGTAAATTGTCTCTGAAGAAGCACTGAACTAACTAGATGAAGACTTTAGAACTATCTTAAATATACTCAAATAGCTAAAGAAAAATGCAGACCAAAAAACTAAAGGGAATCAGGAAAATTACATGAGAACAATATGAGAAGATCAACAGTGAGATAGAAATTCTGAAAGAGAGACCAATGAAGTTCTGGAGCTAAAAAAAATGTAACTTAATTGAAAAAACAAATACCAGAGTAGTTCAGCAGCAGGTTTGTGCAAGCAGAGAAAGAATTAGCAAATTAGAAGATGGAACAATTGAAATGGTCAAATCTAAGGAACAGGGCCTCCCCGGTGGCGCAGCGGTTGAGCGCTGGGTTATGAGGCTGCCTGCAGCCTCTGCAGCCCTGGTTCGATTCCCAACAGCATGGGAGGGTCCCACATGGCGCGCAGACCTCTCCTGCTGCCCGCTGCACCTCTCAGCAGTGTACTTCGTCTGCCTGCCCATTCTGCTCTCCCCTCTGGCTCTGGTGAATTCTCTCACCCTCCCGCGCTTCTGACTGTGCCCAGTGCTTGTATAAATAAATCTTTTCAATAAATAAATAAATAAATATGAACCTGGCCCTTTAAAAAAAAAGTCTAAGGAACAACAAAAAAAATTGAATATATGTAAACAGACCTAAAGAACTCTTGGACCATCAAAAAAGAATATCATGGGATCCATGTGAGGAAAGAAGCTCATATGATGAAATAATGGCCGGAAATTATACAAATTTGTTGAAAGACAGGAATTAATAAGTCCAAGAATTTCAGCAAACCCTAAGTAGAATAAATCAAAAGAGACCCACTACAATATACATTTTAATCTGTAAAATGACAAAGACAAAGAATCTTGAAACCAAGAGAAGCTGCTCATTGTGTACAATAAGTATTAAGATTATTGGTTGAATTATTTAAAAGAAAGCTTGGAGGGGCCTCCCTGGTGGTACAGGGTTAAAGTCACAGCACTATCAAGCAATTGCCAGCCACTGTGGCATAAGTTCCATCTCCGTTCAGGGAGCTAACCCACATGGCGCAGCAGACTTCTCCAGTCTCACCCGCTGCTCCCCTCAGCAGTGTATTTCAGTAGATCCACCTGTTCTGGTCCCCACTCTGTCTGTTGAATCCTCTCAACCCCCTGCACCTGTGGCCTATACCCCAGTTCTTGTATGCATAAGTAAATAAAAATAAATCTTTAAAAGAAAAAAAAATCTTGGAGGCCAGAGGCAATGGAAATGATATACTGAAAAGGCTGAAAGAAAAGCCTGTCCAGCACAATTCCAAAAACATAGGAAGAATAAATGTCAGAATTAAATAGATAGTTCTAAAAAATGTTGGAGACTTCAATACCCATAACTCTCAACAGCGAAGAAAATATTAACAGATCGAAAGGAAATAGTGAGCTTGAACAATAGTACGACTATCTTAACTGGCTAACAGACATAATAGACCACAACAATGAACAGTTTTATAAGTGCACATCTGACATTATGCAGGAATGACCATGTTAGGCCACAAATTAAGACTAGTAAATTTTAAAATACCAAAATCATGTAAGTACAATTCTCCAACCAAATAGAACAAAACAAAAAACCAAGTAGAATGAAAGAGAAAAAAACAGTGCCACTAAAAAAATAAGCAATAAAAGAAAAAGTAGGTACTTTGGACCTCATCAAAATTAAAAAGTTTTTGATAAGGAATTGATCACAAAGATATACAAACTCACACAACTCAAAAAAATGAAATAAACAATCCAGTCAAGAAATGGGCAGAAGAACTTAAAAGACACTTCTCCAAAGAGGAAATGCAAATGGCCAACAGGCATATGAAGAAAGGTTCAACATCTCTTATAATCAGGGAAATGCAAATCAAAACCACAATGAGACATCCCCTTATACCAGTAAGAATGGCACATATCAAAAAAACTAGCAACAACCAATGTTATCAAGGATGTGGTGAAAAAGGAACTTTCCTACATTGCTGATGGGAGTGCAAACTGGTCCAACCACTATGGAAAGCTGTCTGGAGGTTCCTCAGTCTACTAAAAATGGAGCTACCATATGACCCAGCAATTCTACTCATAGGGATCTACCCAGAGGACACAAAAGCAATGATTCAAAAGAATACCTGTACCCCTATGTTTATTGCAGCACTATTTATATTAGGCAAAACCTGGAAACAACCTGAATGCCCGAAAATAGATGACTGGATCAAGACAATATGGTACATATACACAATGGAATACTGCTGCTCAATCAAAAAAGATAAACCAATGCCATTTGCAACAACACGGAAGGAACTTGAAAGGAATTATGCTCAGTGAAATAAGTCTGAAGAAAAAAACATATCTGATGGTTTCACCTATAGGGGAACCAAATAAGACATCAGGGGAAAAAATAATAATACAAAACAAAACAAAAACAATTATAAACCAGAGACATCCTACAGGGGAGGAGGAGGGAGAGGGATCAGAGGGAGAGAGGGAGGGAGCAGCACAGGGGACTGTGGTGATGGTGCACAGGTGAACTGGTGAAGGAAATTCTTGGGGACTACACCTGAGGGGGGAAATAAAAGCAAACATTTAAAAATAAACAATGATGTAAAATATATATGAATCAATTAAAATTTAAAATAATTTAAAGTTTTATACATTAGAGCACTATCAAGGAGATAAAAGAATGGAAGACTTATTTGCATATCACATGATCTGGTATCAGAATATCAAACAATTTTACCAAAAAAGACAACTCAGTAATAGACAAAGCACCTAAACAGGCATTTCTCCAAAGGACATATACAAAATCTACATGAATATATACTAGCCATCACTATTCACTAGGAGGATATAAATTGAAAACCAGATAATACCTCACATCCACAAAATGGTTATAATTTAAAAAAAATAAATGGTAGAGAGGCTATAGAGAAATTCCTTTTGGGGGTATATGCAAAATGATGTAGTCACTGTGGAAGACAGTTTGGCAGCTCCTAAATAAACTAAATATAGAATTAACATATAACCCAACAATTCTTCTAATAGGTATATACCCCAAATAACTGATGTATAGTCGCCTCCCAACATTTTTTAGTAGTTCCAGTTAACTTGTAGGAATCACAGCCTTAAAAATATTACATAAAACAATAAGATATTTTGAGATCACATTCACCTAATTTTATTGCAGTATATTGTCATAAGTGTCCTGTTTTATTGTTAATCTCTTATTGTGCATAAATAAATTAAACTATCATAGGTATGCATATATAAGAAAAAAAAAAACATAGCACATAAGGTTTGCTGCTATCTGCAGATCCAGGCCTCTGTTAGGGATCTTGGAATGTACCCCTTGCAGATAAGGGGGACTATGTATTCAAACAAAAACTTATATGCTGGTCTGTTCCACAGGATGGGGTTTTTCAAGTTGTCAAGAATAAAGCCTACTTCAAGAGATACCAAGTGAAATTTAGAAGGTGAGAGGGCAAAATTGACTACTATACTTGCAAATGCTGTATTCCAGGATAAAAATAAGTACAACACACACAAATACAGGCTAACAGTTCTGTAAACTAATAGAAATACCATTAATACCATTATTAGTACCATTATTTGTGTACTAAATACTACTCAATTGTGTACTATAATATGGTTTACTTTTTCAATATATGACTTGCTACAGTAATAAGAAATAGTACTCAAATCATATAAAGTTTGTTCTCAGTAGGAAGGTGATAATAGAAAAATCTCTAAGAAATCAGATATTTTAAATTAATTACTAAACAAAAGAGTCAAAAGGAAATGAATTTTGCAACAAATGAAGACGAAAACACAACATATAAAAATTTACTGGATGTCACCAGAACAATGATTAGGGACAAATTTCTAAGCTGAGCATCTGTTTGAAAAGAAGGTTTCAAATGAACAACTTCAACTTTAACCTTAAGTAGTTATTATGAGAAACCAGAAATCAACCCAAAGGGGAAAACTACAAATACGTGGGAACTAAGCAACATGTTGCTGATCAACTATTGGGTCAATGGGGAGATCAAAGAAGAAATAAAAATATATCTGGAGACAAATAAAAATGAAGACATGACTTATCAGAAACTATGAGAGCAGTAAAAGCAGCAGTAGGATGAAAGAAAACTTACCAAAAAAAAAAAAAATTAAGCTTAAACTTAAAGTTAAAAGAGAAAAAAAATAGAAAAACATGGGACCAAAAGTCAGTAGAAGGAAAGATGAAATTACAAAAAAAGAAAATAAAGATCAAAAAGACAATTCAAAAGATCAATGAAACAGAGCTTTTTTAAAAAAAAAAAAAAAAAAAGATAAAATAGACCTTTAGATAAGGACCTGGACCTTGGATCTGGACTTGCCTTGCATCTTGACCTTGGGTCCACAATTAGAACTGGATGTGTATTTGGATAGTCTCCTGTTTTCCAATCTTAATTCCACCTCTGACATCTGCCAAGTCTTCATTTTCTTTTACATTTCCTTATATTACATTTCTTATATTCTCTTACATTACACTTCTTTTCCTTTCTTGTACTTGTGCTTTCCCCAAATTTTTACTTTCTTCCTCGTACTTTCTTTTTCCTCTCTACCACACTATGTTTGATGACTTCCAATTCTCCATGACTATGACTGTTTTTCTCCACCTCTAACTCTTTTTTTTTTTAAAGATTTATTTATACAAGAACTGGGGTACAGTCAGAGGTGCGGGAGGGTGAGAGAATTCACCAGAGACAGAGTGGGGAGCAGAACAGGCAGACAGACTGAAGACACTGCTGAGGGGAGGAGCGGGGAAGGCAGGAGAGGTCTGCTTCGCCATGTGAGAATCTCCCTGGCCGGCCAGGAATCGAACCCACGCTGCAGAGGCTGTGAACAGCTTCACAGCGTGGCGCTCAACCCGCTGCACCACCGGGGAGGCCCTATATCCCTTTTCTTAAGCATGCCAATTCTCCAAGAACTTCTCCCTCCATCTTCCCAATGTCATCTCCAATTTTCCCCCTACTTCTTCTGTACTTATAACCCTTCTGTCATTTTATTGTTTAAAAAAAGATTTTATCTTTCCTTTTCCTCCTCATGCTAGCAAATTCTCCATAACTTTCTCCCCACTTTTCACCCCTCTAATCTTCTCATATATGCCATTCTCCACTAGTCTCTCTTTTGTCTTCTTCCTTGTAAAATGTTCTAATTCTTAAAAATTTCCCTTCTTGCCCCGCCTTATTTCCACCTATGACATATATTGATTAACCAAAATTTCATGTTCCCTTCTTTAACCCACCTAACAAATGCTGACTCTGCAGGATTTCTGTCTTCTCTTTTTATTCCCTGTTTCCAACATCTGCCTATTCTCCAAGATTTTCTTGTTCTTTCTTTCTTTTGGCAACTTTCATTCTAATACCTGCCAATTCTAAATATTTTCATAGGCTTAATAATGACAATTAAATTCAAAAAGCAATAAACTCAAATTTACTTTCTGTCAGAGTAAAATTAAAATGTATCTTGGAATGCTTGTGTAAATGTAGATGTAAGTTCTCAAAGTTCATCTTTATTTCAAGATAGCATAAAATAAAATATTAAAGAGTATAATCAAATGTTAATAATATTAAAGAGAACCAAATATTAAAGAGTATAATCCTATAATCCAACACGATCCAAGTATCATACATTTTTCTTTAAATTATGTTCTTCTTATCGCTTCTCGGCCTTTTGGCTAAGATCAAGTGTAAATTATGTTCTTATTGAAATAGAAATCTGAATGAAGAAAGAAGTACATGTGCACACACACACACACACACACACAAAACCCAAGATGCCTTTACCCCAGAATCACACACCCTTTTCATTAGAGAAACTCTTTTTGGCCATCAGAAAAAAAAAAAAAAAAAACTGACATGTTTGTAAACTTTATATGAGAAAAATGCTCAGGTGCATACATTTGTATCAAACAAATTCTCTTCCTGTTAGATGAAAATAAGATGAATTTGAAACTCTCTCAATTCATACATTGTGCTCAACACAAAGATACTAATCAATGTTTACAAAATCAGATGACTGTAATCAGTGTTTTGGAAAAGAGGCAGTATAGGAATAAGGCCACATCTCAGACATATTTCTCAAAAGTGTATTCTTTGAAAATTACAGTTACCATGAAAAAGATGGTTAAAAAAACTACCCCATTGAAAGAACAATTTAAAAATTCCAGACAAAACCCAAGCCAATAAGCTTATAATACATATGTGTATATCTGCTGCTGTAGCAGATATACAATGTATTAAAAAGTGAAATATCGTGGTTCCCCTGGTGGCGCAGCGGTTGAGCACTGGGCTGCGAAGCTGCCCACAGCCTCTGCAGTGCCGGTTCCATCCCCGGCTGCCGGTGAGGGTCCACATGACGCACAGACCTCTCCTGCCACGCCTGCTGCTCCCCTCAGCAGTGTATTTCATCAGTCTGCCTGTTCTGCTCCCCGCTCTGGCTCTGATGAATTCCCTCACCCTCCTGCGCTTCTGACTGTACCCAGTGCTTGTCTAAATAAATAAATAAATCTTTAAAAAAAGTGATGGCATAATAGAATGATTTATATTTAAAAAAAGTGAAATATCAATGTGTTAAAAAGACGTATACGTCACAACCATGTGGGATTTATTCTACATATGCAAGGCTGGTTCAACATTGAAAATAAATTAACATATTCTATCATCAACAGACACAGAAGGAGTCTGGCAAGATAGTACAGAGGGAAGATGCTTGGGTTTGCCTCTTCCATATAGTCACAACTAAATTGCTTCAGAATAAAGTTAATAATCCCGGAAATGCAAACATAACTAAATTGTACAAGAGCAATGGTCTGGTAGAAGGGTGTAGGAAAAACTAATTGCAATCTGCAGTGCTCCAGGGCAGTACCTCCCACAAGAGAGAGGGGTGGCTGCCACATGGAGCCCATTCCCCACAACTGCTGTCTTAGGGGTACTTGAGGGACTTTGGAGACCTAGCATTGCACTTAAGAAGGGGGTGCACAGAGTTACTGTCCAGGACAGAAAATGCCATATTGGAGAATTATAGGAGCAGCAGTATAGAGTGATAACTAGCTTGAACCTGACACCCACAATATAGAATAATTGGAGCCCAAACTTGGGAGGAGCCATGTCAGATCACCTGTGACACCTCATAGATGAAGCTATTATTTGCAGCCTGAGGCTGTGACATTATAAATACCTGCTGCTCCCACCCAGGGCCAGGGTCAAAGTCAAGGCAGCAATTGAACACTTTCACTAACTAGAGATTAAGCACCTGGATCTTAACAACAGGAGCAAGTGCCCAATAATAAGGCTCTGCCTAGAACAGCAAAGAGGACAAAGCCCAAGTAGTGATCCTCTCTTAACTACAATCCATGCAAGGACAGTGAAATTAGTGCTGAAGAAATAGCCAAGTAGTTGAGGCTGGCCTGAATCTATACCAGATTTTCAGGTTGAGCTGGCCCAGAAAAGGGGATCACTGTGGATCTTAACCACACAAATTTGGTCCCCACAGCACAGCAGGGAGCTTGAGTCCCTGATGCTCACTGAAGGGGACCCTTTGGACCCTAATGCCCCAGTTCCTTTTACCTAATATTCCTTGAAGGTACAAATTCTCCACCCACCTGGTGCAAAGGCAGCAGACTGAAAACTTACTCCTACTACAACCTATAAAAACTGAATATGAAGAAATAGGACAAATCACAAATTCTGGAGAGAAAAAACACTGAAAGAAGTCAAAAGAAGTGAAATAATCACTGTTGCCAGATGACACACATGCATATAAATTTATATGCAACCATAAAAGGCCTTTGAATAGTATGAGCAATCCTGACAAGGAGAAAAATGGAGACATCATAGTGTCTGACTATAAACTATTCTACAAAGAAACAATACTAAAAACAATATGGTACTGGTATAAAAATAGACATGCAGATTAATAGAACAGAATTGAATGCCCAGAAATAAACCTATGTACATATCAATACTTATGTTAAAGCAGTCATGACCATACATGGGGATAGAAGAGCCTCTTTAATAAATGGTGATGAAAACTGGAAGCTCACATGTAAAAGAGTGAATCTGGATCACTCTCTAACCTCATGCACAACAATAAATATCAGGTGAATTAAAGATCTCTCTATATAAGACCTTCAATAATAAAATGTATAGAAGAAAATACTAGTAATATGTTCCATGACTATGTACTCTAAAATGTTAATTGCAGCACTAATTACAATAGTTAGGATATGGAAGCAGCCTAAATGCCCAGTGATAGACACATGGACCAAAGCGATAAAATTAACCTTCACACTGCAAATTGTTCTGCACCTCATCTCTAGACAGTGATATTGGACTTGGACCTATAACCTGGACCTCAGACCTAGACCTGGTTCTAGAACTTGCATTTTAGATCCACAATATAGAATACTATTCAGTTATAAAGAAAAATGAAATGCTGTCATTTACAGCAAAATGAAAGGTGTTTGAAGAAGTTATGGGTAATAAAGCAAGACAATGAAAAAAATATTTTATATTTATGTAGTAGACATTTTGACAAAGTAGAATACTTATAAAAATGAGTGAATATTAATAAATGAAGTGACGTTTCTGAGAGAGGGGGTTGAGGATAGGGTCAAGGGATAGTTGTGGGGGGAAGAAAAAGATCACATGATAAATAATAAGATCACATGATAAATAAATGCAGGAAATCTGCCAAAACCAACTCCCAAAACCTTCAAAAAACTCAGAAGGAAACTTCCTCAACTTGATAAAGAACATAGAAAAAAAACCTACCACTAACATCACACTAGATGAAAAATTCGATGTTCTCCCATTAAGATCAGGTTAAGGCACGGCTATCTCCTCTCCACCATTACTCTTCAATATCATACAGGATATTACTAATGCAATTAGGTCAGAAAAGGAAATGAAAAATGTACACACTGCCCCATATATCTGTTTCACCAACCTCTTTCTTTCTAGCATATTCAGTATGATGTTCAACATCATCAGTCATTAGCATTTAGCAAATCAACATCACATGATGCCCACTTCCACTCATTAAATGGCTATAACTTAAAAAATAGAAAGTAAAAAGTTTTGTGAAGATGTGAAGAAATTGGAACACTCACCTCCATTGTTGCAGCCACTGTGAAAAATATTTTGGCAGTTTCTCAATAAAGTAAACATAGAATTACTATATCACCCAGCAAAAAGTTTGAGAGAGACAGAAAGAGAGAGAGAGAGAGAGAGAGAGAGAAGTGTTCAAAGTCTTACACATCTGGTTCGTAACAGAAGTATGCACAACAGCCAATAGGTGCAAACAGTTCCAATGCCTATCAACTGATAATGGATAGGCAAATTGTCCTGTAGCCATTAAACAGAATATTGTTGAAACATACAAAGAAAATACTGATACATATAACAACATGAATAAGTCTCAAGAACACTAAATTACTGATGTGCAAAGGCCACTTACTGTATAATTCAATTTACATGCAATATCTAGAAAAGGTGAGCCCACTGAGACACAAGACAGATTAGTGATGGCCAGAGATTGGGGAATTGGAATTGGAATTGACTGTTTAATGGGTACAGGGGCCCCTTTTGGAGTGCTAAAAATGTTTACGAACCAGGCAGAACTGCTGTTGCACCACACTGAGTATTAATAAGTACACACTTTAAACATGGTTAATTTTATGTTATGTGAAATATACATCAGTATAAAAAAGAGATGGAAAGAGGGGATTTTAAAACACAAGCTTCAATTATATGTTGTGCCTAAAAAACTCATCTCAACATGACATAAGTAGGTTGGAAATAAAAGGAAGTAAAATATATTCAAACACTGCTATTTTAAAAGAGGTCTATATTATAAAGATACAGTACATTCAGAGTAAAGGAAACCACAAGCGAAAGAGGGACACTGTATAATGATAATAAATTCATCCAATAAGAAGACTAATCCTATGTGTGTGCACCAAACACACAGGACACAAACATGGGACAAACATGGGACAAAAAATTTAAATTGTATTTTTATAAATATTTTTATATTTCTGTCAGGTTTTTGACAGAACTGAGAAGAGAAAATCCAAAATTATAGTCAGGGCCTTCAACTTCTACTTCCAACACTTGATAGAATTACTAGACTAAAAATCAGCAAAGAGATAGGGGAACTAAACATCAGTCAACAAGGTATAATAAAATTTATGAAACAATCAACAACACAAAACAATCATTCTTTTCAAGTTTTCTTGGAATATTTACCAACACAGACCATCCTCAGCCATAAAGTTAATCTCAACAAATTAAGTAATATAAAGTCAGTTACCTAAATAAAATGGAATCAAACTGTAAGTCAGTAACTGAAAAATAACAAGAAAGATCTAGTTTATGAGCCTTTGGAAATGAAATAACACAATTGTAAGTAATCTTAGGGTCAACGTGTAAGTATCAAGAAATTTTTTAAATTATAATCTTAGCTCCTAGTTAAGTAAACTAGATAGAAGAGCAAAATAAACCCACAGCAACAGTAAATAAAAGAAGTCATGGAACTAAGACCTGTCATGCTCCCTTCAGAACCAGGAGCCAGAATCCCACTCTAAGAAGGTAGAGAAGGGGACCGGGCAGGTAAAACATCAGAAAGATTTTCTATATTTTTAACTCACCTTTTTCTTGATTCAGCATCTGCTGGATTTGACTATTTTATAGAATTCTGAAACCATTTTAGCTCTTTTTTTTCCTTCAGTTTTTCTGTAGGAGAGGATCCTAGAGTTGTCTACTCTGTCATTTTCCTCTCCACTTTTGAAAGATAATCTCATTAGATACAGAATTGTAGGTTGATAGACTTTTAATTTCAACATTTTAGTATCTCAAGCCTCACTGGTCTTGCTAGTATGATTTTTAAAGTGAAGTACAATGTATTTCTTATTTTTGTCTCTTTATTTTCTTTGTCTTCTATGACTCTTTCAAATTTTTTTCTTTCGTTTTGACAGTTTAAAGATAATGTGCCTAGCTGTAGCTACTTATTCTCCATGTTCTCTGAGCTTCCTGCATCTTTTTTTTCAGTGTCCATCATTAATTTTGAAAAAATACCTGCCACTATTACTTCAGATATTTCTTCTGCCCCTCTCCTACCTATGCTGATATTCCCAATATGCATATATATATATATAAATTCTGAAAGATTTGGGCATGTTATTATGGCTTTAAAATTCTATTTTCTTATTGCATTCAGCTGGAGAAATTTCTGTTGGCATATCTTCAAATTCACTGATTCTTTACTCTTGCCTACTCCATTGATGAACACATCAAAGGCATTCTTCAAGTCTCTCACAGTGTTTATTTTTTAACAGACCAGCGCAGAGTCATTACTGCCTCGGAAGTTGGCAGGACAGGAAAGGGAACAAGCAGGTAGGGAGTTGCGGTGTCCTTAAAAATTACAGTCCCCTCCAACTGGGATCCCTGGTGGCAGGGATGGGGAGACTTCGTCGACTTTGGCCCAAGAAGAATCAATCAGTTGATCAAGAGTGTTTGGGGAAGGCTGGGTTCCTCAAGGATGGAGGGAGGGAGGTCCGGGGCTGGGGATCCGGGGTGGTCGGGAGGTGTTTTGGGCAGCTGGTGAAGGAACGGTCTTCCCCCTGTTGGGGTCTCTCCCAGCCCCTCCAGTCTGGAAGGAAGGGGGAAGCCTGCAACCCCCTGTGGGCAGGTCTGGGGCTGTCAAATGCTCCAGGCAGGGAGCTGAAGGGAACTCCTGCAGGCTTGGCCCCCAGGGCTTTCCTGCCAGGGTAGCTGGCAAGTAATTCATGCTCGATTTCTGTCAAGTTCTCTTGAAGGCGTCCTAGGAACTGGCATAGGTCTTTTGCCTTGAAGGGGAGCACACGCTGGGGCCCAGAAGATGAACACCAGGTCCTCCTCCTTGTTCTCACAGGTTGCGTCATGGAGGGCGCGAAGGCAGCCCTGGTCGGCAGCATCTTGACAAAGGTGGCGGAGGGGTTGGTTGCCTGCGGCCCTGCCTACATCACCAGGATTTCCTTGCCCGGCTCCAGGATGACGAAGATCACCGCCTCCTTGTGCTTCTTCACCTCCTCTGGTTGTTGAATTTGTGGCCCTTCAAGTCATTTAACACTTTGATGACGCCATCAGCGTCAGCCACACCGGAAGCCATGTTTCCGGAAGCGAAATGGAGGGCGCAGGGAGAGCCAGAATAGACTGGAGCTTCTAGCTGGTACCCGAATCTGACTGAACCTTTTTTTTTTTTTTTTGCTTTTGTTTGTTTGTTGTTGTGTTTTTTTTCTCCTCATGGTTATTCTTGTTTATTGAGATCTGTTTATTCTCAGCAGGTGCTTTTTCCTCTTTTTTTTTTTTTAAGCATTAACTTTTTTTTTCAGAATATTTTTTAAATTTAAATTGTATTTTTATATTCCCCATACAATTACAACCCCTTTATTTTGACCCCAATCCCTCCTTTCCCTGCCCCCCACCCCCCACCCCCCATAGAGTGTCTCTGGTTCCTAGTTGTTGATTTTGATATTGTCTTTCTTAAAGTTATTCTTTTTCCTGGTCCCTTATTTAAGTTTTCTAGATTTCTGCTATGATAATTGTCACTCCACATTATTTTTCCCTGCCTGAAGCGTGCCTTGTAGCTTTTTTTTTAGTAAAAAATATATTGAACAATATGATCTGAGATAATAGATTTTTGTGTGAAGTTTATATTTATTTGGTTAGGGGTTATGCTATTATGGCTGTAGTTATAGATGTCAGAAACTTCAGTCTCTTCTAGTGTGTTTGATATCTCCATTGTTTTGGGGTTTTCCTATAAATTTGTTCACAAAAGGAGCCTGTGTCTTCTACTCTTTCATTCTCTAGTTACTATAGTGGAGGTGATTGATATTGAACTAGATGTTAATGTTCATAAGGTGATTGATTTTGAACTAAAATGTGTGTTATCAGTAGTTATTAGACATTGCAATGATTTGATAATTTCTGCACACTTTTATGAAGTATTCCTTATGCTGGATTAAAATAATTTGTATTCTATGTGACTAATTTATTTCAATATGGGGCCATAATTTATAACTTTATATATTTTTTTTTCCTCACAGGCATCTATTGTCAGCTTGTAAAACAAATAAACAAAGATAAAAGTCCATATGCCAAATATAAATGTGCTCAAATTATCTGTAAAGGAACATATATAATACCAGAATCTTAAAAATCCCTACTCTAGAAGTTGTCAAAATCCAGACTGTTTTCCACATATCAACAATTCTTTATCAGTGTAATCAATTTTGCTCTGTTATTGTCATCCTTGCATTATCAGGATATAAATTATAAATAAAAATTAAAGCCCATATGATTTATCCAGGAGATGGCTTTTTCAGAATATCTGAATCTTAGTAATCAAATTTTGCTTTGTAATTAATAATAGTATTTAGGTGATTGGAAATGAAAGACTACCCCTGGCATGACTGACAGTATTAAATGCTATTATAATATTTGATTTACTGAAAATATCTGAGTTTTAAAGAGAAACTTCTTGACCTTTCCTAATTATTATATCTCAAGAAACATATTATTTAATAGAAAATATCCCTGGAAAATATATTAGCTAATATTTGGACTAGTTTGGTGAAATATTTTAAACTTACCATTGAAATATGTATGTCAAAAGTGAGTGCACTGAAATTTTACAGCTCAATAAATATATACCATATAAATTTTCAGATCAGAGATTAGTAAATATACAACAGGTCTGGACAAGCCAATTTCAAAGTGGAACTAATTGACATGTATAAAACACTGCATCTAACAATGATATAATTAAATGTTGATATAATTGAAAGTGCAATGGAATATTTGCTAAGTTATACCATACTCTTGACCATTAGAGAGATATCAAAAATTCCAAACTAATGAAATAATTTCAAAGTATGTTTTCTTATCATATGGAATTAAGTAGAACTCATAATGAAAACCAACAGATAAAGCCCAAATGCTTGGAAATAAAACAGTACCCCTTTAAACAATCTATAATTTAAAAATAAATATGAAGCTTAAAAAATATATTCACATGAGTAGTAGATAGACCATAAAATGCCAATTTGTTCTCATGCGTTTGAAAAGTGCTTTCAGGAAAACCTTGAGTGAAAAACAATAAGGTAGAACAGAAAATGGCTGAAAAGCAATAAATTATACTTAAAAGAATCTAGATGAAGAAAAACAAATCAAGCTCCAGAAGAGCAAATGGAAAAATTAATGAGGTTAAGAACAAAATAGAAAAATAGAAAACAGACATGCAATGAGAAAAAACAAAAATGAATATTTTTAAATAATATGATTGAAACTCTTATAGCAAGTTTATTCAAAATGGATGCACTGAATATTAATATCTAAGGCATATACATTCTGAAGAGTATATTTCTAACATATACAATAATGGATTTGATGTTTTAAATAAAATATTCATCAGACTAGAATTTTGAGCAAATGATGTAGTCACGAGGAGAACCAAACTATATAATTCCATTTTTATAAACTTTAAAATAGTAGATTAAAAAAATGACAAATTTTCAGAAGGGACGGCATTTTGGCAAAATAGGCTAAAGAGATGATTAAAAGGGAGGGTTCTGTTTTGCTAGTCACATTTTTCTTTTATGTGAGTCCTGTACTATTATGGAGTAATTATGTGAGTGGTTTATTGAAAATGTATTAAGTAACGATGTGCTGATATACTCTTTGGATTGAGACAACATCCCTGACTCCTGAGTTTGTGACTAATGGTAACAAATAGGGTTTTGTGAAAATACTTTTTTTGAAATAAAAAGTTCCATTTTTTCCTTCATCTCCACATGCCTATTTAAAAGGTTGTTAATGATTTAGGTCATTTTGATAACTATGAGTATTAATTTCCTTTTTTATCTAAGATTTGTTCTCTCTTTAAACTGATCTCTTATGGTTCTAGAGAATAAATAATAACAGTAACTACGTAATAAATGAACACAAAAATAAATTCTATTTGATAGGATTGTGACAGAATTTTATAAAAAAAAATTTATCCTTAGGACATTAGTCACTAAGTGACTAAGTAGTCACTTGGTCAGCACTAAGTGACCAAGTAACACAAAATCTTCAAGATACCTTGCCAGGACATACATGGATCACTCTTCCTTGTGATGCCTATTTTGAGTTTTAATAAGAAATGATGATGCCATATATGATATTTCCATGTCTCTCCATTTGATACCTCTCATATAAGATCTTTTTCAGAGGAGCATAGTACAGTAAATTGAACTATTTTGTGTTTCAAAAGAAATACTGTAATTTTTATCATATAAAATATTAATGTCTCAGAGATAAAACAAAATTTCATATGTAATTCCCATGTTTCAAAAGTAATAACTAATTTATATCAACCCTCAAATATTGAAGTAGAAGCATAAATATAATGCAGTGTGACCACAAAGACCTTATGATTCATGGAGTGTCTATTTTTCAAATCCAAATAAATAAATGAGAAAAAGATGATAATATTTTGGTATATTTAGATTTTACTACAATAATTTTTGGAGCCAATATGAAATCACCTAAAAAATAATTTCTAAAATTCAGCATTTTCCCATTAAGGCATAAAAGAAATGAAAGAAGCAATTATAAAGGCTCAATAATACAGCTGACCTTGATAAGGGTCTGAGTGAGAAAAAGGACAAATCATGAAAATATTCTTCAATAAGTCTCTAAAAAGGCAACCACAGAGACCTCAGGACCTGACATAGAGCATACAGCATATGAATTTTAAAGAATCTTGGTGTAGTTACTTACCAAGTAGAAGTGGAAGACCTGATCCCATTCTGTCTATCTCAGCAGAACATGGAAAGAGAAGCAAAAGCAGAGTTTCAGAAAATAATAGTAAAAATAACAGAGAACTAAAATTCATTCCATTGTCATTATTTAAAGTAGACATTCACTATTTCCTGCACATAGTCCAACATTTGTGAAACTTAGTACCCATCATGGTTACTTATTCCTTTCTGAATTCAATCTTTTTATTTGTTACTCAAGAATATATTTCCTATATACAGGTTTCCATCTACAACTCTTTGTTCAAAGTAAGTAAAATCAAGTAAGTCATGTATCACTGGTCATAACTAAAGATACCTAATTGCTTTAGAAGATGGAGGGCCAATGCCCAGTTCTGAGAGGAAGAAAATGCATGGCAACAATGTATTATGTTTTCTCTGGGAGGAGGGGAATATCACCAAAGAGAGCCTGGCTCTAAGAATCTTATTTGTCCTATTAGAGTGCTATGCATCTGGACCTCAGATTGACATCTGGAATGAGTCCCTCAGCATCCTCAGACAATTTTTCTCATCATTGATCCAGACAAGCACCCTGCCAACAAATAAGCATTTCCACAGCCAGGCTTATTTTGTGTGGATTAATACACTACATTATCAAAAAGGAACAGTTAAAAAAAAGTAGATATTTTATCTACTATTTAAATAGTGAAATATATGTATCTATATGAAAAAAAACATGTATTGTTCTGATAAATTTGGATAAAATCTATTGGGGAATTACAGAAACCCTTAGATATTTATGCTTTAAACAACTAAAAATTTAAAGAGTAGAAGAAGTAGCAAAAATAGTAGTAAGATTATAGTACAAATACAAGTAGAAGTATTTGTGTTCTGAATGTTTCAGATAAAGATTTAAAAAATCAATGTTTAATATACTTATATTGCACTATAACATTATTTTCACCCAATTAAAAAAATAGAAGAAAAAAGAAATATGGCAATGATGCCCCAAATATTAGTTTACTTTAAGAGATTGACAAAAAGGAAGAAACAATAGCCAGTATTCCTTAAACCATGTAGAGACACTCAAGGGGGAAAATGTCTACCATAAAATATTCTTGAGTATTATATACTTTGAAGTTCTGACATCAGTGGTCAAAATAACATATAATAATCCCAAAAGCTCCATGGTAGTTGCTCACCTTTCTTCTCTAAATGTAACTTGCTCACTCAAAAGAACAGTAACTTGTTCCAGCTTTTGACCTGCAGGAAAAAAAAAAATCACAAAACATAGATCAAATCAATGTATAAAATTAATTAAAAATAAAGCATAAATAACACTAGTTATTAATTAAAAATAAAGCATATATAACACATACAGACATCCCAGTACTACTAGTTTTTGCCACAAACATCACAGTTGCTTGATCCTTTATCATGTTTGTCATTTTATTTATTTACTTATTTCCTCTGCATACTTTGCAAATAGCCAACTGTCTTTCATATCTAGTTATGCAAATAAGTTATCTCTTCACTGGAAAATCTTGCCATTGTATTACACCAAATGAAATTAACTTGTGAAGTGAAAAATACCCTGTGAAAAATAAAAGGCACATGGAAGGGTTACTGTGAGATTACTGAGGTCAGTTGGCCAGTTCTGAAAGTGTTTTCTTATTAGGACACTGAACTGACTCGCAGCACCCTCAGACAATTTATGCTTATCCTTGATCCACATAGGACCTCAACCAACCAATACTCATTCCTCACACCACACTAATGCTGCTTAACAATTTACCACTTTTATTCAGCTTACACTGTGAAACAGTGTAGGTAGATATTTCACTTGACACTAGTGAATCTGGATATAATGGCAACTCCAGTTTCTTAGGATCCTTCGGTCTACACTGATAAGTGAAGCAATGTTACAGTGGGGGTAGTTTTAATACTGACATATTTGCTTACTTTGATAGAAACAAAGAATAAGAAGTTAACTTGAACTTGGCTTATACCACTGAAAATATTTTTAAAGCATATTGGAATTGAATTCACAACAGATTGTGTGGTATTCTTTTTATCTTATCGGTTTATAGTCCCCAGCTAAAGAAGATATATGCTATCACTGAAACCATAGGTTATTATCACACATCAATACCCATTCAACTGTTAAACTGTAATGCCTGCTGACTTACCATAGTACTACTTAAGCCTAAGGAGCTCTTAGGGACTGTAGGCCTAGAAATGCTACCTTGAACTCACCCTTGGCCTCACTGAAGTTTGCTGATATCTCATAGAAAGGAGATTATACATTTATTGATAAGCTTGATAAGCTTGATCAGTACCATTTTCCCCAAGAGGATAACTCTGTATTTCCGGGTCTGGAGGATGTATTATAGGCATACTTTTAAAGTTAATACCTGAGGGTTTAGCTCCAATCAGACTGAAACTAAGTGCTAAAATATGCCCCACCCTTGGGATATGATATTTAAAGTTCTTGACATGTGCTCAACAATGGGGATCTATCAAGAATTAACCAGACTGCTTAGCCAACCACAAAAATTTGAGAGACAGCCAAAAGATAGGGCAAAGTTGAAAAGGAGAATTCAATACACACATAAGACCACTCTTTCAAGGCTGGGAGAGACAGATTTTCACCTAACACATATAAATAAACACAGAAAGTCAAGCAAAATGAAGAAACAGAGTAATAAGTTGCAAATAAAAGAAAAAGACAAAAATGTGAGAAAAAGATCCCAATGAAACAAAGATAAGCAAACTACCAGATAAAAAGCTAAAAGTAGTATTCATAAAAGTGGTCACCAAACTCAGCAGAATGGACAAATAAAATGACAACTTCAACAGAGAGAGAAGATACAAGAAAGTGCCAAACAGAAGTCATAGAGTTGAAGAATACAGTAACTGCACAGATAAATACAATAAAGGAATTCAACAAAGAATTGGTAAAGAACAGACAAGTGAGCACAATAACAGTGGAGATAACTAAGCAACAAAAAAGTTAAAGAAATTAAAAAAGAAGCTACCTTAAAGGACCTATGAGACAATAATAAGCAGAATAAATATTGCATTTTAGGGATCCCAGAAGAATTAGAGGGAGATAAACTATTAGGAGACTTATCAGGATAATGTCCAAAACTTCCCCTGTCTTCAGAAGGAAACAGATATCTACATTCAAGAAGCACAGAGAACTCTAAATAAGGTAAACCCAAAGTGATCCACACCACTACAAATTATAATCAAAATGTCAAAATTTAAAAATAAAGAAATAACTACAAAAACAGTAAGAGAAGAAAAAAAACAAACATAAAAGGAAACCCCCATAAAACTATCCATAGTTGTTTAATCAGAAACATAGCAGGCCAGAAGGAAGTAACATGATATAGTACTCGTGTTGAAAGCAAAAACCATTCAACCAAGAATACTGTTCCTGTCAAACTTACACTCATTAATAAGAATTGAAAGAGAGTATGAAGTGTTTTCCAGACATCAACGACTAGAAGAATTCAACACTAAACCAGCATTACAAAAATCCAGCAATTCCACTCCTAAGTATTTACCCAAAGGACACGGAAACATCAAATCCAAAGAACACCTGCACCCCTATGTTTATAGCAGCACTGTTTAAAATAGGTAAGCTTTGGAAACAACCCAAATGCCCCAAAATAGATGACTGGATCAAGAAGATGTGGTACATACATGCAAAGGAATATTACTCAGCATTCAAAAAAGATAAACACATCCAATTTGCAGCAACATGGATGGCGCTGGAAGGGATCATGCTCAGCGAAATAAGCCAGAAAGAAAAAGAAAAATACCAGATGGTCTCATTCATAGCAGGAATCTAGAAAACTTAAATAAGGGACCAGGAAAATGAATAACTATAAGAAAGTGAAAATCAAAATCAACAAAAACTATGAACCAGAGACACTCTATAAGGGGTGGGGGGCAGGGAGGGGAGGGATTGGGGTCAAAATAAGGGGGTTTCAATAGTATGGGGAATATAAAAATAAAATTTACAAAAATTTAAAAAATTAAAAAAAAAAAATCCCAGCATTACAAGAAATATTAAAACCATCTTTAAACTGAAATGAAATAGCACTGAGTTGAAACAAATAAACAAAAAAATGAATGAAACTAGATAGTGAATTAGCTACCTACAAAGCTAACACATAGGTTAAAAAGTATTATAATATTTTTATACTATTAAGGGTTATACAAAAATAAATGCAAAGCATGGTATCAAATATAGGCAATATATGCATGGGCTAACCATGTAATTTCTAAATGAGTTCAAAGTTAAGTTGCTACCAACTGCAAATAGGATGTTATCTATGAACCTTATGTAATATAATAACCACAAAGCAAAAACCTATACTATAGACATAACAGAAAGTGAGAAAGGTATCTAAATGCAGCACTAAAGAAAGTTATCAAAGTATAAAAGAAGAGAGTAGTAGAGAGAAACTACAAAAAAGGTGAGAAAACAATGAGCAATGAACAAATACATACCTAACAATAATCAATTAAATGTAAATGGACTAAATTCTCGAATCAAAACATATAGAATGACTGAACAAATAAATTTTATAAAACAGTTCTAATCTATGTATACAAGAGTTCCAGTTCACATATAAAGACATGCACAACCTGAAGTAGATGATGATTAGAGTCCATGCAAATGGAAACAGAAACCAAGCTGCTATAATCATTACATATCATACAAAATAAATTTACAACAAAAACGGAAATAAAAGATACAATAGGGCATTACATATTTGATAAAAGAATGAATCCATCAATGGCAATCTGAATTCCTTTTAGTTCATAAGCATAGCCACTCAGCCATATGCCTACTTAGAATTATTTGCACATCAGGACAATGGCATAGGTGAATTATGTACAGTTCAACATCTGGATGCCATCCTCCCTTTTGAGATGGAATCTGAGACCGCCTTAAGGAAATCAGTAGTTATCAACCATTTGTAATATTGGGGTAACTGTTCTCAAAATATGTACATACAAAAATGGAAAAGTTGACATGGGACAGGATATGGAAAATCAACTCCTTTGCTATAGTCTCATAAAATCAGGCATGAGGTTAATTCATCTGTACATGGGTCATAATTCAAAGGGGCTGAAATTAAAAAAAACATTAAAATCCAATATGGGTAATTAGGCACCCAAACGATATAAATCTTATTTATTGATTGAATGATGGCCTTCACAGAGGCCAGCGTTCTCTGTGACCTAAATCTAACACAACAGAAATCCACTCACATGAGATGATGAAGGACATATACAAACCTTCTCAATAAGGTCTCACTGAAAAACACAATGAAAGAAAAACAGATCAGGACCAGCTGCTTTATAACCTCCTGTAGGAAATATGTATGAGGAAGACAAATTTAAATCATGATATGTCTTGGCCATGTGGAGGACAATAAACAGGGCAGAGTCTCAGGAATCCATCACAGTATTGGTCACATAACCCGAGTTAACATGGTTCATGGAGGCTAATAAAGGTTTCCAAAATCTTACTCAGGCTTGTACCCTAGTTTATGTCATGGTTAGTCACTGATTAACGTGCACATACAGGGCCTCCCTGGTAGCACAAGGGGTTAAGACACAGCACTATGAAGCTATGCACAGCCACTGCAGCATGAGTTCGATCCCCGGCCAGGGAGCTGACCCACATGGCACAGCAGACCTTTCCTGTCTCGCCCACTGCTCCCCTCAGCAGTGTATTTCAGTCAATCTGCCTGTTTTCCTCCCCACTCTGTCTCTGGTGAATTCTCTCACCCCCCTGCATCTCTGGCCTGCACTCCAGCTCTTCTATGTATAAATAAATAAATCTTAAAAAAAAATTCACATGCACCTAAATATGCTTACCACAGATGGTATGTGCAAATCAGGTTGCCAAAGTGGACATGAGTTTCTACAGCTTCCAGGTGATGAATAACTGACTGACAAAGATTGTGGAAGGCCATATCAGTATCTTCAGGGCAATAGTGCTTAACTAAAGATGAGCAGAACAGCTGTCAAAATAGATAACAAAGTCAGTCCTGGAACTATGTGTCAAGCATGCAACATTTTGATGCTTCAAAGGTAATGAAAAAGCAATGACTGCTCAATAAATACTAAAGAAATAAATAGGAAACACCTAAAGTTTAAATACATTAAAGAATAAAAAAATATATGAATATATTTCCTGGCTCAAATCTGTGTATCAAGCGGGAGCCATCAGGAAGTTTGTCTATCCTTGGCATCCCATCCATCTGAGGGAAGGCAGGTAGAGGCTCCAGTGAGAAAACTTCCATAGTATGTCAGGTAGAGTCAAGATTGTCCTAAGGCACATTCTATGTTTTTTCAAGAAAAAAAAATCTCTTATGTTGACTGATCCTAAGATCAGGAAGCACATCAAAAATATAGGACGTCTCATGGCATTCATTTTTTACTAAAAGAATATCTGGAAACATGAATGTATACTCAACTTCAGTCCTGCACATGGAATTTTAGGTTCTGACCTCAAGCCCCTCTAAGTTTTGTTAGTTTCTCTGGTAATATCCACCAACATGCCTCAGAAACAATGCCAATATTGGTTCATCAGGATATCCAAGTCCATTCTACTATTTCAGATAAACATGATCTCACCATGGAGATGAAACCATGGCTACCAGAGTCCTCAACATTCTTTCAAGAATGATTCACTCATGAAGGGCCTTTCATGCTGAAATGATGCTATTTAAGGCAGTGTCATTCAGGGACTAAGATGATAAATTGGAGGCCAGTAGCCTCTTAAATCACACAGATCAAATAGTGAGTGAGTAAAACTGGAATCCTCAAGGATTCATTTCTTTGACATGATGAAGGCCTGTCAATCCCCAAGGGGCACTGCTCAGCCATTTGACTACTCAATGGTAACTTCCACATCAGGCCCACGAGAAAGGTAAATTATGGCAGCTCCATATATATGGCATGGGAATAGGATCCTCTTTGTTAAAATGGGCTCAGAGACACCAATGAAGAATATAACAGAAATCACCCATTTGATGTATTGGGGTAACTAGTGACAACCTGTGTACAAACACAGTCTGAAAGCTGGTTAGTGGGCCCAACATGGAAAGATCACCTCCCTTTGCTGCAACTTCATTCATTTAAAGGATAAGGAAAAGCTTTGGTTGGCTCAATGTCATAATTCTTTGGGGGTAAGAGGTACACTCAATGGCTATTCAATTGCCTATTGATATTTAAACCCCCCAAATACATAAATCTTTTTTTGTTGGTTCAGTATTGGCCTACCAGATGTGACTGTTCTTTGTGGCTGTTATCTTTGATGAAAGACATCTACTCACCTGAGTCATGAAGGCAAATCCAAAACCTCCCCAGTAGATTTCACTGAAAGACATGAATAGAGGGAAAGGTTACAATATGGCCTACAGTGAAGTAATATGGATCAGCATGACAGATCTAAACATGATTATGTCATGGCCACAGAGAACTCCATAAACTGGCCAGAGACTCACAAGATTCCCTTTTGATCCAGTCATCTGTTTTTGGACATTTGGTGTGGTACATATACACCATGGAATATTACTCAGCAATCAAAAAAGATAAACTCATGCAATTTGCAGCAACATGGATGGAGCTGGAAGGGATCATGCTCAGCGAAATAAGCCAGAAAGAAAAAGAAAATACCGGATGGTCTCACTCATATCAGGAATCTAGAAAACCTAAATAAGGGACTAGGAAAAAGACTAATTAATACAAAGTAAAAAATCAAAATCAACAAGCAACTATAAACCAGAGACACACTGCGGGGGAAGGGAGGTGAGGAGAGGAAGGACTAGGGTCAAAATAAGGGGGGGTGCAATTGTATGGGGAATATAACCAAAATCAAAATGCATACATTGTGCAAAAATGAAAAATGATGTAAGAATTATATAAAATAAAATATTTTAAAAAATCCCTTTTGACATGGTTGCCTCAAACCCAGGGACCCATGACTCTAGGAGACAAACCAGAATCCTTGAAATCTCCTAGGTTAGTCTCCTAGCCTCAGCATAATCCTATTGAGCATGGTTTTTAAGTCATCATCTCTCTTCATGACTGTATGAGTTCTCATCACTGACCCAACACTGGCTTTTTGCTCATCACCATTCCCTTGAACTGAAATATGCTTACCACACACAGTTTCTGCAAATCAGGATACCAACACAAACATGAGTTTCTGTATCTTGCAGGTGGTAGACAGCTGACAGGTATTGCCAGTGGCCCAGTTGGGTTCTTTGTGATAACAGTGTCTAGATGGAGAGGAAAACAGCTGTCAAAACAGACTGCAAGCTTACTCCTGGAATTGTGCCTCAAGCTTGCAAGTATTGAATGCTTCAAAGAATGAAGAATGAGAGACTAGTAACCACTACACGAATACATAAAGAAATAAAAATAAATACACAGACCTCGAACACACCAGTGAATAAAGACATGCGTGAATATGATTACTTGCACAAATCCTTGTGTCAATCAGGAGATTTTAGAAGTGTGGGCTCCTTGATAACTCACCCACAAGAAGAGAGCACATGGCTTCTCCAGTGGAAAATTCATGATGTATCGGCAGAGACAATATCTTCTAGGACACATTTCTTGTTTTTCTGGGGGGATATAGGTGATATCTGGGACACTGGACTAACCTTAAGGAAAGGAGTGCATCTACAATGACATTACTAATTCTCATGGAATTTACTGTTTACTAATTGAAATAGATATCTGGAAACATCAAGATCTTACTTTCAGCCCTGCAGGTAAAACTGTGCACACAGAGCTTTAGGTCCCAACCATAAGCCCCTCTTGGCTGTGTTCAAGGTCTGATATTCTTGTTCTGCTCTGTTCATATTCTGCCAATGTGTCTCAAGTAGAAATGCCAATATTGCTCCATAGGGACATCCACATTCACTCCTGTTCTTCAGTCAAACATGCTGTCACCATGGAGATGAAACCATGGCTACTGGGGTTCTCAACATTCTTTTGACTATGGCTCATTCATAAGTGATCTTTCCTTCTGAGGGTACCATCCTTCAAGGCAGTCTCACCCAGGGAGGATGATATGCAAATGGGAGGCCAGTGGTTCTGTTTGGTAAAGCTACACAGATCAAGAACCACTGGCTTCCCCAAGAGCCCATAATTCATTTCCTTGACATGCAAATTCCCAAGGAATGACATTTAGACCTCTGACTACTCAGTGGTATCTTCCACATCAGGCCCATGGGACAAGTGAATTATGGAATTTAAACCTACAGACACCAAGGACATAGAATATTCCCTAGAGAAATGGATTCTAAGAAATGACACAACTGTCACAACAAGCTGTCATTGTTTCCCTATATTGTGGTAATTGCCTTCAACCTGAGCACACACACAAATGTGAATGCTGATCAAAGTGTCGGAGGTGGAGATAACCTTTTGTGGCAGTCTCATTCTCTGTGGGGATGAGGACAAGTTTTCAATAACCATAGGTCTTAATGTTGTGGGCTCACACTCAAGGCTGACTTTTATTTGCCTAAAATATTTAATTCCTTTTCATTACCTCAATGCTGACCTCTCCAGAGGCTAGGATTCCCAGAGGCCTCTCTCTATGATGAGTCATCCACACTCACCTGGCTCATGGAGGATATGTCCAAACCCTCTCCAGAAGGTCTCACTGAAAGATACAATGAAAGAAAAATGGCTCTGGATGGGCCACAAACATGGGCTACTAACAGACAAGACAAATCTCAACTGTGATTATGTCTTTGTGAAGTGAAAGTTCATGGACATCCCTGAAATTCTTAGGATTTCCTCATGGCATTGGTCACCTCAAATAGGTGCTGATGATTCTAGAAGGCAAACAGAATTCCTAATATACTGCCTCATGCTCAGCTACTAAATGGGCCTCTTCAGTCCTACTGAGCATGATTTTTAGGTCATCATCTTTCTTCAAGACTGGTGAGTTCTCATCTTGATCCAACAGAGGCCCTTTGATCATATATCTATTTGTTTGCACAAAAATATGCTTACTACATTTGGTTTTTCAAGTCAGGATTTTGAAGGGGATGAGTTTCTACCTCTTTCAGACAGTGTACAATGGACTTAAAAAATTTACAGAAGGCCAAATTGGGATCTTCACAGCAATGTTCTCTAGATAAAGAAGTGGAGAAGAGTTGTCAAAATGGAATACGACTTTAAACCTGCAATTGTTTCTCAAGCATGTAATTTTTTGATGCTTCAAAGATGAAAATATTATGACCACTTTACATATACACACAGCAATAAGTAATACATAAACACATCAATGTGAAAGACATCAATGAATAAATAAATATATGAATATGTTTAATGGCACAAATCTATGTGTCAAGCAGGAGTCATTAGGTAGTCTGACATCCTTGATAGTCTACCCACCACAAGAAAGAGCACATAGTTTCTCCCGTGGGAAAACTCTCATGATGTGTCATACAGATATAAGATCACCCTAGGACATATTCCGCCATCTTGCAAAAAATAAAATAAATAAAAAGTTGTTATAATAATATCAGACTGAGCCTAAGACCAGAGAGCACATTGAAATTAATACAAACTAGTTCCACGTAATTTATTATTTGGTAATTGAAACAGATACCTGGAAACATAAGTGTATGCTCACTTTCAGCCCTATTGGTAAAACCTTGCATGTAGAATTTTAGGTCACCATCTTTATTCAAAACCATATGAGTTCTCATCAATTATGAAATATATGAATGATTAAACAATAAATAAATATAAACACAGAGCATGAACACAATATATCAATATGTTAATATCACAAATCCATGAATCAACTTGGGAGTCACTAGAAAATCTGACCCTCTTTGACCTGAAGGTGAACAGATTCTCTAATGAGATCTCTCTTGATGTGTGAGGTAGATTTAGTAGCTTGCTAAGATGCATTGCTCCTTTGTTCAAAATATAAAATGCATGCAAACTGGAACATGGATTCAGCATAATGCATAAGAGCATGAAAAATGACATTTTGAATTTCTATGACTTCAAAACTTATAAATGCAAAAGACATATCTGGAAATGTGAGCGTGTATTTCATTTACTTTCTTGCTGGTAAATCCTTGCATTGGAAATTTCACATATAAGACACAATGAGCTCATGACAGCTCCAAGAACCCTTGATAATTTGCACTGACATATTAAAGCCTATCAGGCATTCATTCATCCCCATACATTTGCACATAAATATGACTATCACAGCTGTATTCTGGAGAATGTAATACCAATTGTACAGGAGTTTCTGAGTATTCCAGTTGCTGGACACACTTGTCTAGTTAAGTTTGTCCCTGGATCAGCAGGCACAAGGGTATTTCATGGTGACAGTTTCTTTGTGGAGTCCAGATGGGACAGCTGTCTAGAACTGTTTAATCTCTCTGGAATTGTGACATAAGCACCTTTAATTTTGCAGAACTTCTCACAAATTCTAACAACCTATCACAAACAGCATGTAAACCACTGGGATATGTTTCTAATCCCTACTTCGGGCAAATGTGATATCATGATGGAGATCAAACAATATCTTTGAGGATTCTTAATACCATTCTCTGCAGTTCACTAAAATGTGGTCTTTCCTGCTTGGGATGCCATCATTTAAGGGTGTTGATCCTGTTATGAAGAATGAAAGTAGAAATGCAACTGACCTGATTTGGTGACATTAAATCAAAGGCCAGTCAGGAATGTCCAAAATAACCCAGTGAATGGGACTCATTAAATTGACATGCTGAAGTTGAATCCATCAAGAGCAGCTGTATGGGGAATATAACCAAAATGAAAATGCATACATTGTGCAAAAATGAAAAATGATGTAAGAATTATATAAAATAAAATATTTTAAAAAAGAGTAGCTGCCATTCTGAGAGATAAAAATTCAAAGGGTCTCCAAAGAAGACCAATAAATGAGTTCATTTCTAATCTCACTCACAGATACCATGGGTATGAATGTTCCTTACCAAAATCTTTGAAATGCTAATGTTGGACATAGCAAATGCCATATCTTAACTATTTTTGACTTGTTGGCGCAACTCTTTAAACTTAAATGTGAATGTGGCATGGAGGACATAGCCACAGATATTCCTGCTCTGACAGGGGGAACACAGCAAAAGGTAAAAGGACATGACTTGGCTGTGCATAGATTCAATCCTGCATGGCAGACACTCATGAGAAATCACTACAGGTGGGGTTGACATTTACAAAGTGCAAAAAACAAATTACTTTTTGTCTTGACACTGGTCTAGCCTGGGGTCATGTGACTTGGGTCACTATCTTGAAAACAGACATGTACTCACCTCAGATGATTAAGGATGTAGAGAAACCCTCCAGAGATCATCTCACTGAAAGACACAAAGAAAAGAACAGAGTTGAGCAATATTCCCCCAATGGGGACTCCAATCTTGAGGTATGGATTAAGAACACAAGCTACACCAGGAAAAGGTCTGGACCATGTGAATCCTATAGCCAGACAGAGCCACACATGATTTCCTTAACCAGTTGTTTACCTCAAACAAATTGTATCTCAAAAGAAGGAAAATACTGAATATCCTGCCCCAGAAGTATAACCTATTGGGCCTCAGATGACACCTGCAAGAGACTTTTGGTCACCATCTCTCTTAAGCCTTTAAGAGTTCTCATCATTGACCCAAATAAGGCACTCTATGTCTCTGTACACTTGCACCTAAATATGCTTACCACAGCTGATGGAATATAGCTGTTGATGAATTTCTGTGCATTCCAGTTGATGGAACTTAGGGAAGCACAGTAGTCCAAGCTCAGCATGCACGTTGGATACTTCAGGGTTACAGTTTCCAGGTAGAATACAGATGGGAAACTATCAAAAAAAAAAACTCACATGATATCTCTTGAATTTTTTCTTTGGCACACAACTCCATTATGTTTCCATTACCCATAAAATATAAATAAATAAATTATACAGAATGAGTGAATGAACAGACAGAAATGGATGCATGAATGTAGTAATGATTAAAGCATTTATGTATACATTTAAGGAAATATCAGTTAGAGAAAATGAACCAAGAAACTGCCCAAGTTGGGTCCTACTATGAAAACATATGGACATATGAAAACATATGGACATAAGAACATATGGGTATATGAAAACATATGGACAAAAGAACAAATGACTTAATCATGAGTGGATCTTTTTACGTGATCACAGAGTTGCGGTTAAATTTGCTCCAATATTCTCACCACATTTTCAAAAAAGTTCATAGAAGGGTTTTAATTAGCTTGATGCCATTTTTAAATCATTTTTCCTTGAATAGGACTTAATTGGAGAACAAGGGGACCAATATGGTTCAAGTACACAGATGGAGTGACTTAGGAACAACTGGCATTACCAAGTGCCCAGGAGACTTAATTTGAAATGATGAAGAACTGTGAATCCCAGAGATGGCTTTTGGCTATTAAAATGAATGCTCAACAGGGTCTTCCAAGAGACATCCATGGACCATATTAGCTCCTGTATCTCACACTCACATTTACCCTCTCTATACTGTGGATAGGTACTTTCTTATTGAAATTGATTCTGAGACACCAACGCATTTCCCAGTATTTATCTTCCCTCAAGCATACTAGAATTATTGGCATCAACCTTTGGACATACACACCTCAATGTGTACAGTGGTGTAGGGTAAGTGGAAAATTATCAGGCTTTTCTGCCTTCCTGCCATTAGCATTAATAATAGATCCCTGAGGTCCTACATGATTGCCTGATGTTGGGCACTTGGAGTAGGTTGTGGGAAGGCATAGATGGGCACAAATGGGCTGAAACTGGGCTAGGACTTGCCTCCTGCCCCTTCCGCCCGCCCCCCCCCGGACTCCCTACCTGCCGTGTACCTGGTTGCCACAGTGTAAAAAGCACTCAATAAAAGCCTGAAAAGCCACCGAGGGCTCCAGGACTCTCCTTTACTTGTCTGCCTGTATCACAGAGATCCTGCACTGTGCCATCCTGCCCCTACAAATGGGTTCCCAGTGGAGAAATTTCTATTTTTACAGTCTGTTCCACTTCAGCGTAAGGATATACTTTCACTGTCCAGAGCTCTAGCATACCAGGTTGAAATACAAGGAGAAATCAAACCCATATGTATATTTCAGATACAGTGTGGTATGCAATATACTTATTAACATAAGACTGGGCTTCTTCTGAATCCAGTGTTGTATGTGATCTCTATATATGATGAAAAACAAACACTTACCTGTGATAAGTGAGATCACAGCAAAATCTCCAAAAGAACATCTCACTGAAAGATTGACAGACACAAAAGAAGAATAAAAGACCTAAGTATTGGTTCTGATGGTGGACAGACTTGAGAACATACAGGTTAGCAGAACATGCCTAAATCCTCAGCATATATTGACTCATAAACCAGGTAAAGTCACACAATAAGTCACAAAAGCAATTGTCTGCCTCCTGTCACAAAGACCACTGGTCAATGTGGCAAACAACAATTAGTCCTAAATATACTGCCAAGGATCAGGACTTAATTGGGCCTCAGATGGGTCCTACAAGATTTTATTTGGCCATCATAGCTCCTCAGCCATTTTTTCTCTTCATTGACCCAAGTTAGCAATCTGCATATTCAATATAATTCCCATGAAATATACATACCATAGCTCATTCTGGAAATGCAGACCCAAGGAGGGTTGAATTTCTGTGTCTTTGCTGCAGGACACTTGTTTTCCCCCTCTTTGTACCCAGGTCAGCAGCACCAAAGAAGATCTTTATGGCTACAGTACCTTGGTAGAGATAAGGAAGAAAGCTGTCAGGAAATCTACTCAATCACTTGAGAATCGTGCCTCAAGCACGAACTCCTACCAATATAAATTCTATTCAATAAATCAGGATGTAAAATAATAAGAATTAATGCCTATCACAATGACTTATAAACCCTATAGAAATACAAAATATACACTTAACAAATCAATCATTAAGAATCCAAAGTAGGAGAATAGGGACTTTCCTTCAATAAAGACTGCTTGAAACCGGCAGAAGGTTCCCCCTGGAGCTAGAGGTGAACTGGGAATCACCCCCACACCAGGCCTCTTCTGGCCAGCATTCCAAGCCCAGAGGGCGAGCAGGCAGCCAAGGCCGGGGCAGACCACATGCGCAGCAAAGTGCATCTCCGACTCGCCTTTTTAGAACAGGCATCTTCCTTCAATAAAGACTTCTTGAAACTGGCAGAAGGCTCCCTGTGGAGCCAGAGGTGAGCTGAAGGCCCCAACAAGCCTGGTCCCCCCTGGCAGGGAGTGGAGCCCAGAGGGGGATCCAGTGATTTGGAGCCCAGAGTGTAATCCAGCCACCCCACCTCCAGGGAAGTCTGTGGGACTTCACGACACACCTTTGGAATTAAACAAACACAGAAGGAGGAGATATTCCATTAACTTACTCAAAGTACCACTGCCTCACTGGACTTCTGGCATAACAGTATTTGACCCATTTGGACCACAAGTTTCTGAAATCCCAGAAAGAGCACACCTAAAAATGTCAGCTAGTAGCAGCAACACAGTGTCCCAATGGCATAGGGCAAATTAGAAAACAGGCAGCAGGGAGAAGAAAAACTACATGCAAACTAGCAACTCTTCAGGAAAAAAACACACCACCAAAAGATAACCACCCACCAGATTGCAACAACAGTGACTTGGAAGAACTTCTGAGCCTTCCAGAAAGAGAATTTAAAATTGCCATGATTAAAAAGCTGAAGGAAGTCAAAAACTACATGGGAAATATAATCAAGGATCAGAAGAATGAAATTGAGTCCCCAAAGAGGGAAGTAAAAGAAATGCAGGAGATCAAAGAATTAATGGAGGAGCTAAAGAACTCTGGAAAAAGCAGTGAAAGCAGAATAGATGAAACGAGAGAATGAATAAGTACTCTTGAAGACACAGAAATAAAAAGAACCAAAACAGAAAAGGAAAGAGAAGTACGAAGGACGAAGGAAAAACACTGAAGAAAGACTTCAGGAACTATCTGACTCCATGAGGAAAGGAAATATGAGAGTTATAGAAATCCCAGAAGGAGAGGAGAGAGACGTAGGAACAGAGAAAAAATCCAAGGAAATAACTGAAGAGAACTTCCCAAATATGAAGGAGTTGAAAATAGACATACAAGAAGCAAGAAGAACACCAAACTTCCATGATGAAAGGAAAAATACAGCAAGACACATAATAGTAAACTTCCAAGAATCCAAGACAAGGAAAAAATAATGATGCTGACAAGAGGGAAGAAACAGATAACATTCAAAGTAAAACCAATCAGACTGACATCAGACTTCTCCGAAGAAACACTACAGGCAAGGAGAGAGTGGAGGGACATAGTCCACAGACTCCAAGACAACAAATGCCAACCAAGAATAGTCTATCCTGCAAAGCGTTCCTTCCTCTATGAAGAAAGAATAAGGACCTTTCCAGACAAACAGAAACTCTGGAATTCCATGACGACTAAACCCCCACTCCAAAAAATACTACAAGGAGTCCTAAAGCCAGAACCAACAGAGGGATGAATAACAATGAAAGAAGGCCAAAAAAAGAGTTATTAAAGGAATAAATAAATAAATTGAGGAAAGACAAACACAATGGCAAATACAGATGCTAACTTATCAATATTAACTCTAAATGTAAATGAATTAAACTCTTCAATAAAAAGACACAGAGTAACAGGCTAGATTAAGAAACAAAACACAACCTTTTGCTGTCTCCAGGAAACACATTTAACTACAAAAGATAAAAACTGACTCAAAGTTAAAGGATGGAAAACAATCCTACAAGCAGATGGACCAAAAAAGAAGGCAGTAACAGCTATACTTATATCAGATAAAACAGATTTCAAACTCAAAAAGGTAAAAAGAGACCCCACTGGTCACTACATTATGACAAAGGGGACGATACTTCAAGAAGAAATAACACTCATTAACATACACTCACCAAATGAAGGAGCACCAAAATATATCAGACAACTATTATCATCTCTGAAAACAGACATTAGAGAAAACACATATGTAGTAGGAGACTTCAGCACACCAGTATCAACAATGGATAGATCAACGAGACAAAAAATAAGTAAGGACACTAAGCTGTAAATAAGGATCTAGAGCTCATGAGCTTAATAGACATCTATAGAACACTAAACCCCAAAAAATCTGAGTACACATTTTTCTCAAGCACACACGGATTATTCTCCAGGATCGATCACATACTGGGACACAAGACAAACATCAACAGATACACCAAGATTGAAATCATACCAACCATCTTCTCTGACCATGAAGGCATCAAACTAGGAATAAACCATAAAAAGAAGGCAAGGAACCCTTCCACCTCATGGAGATTGAAACCCACACTACTGGAAGACCACTGGACTAATGAGGAGATCAAAGAAGAAATTAAAAATTTCTTCAAGTTGAATGACAAGGAGGACAGCAATTTCCTAAATGTATGGGATGCCGCAAAAGCAGTAATAAGGGGGAAATATACAGCAATAGAGGCTCACACCCAGAAACAAGAAAGATCTCAAGGAAACAACATAATCTCAAAGCTCAAAGAACAACAAAAAAACCCCAAAACCAGCAGAAGAAAAGAAATAATAAAAATCAAAGCAGAAATAAATGAAATCGAAACTAAAAAAAAATCCAAAAGATCAATGAAACCAAAAGCTAGTTCTTTGAAAAAATAAATAAAATGGACAAACCCCTAGCCAGGCTCACAAAGGAAAAATAGGAGAAAGCACAAATAAATAGGATCACAAATGAAAGAGGAGAAATCACAACAGACACAGCAGAAATCAAAAGAATAATCAGAAACTACTATGAACAGTTATATGCAAACAATCTAGAAGAGATAGGCAAATTCCTACAACTCTACAATCACCCAATGAAGAAAAAATAGAACAGCTAAACAGACCAATTACAGGCAGGGAAATTGAAATGGTAATCAAAAACCTCCCCAAAAACAAAAGCCCAGGACTTGATGGATTTACAAATGAATTCTACCAAACATTCAGAAATGAATTAGTGCCTATCCTTCACAAACTCTTTCAAAAAATTGAGAAGGAAGGGATAATATCGAATACGTTCTATGAAGCCAACATTACACTAATGCCAAAACTGAACAAGGACAACACAAAAAAAGAAAACTACAGGTCAATTTCTCTAATGAACATGGATGCAAAAATCCTCAAAATTTTAGCTACCAGAATCCAACAACATATCCATAAGATAATTCACCACCACGACCAAGTAGGATTTATTCCAGGGACACAAGGATGGTTCAACATCTGAAAATCTATCAACATAATCCAACACATCAACAAAAAGAAATATAAAAACCACACAGCTCTCCATAGTGGTTGGACCAGTTTGCACTCCCACCAACAGTGCAGGAGAGTTCCTTTTTCTCCACATCCTCGCCAACATTTGTTGTTGCTAGTTTTTTTAATATGTGCCATTCTCACTGGTGTAAGATGGTATCTCATGGTAGTTTTGATTTGTATTTCCCTGATTACAAGTGATGTTGAACATTTTTTCATATGCCTGTTGACCATTTGCATTTCTTCTTCAGAGAAGTTTCTTTTTAGCTCTTCTGCCCATTTTTTGACAGGATTATTTTCTTTGTTGTTGTTTAGTCTCATCAGCTCTTTGCAGATTTTTGTGATGAGTCCTTTATCATTAGTGTTGTGTGCAAAAATGTTCTCCAAGTTGGTGGGGTTACTTGACCTACTAAACATAGAGCTTCCATATGATCCAGCAATTCCACTCCTAGGTATTTACCCAAAGGACACAGAAACATCAATTCCAAAGAGCACCTGCACCCCTATGTTTATTGCAGCACTATTTACAATAGCTAAGCTTTGGAAACAACCCAAATGCCCAAAAATAGATGACTGGATCAAGAAGATGTGGTATATATACACCATGGAATATTACTCAGCATTCAAAAAAGATTAACACATGCAATTTGCAGCAACATGGATGGCGCTGTAAGGGATCATGCTCAGTGAAATAAGCCAGAAAGAAAAAGGAAAATACTGGATGGTCTCACTCATAGCAGGAATCTAGAAAACTTAAGTAAGGGACCAGGAAAATGAATAACTATAAGAAAGTGAAAATCAAAATCAACAAAAAACTATGAACCAGTGACACTTAATGGGGGGTGGGGGCGGGGAGGGGAGGGATTAGGGTCAAAATAAGGGGGTTGCAATTGTATGGGGAATATAAAAATAAAATTTATTTAAAAAATATAAAAACCATATGATAATATCAGTAGGTGCTGAGAAAGCTTTTGACAAAGTACAACACTCATTTATGATAAAGGCCCTTGAAATTCTTAGAATACAAGGAACATACCTCAATATCATAAAGGCCATATATGACAAGCCCATAACCAGTATCATTCTCAATGGCAAAAAGCTGAAAGTGCTTCCATTAAGATCTGGAACAAGACAAGGATGTCCACTCTTACCACTGCTTTTCAATATAATACTGGATCTTAGCCAGAGCAATAAGACAAGAGAAAGACATACAAGGAATCCAAATAAGGAAGGAAGAAGTTAAACTATCAATATTTGCAGATGATATGATGATATACAACCCCAAAACTCCACAGAAAAACTAATTAAACTAATCAATCAGTTTAGTAAAGTGGCAGGATACAAAATCAACACGTAAAAATCAGTACCCTTCCTATACACAAACAATAAATCTGAAGAAGAAGAAATTTAAAAAATCCCTTTTATTATTGAAACAAAAGAAAATCAAATACTTGGGAATAAACCTAACAAAAGAGGTAAAGGACCTATACAAAGAAAACTATAAAATACTGTTAAAAGAAATAGAAGAAGACACAAAGAAATGGAAAGACATCCCTTGCTCATGGATTGGAAGAAATAACATTATTAAAATGGCCATCTGATTAAAAGCAATTTACAGATTCAATGCTATTCCTATCAAAATTTCAATGTCATCCTTCAAAGAAATAGAACAATTATTGATGAAATTCATATGGAAGCACCAAAAACCCCGAATAGCCAACGCTCTCCTGAAAAAAAAGGGAATGGAGGCACCACATGACCAGACTTCAAACTATACTACAAAGCCATAATCATCAAAACTGCATGGTATTGGAACAAGACCAGACACATGGACCAATGGAACCAAATAGAAAATTCAGAAATAAACCCACAGATTTATGTTCAACTAATCTTTGACAAAGGAGCAAAGATTATGCATTGGAGCAAAGAAAGTTTTGTTCAATAAATGGTGCTGGGAAAAATGGGTCACTACATGAAAAAGAATGAAGCTTGACCACTACCTCACACCATGCACAAAAACCAACTCAAAATGGATTAAAGAACTAGACATAAGACCTAAAACCATAAAATATATAGAAGAAAATATAGGTGAAACACTACATGACATGCACCTCAAAGACATCTTTACAGACACATCGCCCAAAGCAGTGTTAGTGAAGGCAAAGATAAACAGATGGGACTACATCAAATTAAAGAGCTTCTGCACAGCAAAAGAGACAATAACCAAAACAAAGAGAAACCCTACCGACTGGGAGAACATTTTTGCACACAACAGTAATGATAAAGGACTGATCACAAAAATCTACAAAGAGCTGATGAGACTCAACAAAAACAAAGAAAATAATCCAGTCAAAAAATGGGCAGAAGAACTAAAAAGACATTTCTCCAAAGATTAAATGCAAATGACCAACAGACATATGAAAAATGTTCAACATCACTTGTAATCAGGGAAATGCAAATCAAAACTACCATGAGATACCATCTTACACCAGTGAGAATGGCACATGTTAAAAAAAACTAGCAACAACAAATGTTGGTGAGGTTGTGGAGAAAAAGGAACTCTCCTGCATTGCTGGTGGGAGTGCAAACTGGTCCAACAACTATGGAAAGCTGTGTGGAGATTTCTTGAACTACTAAACATAGAGCTTCCATATGATCTAGCAATTCCACTCCTAGGTATTTACCCTAATGACACAGAAACATAATTCCAAAGGGCACCTGCACCTCTATGTTTATAGCAGCATTATTTACAATAGCTAAGCTATGGAAACAACCCAAATGTCCAAAAATAGATGACTGGATCAAGAAGATGTGGTACATATACACAATGGAATATTGCTCAGCAATCAAAAAAGATAAACTCATGAAGTTTGCAGCAACATGGATGGAGCTAGAAGGGATCATGCTCAGTGAAATAAGTCAGAAAGAAAAAGAAAAATACCGGATGGTCTCATTCATAGAAGGAATTTAGAAAATCTTAATAAGGGACCAGGAAAAAGACTAATTAATGCAAAGTAAAAATCGAAATCAACAAGAAACTATAAACCAGAGACACACCATGGGGTGGGGCTAGAGGGAAGGGGAAAGAAAGGACTAGGGTCAAAATAAGGGGGGTGCAATTGTACGGGGAATATAACCAAAATGATAATGTATACATTGTGCAAAAATGAAAAATGATGTAAGAATTATATAAATTAAAATATTAATTAAAAAAATAAAATCTTTATCAGATAATTTTTAAAAATTAAAAAAATAAAGACTTCTCCAATCACACAGTTTCTCCTCATTATGTGTCAGATAAAGCACTTGTAAGAAATTCCTAAGTCTTATTTCTTTTTCTATGCACACAAAATTTAACAATTACAATACCAGATAATGCTTAATGCTCATGCCACACAAAAAATGATCCTAGAATTATTCTGTAGAAAACTGATATCATAAAACAAGAATGTGTACTTAATTCCACTTATGCATGCAATCCCTTGCATGGCCAATTCTAGTATTGGTTACCAAAACCAATTTCTTTTTTTCAAAGTCTCTCATAAATCCTGAAAACATACCAATCAGCAACACAAATATTCAATTATTGGGATGTTTCCACTCCACTATCTCAGGCAAAATTGATACATCAATGGAGATCAAATCAGGGATATAAGAACATTTAACACAATTTCTATGCAGTCAATCCAAATGTGTCATTTCCTAACTAACATGGCATCATTCAAGGCTATTGATCCTGGTATGAGAACAAAAATTGCCATGCAACTGGTCTGACTTGCAACATAGTAAATCAAAGACCAGTCAGGAATAAAGCACATAACTAAGAGTAAAGGAATCAATCAACTGACATGCTACAGCTGAACCAATCTGGAGGGTCTATAATTCATATAGTTAACATCATTTCCATGATATCCAGAATGGTAGGTGCTCCAGATATCATGGAAATGATGTTAATTATACAAATTCTTTCTAAGACACTAACACAGCAGTTACCATATGTTAACATGTTTGACTTAATGGACTCAAACTTTTTTCACTCAAGTGTGTATTCAGCATGGGGGACCAAAGCAATAAATATTTCCTTCTCTTACAGTGTGATTACCACATAAACTACCAGATATGGCATGGTTGTCCAAGTTCCAGTCCCCAATGGCAGACATTCAAGACAAATCACCATAGGTGGGATTTAAATTTCCAAAAGGCAAACAAATTACTTGTCTTAACATTGGTCTTGCCCAGGGGCCATGTGACTCAAGCCTCTGTCTATGAGGGAAGACATGCACTCACCTCAGATGATTGAGAACATGGGGAAACCCTCCAGAGAACATGTCACTGAAAAACACAAAGAAGGAAATAGAGCTAAGTAATAGACTATAATAGGACCTCCAATAATCATGTATGAATTAATAACACAAGCCACACCATGAAAAGGTCTGACCATGTGAATACTATAGTCAGGCAGAGCCACACAGGATTTTCTTAATCAGTTATCTACTTCAAACAAAATACCATTTCAGCACAAGGAAAATATAACTCAATGATCCTGCTGCAGGAGAGTAATCTATTGGGTCTCAGATGACACCTGCAAGAGATTTTTGGTCACCATCTCTCTTAAGCCATTAAGAGTTCTCATCATTGACCCAAATAAGGCATTCTGTAGATTTCCATAAACTTGCATCTAAATATGCTTACCATAGAAGAATTCTGAAGAATATAACACAGGTGTATATGAATTACACTATCTTAGTTGCTGAAAGTTGGTGAAGCAGAATTTGCCCAGGATCAGCATGCACGTTTGGTATTTCAGGATGACAGTTCTAGGTAGAATACAGATGGACAACTGTCAAAAAAGCTACTTCTGGAGTTGTGTCTTTAGCATGCAACTCCATTATATTTCCATTAACCATTAAAAATAAATATATTAAAGTACAATATGATGAATGAATGAATTTTTTAAAAATGAATGAACAAACACATAAATGAAGATAACATTTAACATTTGTTAGATAATCAATGAGAGACCTCCACTGAGAACATATGGACAAAAAACAGCTGACTAAATCATTAGTGAGTGGAGGCTAAAATTGCTCCAGGCCTCTCAAGACAATTCTAGGAAAGTTCATAGAAGGGTCTTTTTCAGCAGTGATGTCCTTGTATAAGCAGTCTTTTCATGAAGATAAGAACTAAATTGGTATTCAAATGGACAAACTTGGGTCCACTACACAGATTGAGCTACTTAGGAATGACTGACATCACCAGAGGCCAGGAGAACTAAAATCGAATGGTGAAGCCCTATGAATCCAAAGATAGCTGTGGCCATTGAATTGAAATGTCTCAATAATGTTATCTAAGATACATTCACGGAAAGACTAGCTCCCATATTTCACCCTCACCTGCACATCAGGGACTTATACATTCTCTATCAAAATTTATTCTGAGACATCAGTGCCTATCCCAACTCTTGAGTACAATATTGTACTTAACCTGTCAGCACACATACTCCATATTCGCAGGGCAGGCAGCAAACTGAAAATTACCTACTTTACAGCTTACTTCACTTCAGCATTATGGATATACTTTCACTGTCCATAGCTCCTAGCTTGCAGGACTGACACTCAAGGATAAATCAAAGCCACATGTGCATCTCAGATCCAAAGTGGTGGTGGATATATTTACTGACATAAGGGTGGACACCCCATGAATCCAATGTTGCGTGTGATCTCTATAAGAGCAGATATGTGCTCACCTGGCATGATTGCAGCCACAGCAAAACATTCAAGGAACTGAAAGATAGAAAGACACACAAGAAGGATAAAAGAGTTAAGGAATGACTCTCTGGTGGACCATTTTAAGAACATACAGAGTTGAAAAACAAGCTTAAACCCTGGGCATATCTTGACATGGGCCCCGTAGAACCACAAGATATGTTCAAGCAATCATCCGCAAATCCACTGGTCAAGGGTGTAAACACAGATCCCCAACATATGGCCAAGGATCAAACCAAACTGGGCCTCAGATGAGTCCTGCAAGAGTTTGATGTTTTTGCCATCACAGCTCCTCAGCCATTTTTTCTCATCATTGACCCAAGTAAGGCAGTCTGCACATCTCACAATTATCCCCATCAAATATATTTACCATGGATTCTGGAAACGAAGATAGAAGGAGGGTTGAATTTCTGTGTCTTAGCTGCAGAACATGATTGTCCTCTTTATAACAGGATCAGCAGGTCAAAAAGAGATCTTTGGTAGAGATAAGGAAGACAGCTGTCAGAAAATCTATTCAATCACTTGAGAATTGTGCCTCAAGCACAAACTCCTATAGAGATAAATTCTATTATGTAAATAGGTATGTAAATAGTAAGAATAAATGCATAACATACAACACATCAAAGTGAAAAATACAAAATTGATTTCAATAACAATTGATCATTATGGATCCTTATCAGAGGCCATGCAGTCTTTCATAAAGACTATTTTATAAATACTATTTCATAAATACTATTTTAATGAGTACCATTGTTTTACACCTTCGTTAATATTCTCACAGTATAGGATTTCCTCAGTCACCATTGCTCTTCCACCACCAAAGCACTCGTAGACCTCCACCAGAGTCCAATGTGCTCTCTGCTGCCTCCCCCATTCTCACTACACCACTTGGCTCCCACTCTGGATGCCTCAGCTCTATTTCAAAGGTTTTACAGTTTGTCTTTGGCTGATCCTTTCTTTTGTTTCTCTATATTCCACATATAAGTAACACCATCCAGTATTTATGTTTCTCCTTCTATGGATTACCATTTTTACAGAGGCCCAGCACATAGGCTTCTTCAATCACAGAGTTTCCTCTCTGTAGGTATCAGATAATGCATTTCTCAGTAATTCCTCAGCCTAATTTCTTGTCTATGCACTCAAAAGATATTAGTTACAATACTAGATGGAGTTTTGGCCTCTTTGGTGGCCTAGGGGTTGTCTCAGAACTATCACCACTACAATCTAAGTTCAACTCCAGCCAGGGAACTAAGACACATATGGTGCAGCAGACCTCTCCTGTCTTGACCGCTGCTTCTCCTAGCAGTGTATTCAGTAGATCTGCCGGTTCTTCTCCCCACTCTGTCTTTAGTAAATCTTTTCACCATGCCCCACTCCTGTCCCTACAACTCTGGCTTACACCCCAGTTCTTCTACAAAATAAGTAAATAAATATAAAAAATATTAGATGGTGTTAATGCTCAAAGGTATATGAAAAATGATCTTGGAATTAATTCATTAGAAAAACTGGTACCAGGGAATGTGAATATGTGTTCACCTTCACTCATGGAGGCAAGCTCTAGCATGGCCAATTTCATAATTGGTTCCCCACAACCAATTTCAGTTTTGCAAAGTCCCTTACAAATCCTGACAAACTAATGCAGAACACAGCAGTTACTATATCTTAAGAATGTTTGACTTTGTTCACTTAAGTGTGAATGCAGCATGGGGGATCAGAACAATAAATATTTCCTCCACATAGAGTGTGATGACCATGTAAGGTATAGGATAAGGCTTAACTGTCCAGAATTGCAATTTTTCATGGTGGACACTCATGAGAAATTACCACAGGTAGGACTGAAATTCCTGAGTCCAGTGTTGGGTGTGATCTCTACCTATGATGTTAGGCAAACACTCACCTATGATAATTGAGGCCACAGCAAGTTCTTCAAAGAACATCTCACTGAAAAATAGACACACAAGAAGCATAAAAGAACTAAGGAATGGCTCTGATGGTGGACGATTTGAGAACATACAGATTAGGAAATCATGTGAATTCCACCTATACTGCAAATAGAGTCACACAAGATGTGCTCAAGCAATTGTCTGCCTCCAAATCACAGCACACACTGGTCAAGGAAGCAAACAATGATCCTCAACATGCTGCCAAGGATCAGGACTTCATTGGGCCTCAGATGGGTCCTACAAGATTTTATTTGGCCATCACAGCTCCTCAGCCATTTTTTCTCTTCATTGACCCAAGTAAGCAGTCTGCACATCTCAATATGATTCCTTTTAAATATACATACCATAGCTGATTCTGGAAAAGCAGATGCAAGGAAGGTTGAATTCATGTGAATTGGCTACAGGATACACGATTGTCTTCTCTTGTGCCAGGGTCAGTGAGACAGTAGAGATCTTTAGGGAAACAGTTCCTTGGTAGAGATGAGAAATATAGGTGTCAGGAAATCTGCTCAATCACTTGAGAATCATGCCTCAAGCTCAATAAATACTATTTAATAAATCATAAATGCCATTTAATAAATCAATATGTAGATATTGAATAAATACATACAACAATAACACATAAAGACTGAAGAAGCAAAATACATTTAACATATACATCAATTAATCAATAAGGATCCATATAGGAGGCCAAAAACTCCTGACTTCCCTTTTCAAAGAAGCCCAGCACATAAGCTTCTCCAATCACACAGTTTCCTCTCTGAATGTGTCAGATAATGCACTTCCCAGTAATTCCTCAGTCTCATTTCTTGTCTATGAACTAAACAGGGAGTAGTTAGAATACTCGATGGAACTTAATGCTATGGGGATATGAAAAGTGATCTTGCAATTAATTCTTTATCAAACTGATATCAGGAAACATGAATAAATGCCCACCTCCTTTAATGCAGGGGAACTCTAGCATGTTTCATTTCAGTACTGGTTCCTCAAACTAATTATTGTTTTGCAAAGTCCCTAACAAACCCTGGCAAAATATACTAATCATCAATACAAATATTCCACCATTGGGATCAATTTCCACTCAGTACATCAAGCAAAAGTCATAACACAATGCAGATCAAATCAGGGATTTGAGGATTTTTAATACAATTTCTTTTCTTATAAGTAAGAATTATTTTAAATGTATTTATTTTTTAAAGATTTATTTATTTATGCATACAAGAACTGGGATATAGGGCAGAGGTGCAGGAGGGTGAGAGGATTCACCAGAGACAGAGTGGGGAGCAGAACAGGCAGATTGACTGAAAACACTGCTGAGGGGAGCAGGGGGCAAAACATGCTGCACCATGTGGGTATCTCCCTGGCCAGCTGGGGATTGAACTCATGCTGCAGAGGCCCTGGATAGCTTCTTAGTGCTGTACTTAACCCCTTGTGCCACCAGGGAGTCCCTATTATTTATTAATGTACCATTGTTTAACATCCTCATTAGTGTTTTAGAAGTACAGGATTTCCCCCTGATATGTAATCACCTTATAGCACCCACCCCCAAAGCACCCATATTCCTCCAAAATAGCGTAGTGTTCTCTCTCCCTACACAGATCTCACACACACCCCTCTTTTTCTGGGTATAACACATTTAAAAATGGTATTTCCTGGTAAGGATGCGATCATTTAAGGGTGTTTGTCTGATTGTGAAGAACAACTGGTCTGAATTGTGACATACTAAATCAAAGACACATCAGAAATAATGGTCATTACCAGGAGTACAGGATTTTTTTTGACTGAATTCCAATCCATGTAGAGGGTTTGTCATTCGGGAAGCTAGTATTTCAAATAGTCCTACAACTAAGAATCATGATTGGATACATTTCTGATTATCATCTTCTGGCTATCATGGGCATATCCTCACTATAAGAATTCTTTCTACGACAATAACACATAACACAGAGCTACCATATTATAAATATGTTTGGCTAACTGACCTCAAACTTTCAAAACTCAAGCATGAATAGTGCAATAGGAAACAAGGCAATAAGTATTTCCTTCTCTTACAGTGTGATCACCATGAAAGGTATAGGATAAATCTTGGCTGTCTATAGTGGCAATCCTACAGAGCAGACAGTCATGAGAAAATCACCACAAGTGGGAATGAAGTTCCCAATAGGTGTACAAGCTAGATATTTCCTTAACAATGGTCTCACGCAGGAGTCGTGTGACCCTGGTCTCACTCTAGAAGGCAGAAATCCACTCACCTCAAATGATGAAGCCCGTGGTGAAACCCTCCACATAACATGTCACTGAAAGACACAGAGAGAAACAAAGCTAAGGAATGGAGACTTCAACAATGAGGTATGGATTGAGAACACAAGCTACACCATGAGCAGATCTTTACCATGGGAAGCCAATAGCTTGGCAGAATTTGCTCAAGCAATTGTTTATCCCAAACAAAATACAATCCAACACAAGGAAATTACATCTCAAACACTGCCACAGGAGAGTAGCCTTTTGGGCCTCAGATGACACCTGTAAGAGATTTTTGGTCACCATCTCTCTTAAGCCATTAAGAGTTCTCATCATTGACCCAAATAAGTTATTATGTAGGTTTTTATACACTTGCACCTAAAAATGCTTACCACAGCTGGATTCTGCAGAATGGAATACAGGTGTTTTTGAGTTTTTGTGTCGTCCTGTTGCTGGAAGTTATGGAAGCAAATTTGCCCGGGATCACATCAAGGTGACAGTTTCTAGGTAGAATGAAGATGGATAGCTATCAAAAGATCCACTCAACCTCTCTGGAATTGTGTCTTTATAATGTAAATCCATTACATTCTCATTGTAAATTAAAATAAATATATTAAGGGATAAATGAATGAATAAAGAAATGAATGAGTAAACATAAACGAATGCATGAATATATGTATACACATATGCATGTGTATGTGTATGTGTATATATATACACATATGTGTATAAATATACATACATATATATATATATATATATATACACACACACACATTTAAGAATATCAATGAGAGAAACAGAACTAAGAATCTGCCCCAATGAGACCTCCTTCTTAAACTTATGGACTAAGAACAAATGACTAATTTATGAGAGGATCTCATTACATGATCACATAATGGATGTTATACTTGCACCAATGTCCTCATTATCATTCTAGAAAAGTTCATAGAGAATTTTAAAGCTTGATGTCATTGTTTAAGCATTTTTTTAATTGAGTAGAGAGACTTAATTGGGATACAAGAGGGTGAACTTGGGTCCACTATACAGATTGAGTTTACTTAGTAATACTGTTATCACTAAGAGCCCCAGAGAATTGGATTGAAATGGTGACTATTTAATAATGCCAAGAGATGACTTTTGGCCCATGGAATGAATACTCGACAGGGTCTTCCAAGAGACATCCATGGAACAGATTAGCTCCTGTGTCTCACCCTCACCTCAACTATTCCACACCATGAACATATACCTACAAATAGAAATTGATTCTGAGACACCAGTACATTTCTCAGCAGTTATCTTCCCTCAAACATACTTGAGTTATTGGCTTTAACACCTCAATGTACACAATGTGTTCCCAGAGGAAAATTACCTATTTTTACAGACTGTTTTCACTTCATCATTAAGGATACACTTCCACTGTCCATAGCTCTAGCTTGCAGAGTTGACACTCAAGAAGAAATCAAACACATCTATGTATTTCAGATACAAAGTTGCCTGAAATACACTTATTGAGCATAGGCTAGATTGTCCCTGAGTCCCATGTAGTGTGTGATCTCTACCTATGATGAGACAAACACTCACCTGTATAACTGAGGCCACAGCAAAATCTTCAAAGATCATCCCACTGAAAGATTGATAGAAACACAAGAAGAATAAAAGATCTAAGGGCTGGCTCTAAGGGACTGCTTTGAGAATACTTAGATTACAAAATATGTCTTAATGCTGAGCATATCTTAATAGGTGACCACCCACAGTCCAGGTAGCTCCACACAAGATGTGCTCAAGCAATTGTCTGCCCCAACCGTGAAGTATTTTGTTCAATGTGGCAGACAATGATCCTCAACATACTGTAAGGATCAAGACATAATTGGGCCTCAGATGGGTCCTACAAGATTTTATTTGGCCATCATAGCTCCTCAGCCATTTTTTCTCTTCATTGACCCAGATAAGATATTTCAATACTATTTTCATTAAATAAACTTACCATAGCTTATTCTGGAAATCAGACCCAAGGAGGGTTGGATATCTGAGTTTTCACTGTTGGACACGTGTCTGTCTTCTTTGTGCCTGGGTCAGCAGCACAGAAGGAGTTCTTTAGGGGCGACAGTACTTTGGTAGAGATGAGGAAGACAGCTATCAGGAAATCTACTCAATCACTTGAGAACTCATTCCTCTAGCATGAACTACTACAGATATATGTATACATTTAAGAAAGCATCGATGGCAAAAACAGAGTAAGAATATGCCCCTATTGTGGCCTCTTTCAAAAAATAATGGAGAAAAACAAATGACTAAATTTTGAGTGGGTTTCATTACATGATCATAGGGCAGAGAAAACTTTCTCCAACGTTCTCATCATCTTTCTAAAAAAAGGGGGGGATTTTATAGCTTGCTGCCTTTGCATCTTTTCTTGAGCAGAATAACTGTAACTGGGATTCAAGTGGATGAACTTAGGTCCACAATACAGATTGAGCTACATAGAAATAAATGGCACTACCAAGATCCCAGGATAAGTAAATTTAAATGGCAAATATTTAAGAATGCCAAGAGATGACTATTGGCCTTTGGAATGAATACTCAACAGGGTCTTCCAAAAGACAGCTTGGAACAGATTAGCTCTGTATCTTACCCACACCCTCAATTCTTTCTGCAACATGGACAGGCATATTGATTCTGAGACAACAATGTATTTAGCAGCAGTTATCTTTCTTTATGCATATTAGAGCTGCTGGCCTCAACTTTTGGATACACACACCTCAGTATGAATGGGTTCCCAGAGAAGAAATTACCTGCCTTTACAATCTTCTCCATTTCAGCATTAAGGATACACGTTTACCATCTATAACTTTAGCATTCAGGGCTGATTTTAAGGTGAAATCAAACCCATATGTATATTTCAGACAGAAAGTTGTGTGCAATATACTTGTTGACCTAAGACTAGACTCCTAAGACCCATGCTGTGTCTGATCTCTAGCTAGAATGAAAGAAAAACACTCACCTGTGATAATTGAGGCCACAGAAAATTCTTCAAGGTTCATCTCACTGAAAGATTGACAGACACACAAGAAGAATAAAATATCTTAGAAAAAGCTCTGATAGTGGAATTCTTTTACACAGCGATTACAATAACATGCCTAAACCCTGAGCACGTGTCACCACCCACAGTCCAGGTAGCTCCACACAAGATGTGCTCAAGCAATTGTCTGCCTCCAACCACAGCGCACACTGGTCAAGGAGGCAAACAATGATCCTCAACATGCTGCCAAGGATCAGGACTTAATTGGGCCTCAGATGGGTCCTACAAGATTTTATTTGGCCATCACAGCTCCTCAGCCATTTTTTCTCTTCATTGACCCAAGTCAGCAATCTGCACATCTCAATAAGATTCCCATGATATACACATACCATAGCTCATTCTGGAAATGCAGATCCAATGAGGGTTGAATTTCTGTGACTTCATTGTTGGACACGTGACTGTCTACTTTGTAGCAGGATCAGCAGGAAAAAAGGACATCTGTGGAGCAACAGTTCCTTGGTAGAGAAGGAAGACAGATATCAGGAAATCTACTCAATTACTTGAGAATAGCGCCCAAGTATGAACTCCTGCAGCTATAACTCTATTCAATAAATCAGTATATAAAGGAAGAACGAAGGCTTATCAGAGGAACACATAAACACTGATGAAATACAGAATACATTTAACATATCAGTCAACTTATCACTAAGGAACATATAGGAGGCCAAGAACTCCTGATATCCCTTTTTCACAGAGGCCCAGCACAAAGGCTTCTCCCAACGCACAGTTTCCCCTCTGTAGGTGTCAGATAATACACATCCCAGTAACTCCACAGGCTCATATCTTGTCTATACACTCAAAATGTAGTAGTTAGATACAAGGCAGGGTTTAATGGCCATGGGCACATGAAAAATGATCTTGGAATTAAATCATAGCAAATTGATATTAGGAATCCTATATATAGTCTATCCTCCACTCATCAGACAAGCTCTAGCATGGCCCATGTCAACACTGGTCCCCAAAACTCATTCTCTTACACAAAGCCCTCACAATACTGATAACATATCCAAACAACAAATGGAATATGTTTCCATTCCCCTACTTCGGGCTAAAGTCATATCACAATGGAGATGAAATCAGGGCTCTGAGGATTCTTAAGACATTTGTTTTTGGCTTAATAAGACTTAATTTTTATTTATTTATCATTTATTAAGGGATCATTAGTTTATATCCTAGTTAATGCTTTGGAAATATAGGGTTTCTCTACTCAGGTGTAGTCACCTTTTGGCACCCACCACCAAATCACCCATATTCCTCCACCATATCTAGGATGCTCCCTCTCCATAGAGATCTCACACCTGCTACTTCCCCTCTTTATGTAGCACATTCAAATGTGGTATTTCTTGCTTGGGATACCAGCATTTAAGGGTGCCAGTTCTGTTGTAAAAAGAAAAAATAGGTAAAAAGAAAAAAAATGGTCTGGCTTGCTACGTACTAAATCAAAGACCAGTCAGGAGTTATGGACATAAACAAGTCCATTCTGGGACCTTAAGCTAAGAGCCATGCATGGCTACATTTCTTAATATTATCTTCTAGATATCATGCTTAATTCCTCGCTATCAGAATTTTTTCTGAGATATGAATGCAGAACACGACAGTTGCCATATCTTAAGTACATCTGACTTACTGACCTCAAATTTCTTCACCGAAGTGTGAATGCAACATGGGGGACCAGAATAATATTCTTTCGCTTATAGTATGATAACCACATAAGTTATAGCATATGGTTTGGCTGTCCAAAGTTGCAATCACTATGGCAGACACACTGATAAATCACCACAGGTGGGACTGAAGTTCCCTATTGCCTTAACACTGGTCTCATGCAGAAGTTATGTGACACAGGTCTCTAGCTAAGAGGACAGACATGGAAGTCATTCAGATGATTAATCACATGGTGAGACCTTCCACAGAACATCTCACTGAAAGGCACAAAGAGAGAAACAGCTAAAAATGAACCCAATGGGGCCATTGGAGGTTTGGATTAAAACACAAGCTACACTATAAGCAGGTCTTCACCATGTGAATCCTTTAGCCTGGCAGAGCCACACAGGGTTTCCTTAATCAGTTGTTTACTTCAAACAAGATATCATTTCAAGCACAAGGAAATATAATTCAATGATCTTGCTGCAGGAGAGTAATCTATTGGGCCTCAGATGACACCTGCAAGAGATTTTTGGTCACCATCTCTCTTAAGCCATTAAGCATTCTCATCACTGACCCAAACAAGTTATTTTGTAGGTTCTGATACACTTGCACCTATATATGCTTACCACAGCTGAATTATGAAGAATGGGGTACAGGTATTTTTGAGTTTTTGTGTCTTCCTGTTGCTGGAAGTTATTGATGCAAATTTGTCCAGGATCAGCATGCATATTGGCTACTCAAGGTGACAGTTTCTATGTAGAGTGAAGAAGGACATCTATCAAAAAAAAAAAACAACACAATATCTCTGATATTGTCTCTAGCATTATAGTCCCATTAACCATTAAAATAAATAAATAAAAGAATAAATGAATGAAAAAATAAATGAATTAACACATGCGACTGCATGAATATATTGATGATTAATATGTACATATAAGAAAATATCAATGAGAGAAACAGCACTTAAAATATGCCCCAAACTCATGTACTGAGAGGAAATGACTAAGGTATGAGATTATCACATTATGTAATTACAAAATGGATGTTATACTTGCACCAACATTCTCCTTATCATTCTAGAAAAGTTCATAGAAATAATTTTAAAGCTTGATGTCATTGTTTAAGGATATTTTCTTAAGTAGAGGTGCTTAATTGGGATACAAGAGGACAAACATGGGTCCACTACACAGATTGAACTACATAGTAGTAACTGGTATCACCAGGAGTCCAGAATAAGTGAATTGAAATTGTGAAGAATAAAGAACGTCAAAAGATGACTTTTGGCCATTGGAATGAATACTCAACAGGGTCTTCCAAGAGACATTCATGGAAAAGATTAGCTCCCGTGTCACACTCACTCTCACCCACTGTACACTGTGGACAGATAGTTTCCTACTGAAATTGATTCTGAATTACCAAGACATTTCCCAGCAGTTATCTTCCTCAACCTTTGTACACACACACCTCAAAGTTCACAATGGGTTCCCAGAAGAGAAATTACCTATTTTTACAGTCTGCTCCACTTCATCATTAAGGATACACTTCTACTGTCCATAGCTCTAGCTTGCAGAGCTGACACTCAAGGAAAAATCAAACCCATATATACATTTCAGATACAAAGTTGTTTGCAATATATTTGTTGAGCATAGGTGGAACTCCCTGAGCCCCAAGTTGTATGTGATCTCTATAACGGCAAACACTCACCTGTCATAACGGAAGTTACCACAAATTCTTCAAAGAACATCTCACTGAAAGACAGACACACAAGAAGAATGAAAGACCTAAGGATTGGCTCTGATCTTGGATTGTTTTGAGAATATAAAATTATAAAAACACATCTAAGCCCTGACCATATCTTGACGTGTATCTTCCAGGCGAGCTACACAAGATATGATCAAGTAATTTTCTGCCTCTTGCCACACAGTCACTGGTCAAGGAGGCAAACAATGATCCTCAACATGCTACCAATGATCAGAACTTAATTGGGCCTCAGATGGGTCCTACAAGATTTTTATTTGGCCATCACAGCTCCTCAGCCATTTTTTCTCTTCATTGACCCAAGTAAGCAGTCTGTACATCTCAATATAATTCCCACGAAATATACATACCATAGGTCATTCTGGAAATGCAGATGCAGCGAGGGTTGAATTTCTGTTTTTTTGCTGTTAGACATGGAATGTCCACTTTGTAGCAGGATCAGCAGGAAAAAGTAGAGGCAACTGTTCCTTGGTAAAGAAAAGGAGACATCTGTTGGGAAATCTACTTAATTACTTGAACCTTGAGTTTCAAACATAAACTCCTGTACATATATATTCTGTTCAATAAATCAGTATATAGTTAGAATTAATGCATATCACAATAACACAGACATTCTTATGAAATACAAAATACATTTAATACATCAATCAATTAATTATTCAGAATCAATGGAGGAGGTCAAAAACTCCTGATTTCACTTTTCACAGAGGCCCAGCACTTAGGCTTCAATCACAGAGTTTCTTCTCTGTAGGTGACCGATATTCACCTTCCCAGTAACTCCACACCCTCATTTCTTGTCTATGTGCTCAAAAAGCAGTAGTTATAAATCTCAGTAGGGCTCAATGTCCTTTTGTGCACACACACGCACACGCATGCACACACACACAATGATATTGGAATTAATTCATTAGAAACTGGTGTCAGGTATCCTAAATATGTGCCCACCTTCACTCATCAGGCAAACTCCAGCAGGACCCATTTCGACATGGGTGCCAAAACTAATTTCTCTTTTGCGAAGTGCCTCACAATTCCTGACAAAATATCCCAATAATGAATGCAAATGTCCACCAATTTCCATTCTCAGAATCCAGCAAAACTGATATTACAATGGTTCTCAAACATGGTTCTCAGAATTGTTGCACCTTGCTATCCAGTGCATTCAAATATGACATTTCCTGTCATATTTGATATGACAGGAAAGATATATGCTAGTATAAGATAATAGCATTGTTTCAGGCTTTTGGTCTTGTTGTGAAGAACAAATTTGGGATATAGCTGGCCTGATTTGGTGACTCACTAAATCAAAGACCAGTCAGGAATAACAGACAAACCCAAGAGTATAGGATTTATTAAATTGAGGAGCTGAAGGGGAACCCATCTCAAGAACCTGCCATTCTGAGAGCCAAAAGTTCAAATGGCCCTCCAGCTAAGTACCATGGATGGATATATTTGTCAATATCACCTTGTTGATATTGTGGGTATGATTATTCACTCTAAGAATTGTCTCTGAGACATTAATGCAGAACGTAACAGCTACCGTATCTTAAGAATGTTTGACTTCCTGGGTCTCAACTTTCTTCACTCAAGTGTTAATGTGGTATGGGGGAACACAACAATAAATATTCCTCCTTTTACAAGTGTGATCACCACATAAGGTATAGGATATGATTTGTCTGTCCAGAGTTGTAATACTTAATGGTGGACCTTCGTGAGAAATTATAGGGTATAATATAGGATCTATTTTCCTATATCACATATAGGATCTAATTTCCCAAAAGAAATAACATTACCTATTATTTTAACAATGGTCTTGCCCACAGGACATGTCTCAGGTCTGTCTGTGTGAGGGCAGATATCTACTCACCTCGGGTGACTCAGCATGTGTTGAAACCCTCTGCAGAACTTTTCACTGAAAGACACAAAGAGAGAAGAGATACTAAGGAATGGAACCTCCAGTGATGAGGTATGAATTAAAAACACAAGCTACACCATGAAAAGGTCTTCACCAGATGAAGCCAATAATCAGGCAGAGAGCCACACAGAATTTCGTCAAGCAATTGTTTATCTCAAACAAAATACGATTGTTTATCTCAAACAAAATACGATTTCAACAGAAGGAAAATACACCCAACCATTGTGCCCCAAGAAGTAACCTACTGGGCCTCAGATGACACCTGCAAGAGATTTTTGGTCACCATCTCTCTTAAGCCATTATGAGTTCTCATCATTGACCCAAATAAGTTACTCTGCAATTCTCTATAACATGTTCCCAAACATTGTCTCCTGAATATGCTTACCACAGCTGCATTCTGCAGAATGGAATACAGGTGTCTATGAGTTCCCGTGTTGTCCAGTTGAAGGAAGTTCCCAGGGTCAGCATGCAGATTGGGTACTTCATGGTGACAGATGCTAGGTAGAGTGTAGGACAGCTGCAAAAAACAAACAAACAAAAAAAAACTACTCACCTGCTATGGAATTGTGTCTTTAGTATGCAATTCCTTTACATTTCCATTAAGAACTAATTATATATATACTAATATATATTATATATAGTAATATATATATTGCTATATATACTATATATAAATATATACTAATATATACTAATATATATTAGTATATATTAATATATGTTAATATATATACTAATATATAAATATATATGTACAATACAATAAATGAATGAATGAAAAAATAAATGAAAACCACAAATTTTAATAAATAATATATCAGTAATGAAGGTATAAATATATGCATTTTAAAAAACATCAATGAGAAAAGCACAGCAAACTAACTGACCTGATTTGGGCCTCTTATAAAATATATGTCCTAAGAAAAAATAAACAACTTAGTCATGAAAGGGACTTGAAAACATTATCGTACAGTGGAGGTTAAGTTGCTCCATTGTTCTCAACATGATTCTATGAAAGTTCATAGAAGCCTTATTTCTTAAGCTGGGATGGTTTTGTTTAATCATCTTTGCTTTTTTTTTTTTTAACATTTTTTTAAAGATTTATTTGTTTGTTTATTTATTTATTTATACAAGCACTGGGTACAGTCAGAAGTGCAGGAGGGTGAGAGAATTCACCAGAGCCAGAGCCGGGAGCAGAGCAGGCAGAAGGAACCGAAGTACACTGCTGAGGGGAGCAGCGGGCGGCAGGAGAGGTCTGCGCGCCATGTGGGACCCTCCTCTGGTGGCAGGGGGGCAGCCGGGGATCGAACTGGTGCCACAGAGGCTGCGGACAGCTTCGCAACCCAGCCCTCAACCGCTGTGCCATCGGGGAGGCCCTAATCATCTTTTCTTAAAGAGAAGAACTTTAACTGGGATTTAAGTGGACCTATTGGGCCTACTATACAAAAGGGGCTACTAAGGAAGAGCTACCATCACCTGGAGCCCAGGAGTCTTGGAATTAACATACAGATGACCTTTCAATCCTCAGAAGTGGCTTTTGGACATTAGAATGAAAGTTCAACAGGGTCTTCCAAGACATCCATGAAAGAGATCAGTTCCTGTGTCTCATATGCCCCATCCACACCTGTACACAATGGACAGGTACATTACCTATGAAGATTGATTCTGAGACTTTTATGCATATCCCAGCTTTTATCTTCCCTAAAGCATCATGGGGTTTGGCCTCAACCTTTGCACACACAGACCTCAATGCAGAAAGTGGGTGCACAGAGGAGAAATATTTTATTTTTACAGTCTGCTCCATTTCAGCATTATGGATACACTTTCACTGTCCATAGCTCTAGTTTGCAGAACTAACACTCAAGGAGAAATCAAAATTACAAGTGTATTGCAGATATAAAGTATTGGAATATGCTTATTGATTTAAGGCTCGATTCCCACTAGCTCACTGATGTGTGTTATCTTTATCCATGATGACGTATATACTCTCACCAGTGATAATTGAGGCCACAGGTAAACCTTCAAAAGACCAGCTCACTGAAAAACACACATGAAGCATAAAGGAGCTAAAGAATCAATTTGATTATGGACTGATTGAGGACATACAAATAAAAAAATGGATGGAACTAGAAGGAATTATGCTCAGTGAAATATGCCAGAAGGAAGAAGAAAAATATAAGATGGTTTCACTTATAGGAGGAATATAGGGGAACCTAATAAGGGATCAGGGAAATAATAATAATAATAAATAAATAAAACAAAATTAACAGGCAACTATAAATCAGAGACATTTTGTAGGGGAGAGGGAGGGGGATCAAAACAGGGGAGGGAAGAGCACAAGGGCCTATGGTGATGTGATACGGGTGATGTGGTGCTGGGAATTTTACAGGGACCACATTTGAGAAGAGAAAGCATACATTGTGCAAAAATGAACACTGATATAAAATAGAAATAAATAAATAATAAATAAATAACAAGCCTGAAGCTCGAGCGTATCTTGTCATGACATCGCCCATAGTAGGATTAGAGCCATACAAGATGCGCTCAATTTTTAGCCTCCAATCACAAATACCTTTAGTCATGGAGGAAAATAAAGATCCCCAACATACTGCCAAGGATCATCATCTAACTGGGCCTCAGATGAGTCCTGTAAGAGTTTGATGTTTTGGCCATCATCTCCTCAGCCATTGTTTTTTCTCATCATGGACCCAGTTAAGGCTCTTTGAACATCTTAATGGTATTTCCCTTAATTACACTTAACCAAATATGGATGCAGAAAATGAAGTATCAAAGAGGGTATGAATTTCTGTGTCTCCTACATGCTGGACATTTTGCTGTCAGTTTATACCAGGAATAGCAGGAAAAAAAGGAGATCATGGCAACAGTTCCTTTGTAGAGATGAGGAAAAGAGTTGTCAAGAAAAATTACCCATCACTCAGAGTATCGTGCCTTAAACAAATCTTACAGGTTTCACTGGAGTATTCAATAACTCAATTAGTAAGTAGTGAATTAATAGAAAGGATAATGCATAAACATGAACATATAAATGTTGATGAATTACAACACACATTTTACATATTAGTCAATCATCAAAGATCAATTAAGAACACCTACTTCTCTTGATTTCCCTCTTAGTGGAAAATATAGAAGTAGGCTTCTACAGTCAGAAATATCTCCTGTCAGCTTCTGAAGTTTCATTTCTTGTCTTTACATAAATGAATAGACTTGAAATACTAGTTGGTGTCTAATGACCATGAGCACACCAAAATATCCATGGCATTCATTCTTTATAAAACTGGTATCAGGAAACATCAAATTGTGCTCACATTCATGTAGGTAAAATCTTGCACTGTCAACTTTACCATGTTTCCCAAAATTACTTATCTTTTCAGTGTCCCTCACAAGTCCAACACCTCCCAATCAGCAATGCAAATACCCACCGTCAGGATGTAAGTTCTCACTCCTATATTTTGGGCAAATGTGATATCATGATATTTTGTTCTAGAGTCTTCTCAGCATCAATTCTAAGTAATTCTTTCAAATGTATTCTTTCTTGAGGAGTATGCAATTTTCTAGGGACATGTATCCCGTTGTGAAGTATTGAAATTGCATGACTACTCCCTGATTGGTGAATACTAGTTGAAAGGTCAGTCACAAATAAATAACATAACCAAGTACAAAGGAGTCATTAAATTTCCATGTTGTAGACAACCCATCCACAGACCCTGCCATTCTGAGAGCTAAAAGTTCAAGAGGGTCCTCATTAATGCCATGGATGAATTCATTTCTGAGTCTATCCTCTACATATTAGGAGCCTCAATCTCACTATGGGAATTGTTTTTCAGACACCAATGTGGAAGCCAGTAGTTATCATGTCTTAAGTATGTAGGAGTTACTGGCCATATATGAATATTATATGCAGGACCATAGCAGTAAAAATGACCTCTTCTTGCAGTATGATTATCACATAATGCGTAAAGTTTGGCCACTCACAGTATCAATCTCTTTAAGATGACTCATGGGAAATCACCCCAAGTGGTACCTAGACTCCCAAATGTTGTGTAATACTTTATAGCTTAAAAATGTTCTCACCCAAGGGGGTGGGGGAAGCAAATATTGTTTAAAAATGAACAATAATGTAAAAAATAAATAAATATAAATAAATAAATAAATAATCACACACAGACTAAAAAAAATGTTCTCTTGCAGAGTTGTTGGTGAGTACTCTTTTGTGGTAATATTTGATCAGGTACTCCAGTATTACCTTAGATAAAAATAAAAATAAAGCACAAGATAATCCATTGGAAAATAAAAAAATAAGCTATGTGAAATCTTCTAGTGTAGGCTTTGAAATTAAAACACAGTTTTTCTCTGTGGTAAATACATTCAGTAGATGTTCTGAACTAACATGGCATTCCCAGATTAAATTCAACATTATTATAATGAATTATTTTTCTATTGGTAAACATTTTGCTCCTTTTGGTTTAGGATATTTGCATCTTTAGATCGACATATGAATTTCCTTTATCTTTTTTTAAAATTAAGTACATTTATGTAACTTTATTTACATAAAAGAAAACAATCTCTCCCAAAGTCCATGTGCCATGAGATGTGTGTAAGAGGACAGACATGCACTCACCTTAGATGACTAAGGACATGGTAAAAACCTCTATGGAAGATCTCACTGAAAGACAGAAGGAGAGAAACAGAGCAAATGAATCCATCCACTGAGGCCACTAATGGTGTCAAATGATTATAAACACAAGCCTAAACTATGAGCAATTCTTTCCCATGGTGAAAGCCATCAACAGAAAGAAACACTTATGATCCTTTCAAGCAATTGTTTGTTCAAACAAAATACCAGTTCTACACAAAACAGTACAGGTCTCCAACATTCTTCTCCAAGAGAGTAACTTATTGGGCCTCAGATGACACCACCCATGACACATTTTTGTCACCATCTCTCTTAAGACATTAGTGTTCTCATCATTGACCCAAGTAGAGCACTCTGCACGTACCCATAATCTTACACCTAATTATGCTTACCACAGCTGGATTCTGCAGATTGGAACATCAGGTAAAAATGAGTGTCTCGTCTTCCAGGCTGGAAATTTGTCTAGCAACATTTTTACCAGCTCAGGAGGAACATAGGTACATCGGGGCGACAGTGACTCTAAACAGGATAGATGAACAGCTGTTAAGAAAATACTCAATCCTTTTTAGAAGTGTGACTTAAACATGTGCTTCCATCATACTACAGAAGCATTTAAAAAATAAGTATCATATTAAATAAATGAATCAACTAACATAAATGAAAAAATAAACAAATGAACAAACACATAAATGAACATATTCACATATAAATGAATGAAGATACATATATACACTCAATAAAACATCAATAAGAGAAACCGAGTTAAGGAATTAACACACCTGTGGCCTTGCATGAGAATACACGGACAAAGATCCTTTGATTAAGTCATGATTCAGTTGTGATCAAATGATCTTACTCTACAGATAAACTATGGCTCCAAGTTTCTCAACATCACTGCTAGCAAATATCATGAGGAGGGTTCGCTCATGAGAGGATGGCATGGTTGAGGCAGCCTTTCCTTGAGGAGAGGAATTGTCAGTGACGTGCAAGTTTGTTGATTTGGGGCAACTATGCAACTTATACTACTTAGGGTCAACCAGCATCACCAATGAGTCCAGGGGTCATGTACTGATTGTGAAGTCTTAACAACCCCCAGAGGTGGCCTTCAGATATTTCAATTAACACAAACGGTATTGTTCAAGGAGACATTCATGGAACAGGTGCTCCTTTCTCACACTTTGCACACTATGGAAATGAACCTTCCCTAATAAAACTGATTCTGAGATGTCAAAACTTTCCCCAGCAATTCTCTTCCTCAAACTTACAGATAATTGGCCTCAACTTTTCCGTAGACAGACCTCAATGTTCACAGCAGGGCCAGAGCAGCGGAAACTACCTACATCACAGTCTGCTCCACTTAAGCATTAAGTATACACTTTCACTGTCCCTAGCTCCAAACTTGTGGAGCTGACACAGAGAAATCACACCCACATGTGTATTTTAGATGCCAAGTGATCTGGAATGTACTTATTGAACTAAGGTTGGATTCTTCCTGAGTCCAACTGTGTCTATAATGTCTATTTTTGATAACAGACATACACTCACCTGGAATAATTACGGCCACATAAAAATCTTCTAAAGAACATCTCACTGAAAGACAGAGAGACACACAGAATGGTAAAAGATAAGGAATGCTCTCATTTAAGAATGTTTTTACAACATACAGATTCAGACAACTAGCCTAATTCTTGAGTATATTATGGGAATGACATCTCATAGTATGGGTTGAGCTACACAATATGTGCTCAAGCACTTGTTTGCCTCCAACCTGGTCCCTCTAGTCAAGGAGGCAAATGGGATACCAAACACAGAATCAAGGAGCTTCACCTAGATTGGGCCTCAGATGAGTCCTGCAAGAGTTCAATGTTTGGCCATCATCTCCTCAGCCATTTTTTCTCATCATTGGCCCAACTAAGCACTGTGAACACCTCAGTATTCTTTTCTTTACTTTGCTTACATCCGCTGAATTCTGGAAAGGAAGATGCCTGAGAGGGTATGAATACCTGTGTTGTTCATGTGCTGGACACTTTACTGTCAGTTTGTACCAGGATCATCAGGACAAAAGGAGATCCTCAAGGCAACAGTTCCTTTGTAGAGATGACAGAGACAGTTGTCAAAAAAAATTATCCATCACCCAAATACTATGCCTACACAACTACTTCAGTCTTCAATGGCATAGTCAATAAATTAATAATTAACTTAGTAATAATTATCTGGTAAGGATAAGTGCCTAAAACCTGAACATATAAATGCTGATGAACTACAGCATATACATATCAGTAATCTCATGGATACATTAAGGTGTCCAACCTCTCTTGACTTCCCTTCTAGGGGAAGGTCTAGCAGAAGGCCTCTACAGTCAGAACCTCTCCTCTCATATTGCATTAGGCAATGATGTTGCCACTGATTCTGAAGTCTCATTTCTTGTCTTTATATACAATGAATAGACTTGAAATACTTTTTTTTTGTGGGACCCTCGCCGGTGGCCAGGGAACAAACTGGCACTGCAGAGGCTGCGGGCAGCCTCTCAGCCCAGCGCTCAACCACTGCACCAGCAGGGGAGGTCCTGAAATATTTATTAATGAGCACATACACACCAAAATATCCATGGCATTCATTCTTTATAAAACTGATATCAGGAAACATCAAATTGTGCTCACATTTATGTAGGCAAAACCTATATAAATGTGTAGGCTTCTCAGCACCAATTTTAAGTAGTTATTTCAAGTTTAGTCTTTCCTTAGGGGTATGCAATCTTCTGGGGACATGTATCCTATTGTAAGGTACTGATATTGGATGACTACTCACCTGCTTGGCAAGATACTATATCAAAGGTCAGTCACAAATAAATACATAACCAAGAGCAAAGACTCATTATGAACAAAGACTCATAAATTGCCATGTTGCAGCCTATCCACAGACCCTGCTATTCTGACTGTAGAGAACTCAAGAGGGTCCTCATTAAACCTATGGATGAATTAATTTCTCAGTGATATCATGCCCACTAGATATTAGGGATATGACTCCCACTATGGGTCTTATTTCACAGACACCAATGAGAAAAACAGTGGTTATCATGTCTGACATATATTGAAGTTACTGACCATAACACTTTTATAGTCAAATATGAGTGTGAATGAAGGACTAGAGCAATAACATTGACCTCTAATTAAAATATGATCACCATATAATGAGTAAAATTTGGCTACTCATAGTTTCAATCCCACATAGGTGACTCCCATAGAAATCACCCCAAGTGGAACCTAGGTTCCCATAATTCTAGAAACAACTTATTATTTTAAAAAATGGTCTTAAATGGTCTTAGAACTTGTGGTGAGTACTCTTTGGTGGTAATGACTGATGGGGGTACTTCAATATTACCTCAGTCAAAAATGAAAAATATATAAAGCACAATTATATACCATTAGAAAATAAATAAACTATATTGGAACCTTCCAATGTTTCCTGTAGCCCCTGAAACTAAAACATAGTTTTTCTCTGTGGTAAATACATTCAATAGATATTCTGAACTAACATGGCTTCACCAGAATAAATTCAACATTATTATGAGTTCTTTTTCTATTGGTAAACATTTTTGCTTCTGTTTGTTTCGGTATTTGCATCTTTAGATTGACATATGAATTTCCTTTTTCTTTTTTTAAAATTATGTTCAATAATGTAACTTTATTACAAAAAAATAGTCTCTCCTGAAGTCCATGTGCTCTGAGATGTGTGTAAGAGGACAGACATGCACCCACCTCAGATGATTAAGGATGTGGTGCAAACCCCATGGAATATCTCACTGAAAGAACAAGGAGAGAAACAAAGCAAATGAATCCATCCACAGAGTCCTCTAATGGTGACATATTATTAAAAACACAAGCCTAAACTATTAGTGCATCTTTCCTGTGGTAAAACCCTTCCACAGGAAGAGCCATTTAGTATTACTTCAAGCAATTGTTCAAACAAACAAAATCCCCAACAAAAAAATGCAGGTTTCCAATCTTTTTCTCCAAGAGAGTAACCTATTGGGCCTCAGATGACACCACCCATGACAGATTTTTGTCACCATCTCTCTTAAGACATTAGAGTTCTCATCATTGACCCAAGCAAAGCACTCTGCAGGTAGCCATAATCTTGTACCTAAATATGCTTACCACAGCTGGATTCTGCAGATGGACCACCAGGTAGAAATGAGTTTCTGCATCTTCCAGGCTGGTGGTATTCTAGCAACGCTTGCACCAGATCAAGAGGAACATAGGTACATTAGGGTGTCAGTGACTCTAAACAAGAAAGATGGATAGCTGTTAAGAAAATACTCAATCCCTTTAAGCATGCAATTCCTTCATACTTTCATACCCATTGGAAAAAAAGTGTCATATTAAGTAGATGAATGAATTAACATAAATGAAAAATAAACAAATGAACAAACTCATAAATGAACATATTCATATATGAATGAATGAAGATACATATATACACTTAATAAATAAGAAAAACAGAGTTGAGGAATTAACACACCTGTGGTCTTGCATGGACAATTTTATCATGTTTTCCAAAATTACCTATTATATTTAATGTCCCTCACAAATTCCAAAACCTACCAATCAGCAATGCAAATATGCACCACAGAATGTAAGTTCTCACTCCTGTACTTTGGGAAAATGTGATAGCATGATCTTGTCCCAGACACTTCTTAGCATAATTCTAAGTAGATCTTTCAAATATAGACTTTCCTGATGACTATGCAATCTTCTAGGGGCTTGTATCCTGTTTTAAAGTACTGAAATTGCATGGCTACCACCCCACTTGGCGAGATACTAGATCAAAGGTCAATCATCAAAAAACCAACATAACCAAGGGCAAAGGAGTCATTTAACTGGCATTTTGAAGCCCAACCCATCCAATGATTCTGCCACTCTGAGAGCTAAAAATTCCAAAGGGTCCTCATTAACCCCATGGATGGATTCATTTCTGAGTCTATCATCTAGATATTAGGAGCATGAATCTCAATATGGGAATTGTTTTGCAGATACCAATGTGGAAGCCAGTAGTTATCATGTTCTAAGTATGTATGAGTTACTGCCCATAATACATCTAGAGTCAAATATGAATGTTGCATGCAGGACAACAGCAATAACAATGACTTCTCCTTACACTATGATCTCCACAAAATATATAATGATGGGGATAGCTGCTCATAGTTTCAATCCCAGATAGGTGACTGGCATAAGAAATCACCCCAAGTGGAACTGAGGCTACCAAGTCCTAGAAACCACTTAGTGCAAAATAATCTTGCCCATACGTAGTAGTGAGTACACTATGGTAGTAATACCTGATGAGGGTAACAAATAATACCTCAGTTGAAAAAAAATTAATAAAAGACAAAATGGAATAATAGACATTGGAAATAAACAATATTGAATTCTAAATTTTTCTTTTTCCTCTGAGATTAAAACATAGGTGTTTTTTTTTTTTTTTTTTAGTAAATAACATAAGTAGATGTTTGAATTAGCATGGCATTCTTAGAAAAATTTATGCCTCCCTGGTGGCGCAAGGGGTTAAGAGAAAACCTATGCATCACTTCTCAGCCTTTTGGCTAAGATCAAGTGTGAAGACACAACCTATGAAGCTATCCACAGCCACTGCAGCACAAGCTCAATCCCGGGCCAGAGAGCGGCCACATGGCACAGCAGACCTCTCCTGACTCACCCGCTGCTCCCCTCAGTGATGTATTTCAGTCGATCCACCTGTTCTCTTCCCCACTTTGTCTCTTGTGAATCCTTTGCCCCCACACCTCTGGCTAGTACCCCAGTTCTTGAAATCATAAATAAATAAATCTTGAAAAAAAAAGAACAAATTCAGGTTTGTTATAATGAATTCCTGTCTGTTGTTGAACATACTGCTCATGTTTTCATCAGGATATTTTCATGTTTAGATTGACATGTGAAATACATTTCTCTTTTTTAAAATTCTGTTCAATTAAGTAAACTGCATTACAAAAAAAAAGTAATGGTCTCCTCCAGAGGCCATGTGCTCTGAGACATTTGTAAGAGGACAGATATGCACTCACCTCAGATGACTAAGGACGTGGTGAAAACCTCCACAGAACATCTCACTGAAAGACACAAGGAGAGAAACCACAAATGAATCCATCCACTGAGGCCACTAATGGTGACATACAATTAAAAACACAGGCTTAAACTATGAGCACATCTTTCCTATGGTGAAACCCATCCACAGGAAGAGCCACTCATGATTCCTGCAGGCAATTGTTCATTCAAACAAAATCCCCTTTCAATAGAAAAAAGTACACATCTCCAACATTCTTCTCCAAGTGAGTAACCTATTGGGCCTCAGATGACACCACCCATGACACATTTTTGTCACCATCTCTCTTAAGACATTAGTGTTCTCATCATTGACCCAAGGAAAGCACTCTGCACATACCCATAATCTTACACCTAATTATGCTTACCACAGATGATTCTGCAGATTGGAACATCAGGCGAAAATGAATTTCTCATCTTCCAGACTGGAAGTTTGTCTAGCAACGTTTGCACCAGATCAGGAGGAGCACAGGTACATCGGGGTGACAGTGACTCTAAACAGGATAGATGACAGCTGTCAAGAAAATACTCAATTTCTTTAGGAACTGTAACTTAAGCAGGGAGTTGCTTCGTACTGCCATACTCATTTGAAAATAAATATCTTTAAATAAATGAATGAAGTAACACAGTGAAACAAGAAACAAATGAACAAAAGCATAAATGAACATATTCATATATAAGTGAATGAAGATACATGTATATATTTAACAAAATATCAATAGGATAAACAGAGTTAAGGAATTATCACACCCATGGCCTCATATGAGAATCACAGACAAAGAAACTTTGACTAAGTCATGATTTAATTTTGATCAAATGATCTCACTCCGCAGATGAACTATGGCTCCAGGTTTCTCAACATCACTACTAGCAAAGTTCACTAGGAGGCTCCTTTTACCACAGAATGGTAAAAGATAAGGAACACTCTTGTTTAATAATGCTTTGAAAACATACATAATAAGACAACAAATCTAATCCTGAGTATACCATGGGAATGACACCCCTTAGTATGGAGGGAGCCACACAAGATGTGCTCATGGAATTGTTCACCTCCAATCCTAATCACTGTTGTTAAGGAAACAAATAGGGATGCAACATAAAATAAAGAATTATCACCTAGATTGGGCCTTCTCAGCCATATTTTCCCATCTTTGGCCCATAAGACACTCTGAACATATCAATATCCTGTCTTTATTTTTTGACACAGTTGTATTCTAGAAATGAAGTATCCAAGAGGTTGTGGAATTCTCTTTTGTCCACATACTGGACATTTTTCTGCCATTTTATACCAGGATCAGCAGGAGAAAAAGGCGATCCTAAGGTAACATCCTTTGTACAGATGAGGAAGATGGTTGTCAAAAAAAATTATCCATCAGTTGAGTGCTATGACTCAGGCAACTTTCAGGATTCAATAAGTATTCATTACATCACTAAATAAGTAGTGATTTAATAGTAAGTTCAGTGCAAAAACATGAACATATAAATTCTGGTGAAATACAACATACATTGTACATATCAGTAAATCATCAAGGATCCCTATGAAGGCCAACCTCTCTTCATTTCCCTCTTAGTGGAGGTTCTAACAGAAGGCCTCTACAGTCAGAAACCTCTCCTCTCATATTATGTCAGAAGAAGATGTTGCCAGTGATTCTGAAGTCTCATTTCTTGTCTAGACATATAATGGGTAGAATTTGAAATACTAGTTGAGGTTTAATGAGCATAAGTACACCAAAACATCCATGGCATTCATTCTTTATAAAACTGGTATCAGGAAATGGCAAATTGTGCTCACTTATCATCATGTAGACAAAACCTTGCATGGGCAATAACATCATGCCTCCCACAGTTACCTATCTTTTTTAGTGTCCCTCACAAATTCCAACACCTCCCAATCATCAATGTTAATATCCAAAATTAGAATATAAATTCTCACTCCTATATTTTGGGCAAATGTGATAACCTATTTCTTGTTCCAGAGACTTCTTAGCACCAATTCTAAGTAGTTATTCAAATGTATTCTTTCCTGAGGAGTATGCAATCATCAAAGGATATGTGTCCTTTTGTAATTACTAAAATTGGATGACTATGCACCTGCTTGGTGACATGCAAGATCAAAGGTCAGTCACAAATAAATATCATAACCAAGAGCAAAGGAGTCATGAAATTGTCATGTTGCAGCCCAACCCTCAAATCACCCTGCCATTCTGAGAGTTAAAAATTCAAGAGGGTCCTCCATTAACCCCATGGAGGGATTAATTTCTCAGTCTATCCTCTAGATATTAGGGGCATGAATCTCACTATGGGAATTGTTTCACAGACACCAATGAGGAAACCACTAGTTACCATTTCTTAAGTATGTTGAAGTTACTGGCCATAACTCTTTTATAGTCAATTATGAATGTTGATGCAGGACCAGAGGAGTAACAATGAACTCTTCCTATAATATGACCTCCACATGAAGTATAATGACAAAGGTTTGCTACTCATAGTTTCAATCCCACATAGATGACTCCCTCGTTACTTAGGTTCCATTGTTCTAGAAACAACTTAACCTTAAAAATAATCTCACCCAGGGCCTCCCTGGTGATGCAGGGGCTAAAATCTCAGCGCTATCATGCTATTGCCAGCCACCGCTGCATGGGATTGATCCCTGGCCAGGGAGCTAACCCACATGGTGCAGTAGACCTCCCCTGCTGCTCCCATCTGCGGTGTATTTCAGTATATCTGTCTGTTCTGCTCCCCACTCTGTCTCTGGTGAATCCTCTTACCCTCCCACCCTTGCACCTCTGGCCAATACCCCAGTTCTATATGCATAAATAAACAAATAAATTAATTTAAAAAAATTTCACCCATACTAGGTGAGTAGACTGTGGTAGTAATATTTAATGGGGGTACTCCATATTACCTCATTAAATAAATAAATAAAGCAAAATAATATTCCATTGGAAAATAAACTGTATTGAATTCTTCTAAATTTTTTGTGTTTCTTTTGAGATAAAAACATAGTTTTTCCTGTGGTGAATAATATCTATAGAAGTTGAATTAAGGTGACTTTCCTAGAAAAAAATTCAACTTCATTATAATAAATTCTTTGTCTATTGTTAAACACTTTGATCATATTTTGTTCAGGAGATTTGCATCCTTAGATTGACATACAAATTTCCTTACTCCTTTTAAAAAATTATGTTCATTAAAGTAACTTTTGTTTATATAAGAAAAAAAGTTGTTTCCCCCAAGGTCCATGTGCTATGAGACGTGTGTAAAAGGACAGACATGTACTCACCTCAGATAACTAATGATGTGGTGAAAACCTCCACAGAACATCTCACTGAAAGACACAAGAAGAGAAACCACAAATGAATCCATCCACTGAGGCCACTGATGGTGACATACAATTAAAAACACAGGCTTAAACTATGAGCACATCTTTCCTATGGTGAAACCCATCCACAGGAAGAGCCACTCACGATTCCTGCAAGCAATTGTTCATTCAAACAAAATCCCTTTTCAACAACAAAAAAAAAATACACATCTCCAACATTCTTCTCCAAGTGAGTAACCTATTGGGCCTCAGATGACACCACCCATGACACATTTTTGTCACCATCTCTCTTAAGACATTAGTGTTCTCATCATTGACCCAAGTAAATCATTCTGCACATACCCATAATCTTGCACCTAATTATGCTTACCACAGATGATTCTGCAGATTGGAACATCAGGAGAAAATGAATTTCTCGTCTTCCAGGTTAGAAGTTTGTCTAGCAACATTTGCACCAGATCAGGAAGAGCATAGGTACATCAGGGTGACAGTGACTCTAAACAGAACAGATGACAGCTGTCAAGAAAATATTCAATTTCTTTAGGAACTGTGAATTAAACAGGCAGTTGTTTTATACTTCCATACCCATTTGAAAAATGTTTCATATTAAATGCATGAATGAACTAACAGTGAAATAAGAAACAAATGAATAAAAGAATAAATGAACATATTCACATATAAAAATGAAGATACAAAGCTTAGCTATTGTAAATAGTGCTGCTATAAACATAGGGGTGCAGGTGTTCTTTGGAATTGATGTTTCTGTGTCCTTTGGGTAAATACCTAGGAGTGGAATTGCTGGATCATATGGAAGCTCTATGTTTAGTAGGTCCAGAAATCTCCACACAGCTTTCCACAGTGGTTGGACCAGTTTGCACTCCCACCAACAGTGCAGAAGCGTTCCTTTTTCTCCACACCCTCGCCAACACTTGTTGTTGCTAGTTTTTTTAATATGTGCCATTCTCACTGGTGTAAGATGGTATCTCATGGCAGTTTTGATTTGCATTTCCCTGATGACAAGTGATGTTGAACATTTTTTCATATGCCTGTTGGCCATTTGCATTTCCTCTTCAGAGAAGTTTCTTTTTAGCTCTTATGCCCATTTTTTGATGGGATTATTTTCTTTGTTGTTGTTGAGTCTCATCAGCTTTTTGCAGATTTTTGTGATCAGTCCTTTATCAGTAGTGTTGTATGCAAAAATGTTCTCCCAGTTGGTGGGGTTTCTCTTTGTTTTTGTTATTGCCTCTTTTGCTGTACAGAAGCTCTTTAATTTGATGTAGTCCCAGCTGTTTATCTTTGCCTTCACTATCACTGCTTTGGGTGATGTGTCTGTAAAGATGTCTTTGATGTGTAAATCACGTAGTGTTTCGCCTATATTTCCTTCTATATATTTTACAGCCCAAATGCCCAAAAATAGATGACTGGATTAAGAAGATGTGGTACATATATACCATGGAATATTACTCGGCATTCAAAAAAGATAAACACATGCAATTTGCAGCAACATGGATGGAGCTGGAAGGGATCATGCTCAGTGAAATAAGCCAAAAAGTAAAAGAAAAATACCGGATGGTCTCACTCATAGCAGGAATCTAGAAAACTTAAATAAGGGACCAGAAAAATGAATAACTATAAGAAAGTGAAAATCAAAATCAACAAAAAACTATGAACCAGAGACACTTTTTGGGGGGTGAGGGGCGGGAGGGGAGGGATTGGGGTCAGAATGGGGGGGTTGCAATTGTATGGGGAATATAAAAATAAAATTTATTATTTAAAAAAAAATGAAGAAACATATATACATTTAATGAAACATCAGTAGGATAAACAGAGTTAAAGTTAACACACCTGTGACTTCATATGAGAACTATAGACAAAGAAATTTTGACTAAATCATGATTCAATTTTGATCAAATTATCTCATTCTACAGACAAACTATGGCTCCAAGTTTCTCAACATCACTACTGCAAAGTTCACTGGAGGGTCATCTCATGCGAAGATGGCATGGTTAAGGCAGTCTCTCCTTGAGGGGAAGAATTTTCAGTGAGATGCAAGTGGATTTTTAGGGGGCAACTAAACAATTTAAGCTACTTAGGATCAACAGGCATCACCAGGAGCCCAGAGGTCATGTATTCCCATGGTGAAGCCTTAACAACCCCCAGGCGTGGCCTTCAGGCATTTCAATGAATATAGATGGTATTGTTCAAGGAGACATTCACGGAACATGTGCTCCTTTCTCACACTCTGCACACTATGGACATGAACCTTCCCCGTGAGAGTTATTCTGACATGTCAAGAAGTTTCCCAGAAATTCTCTTCTCCAAACTTAGAGAGTTATTGACTACAACTGATCTGGAATGTACCTATTGAACAAGTGATCTGGAATGTACCTATTGAACTAAGGGTGGCTTCTCCATGAGACCAACTGTGTCTATAATGTCTGTTTTAGATTACAGACATACACTCACCTGGGATGATTGTGGCCACATAAAAACCTTTTAAAGAACATCTCACTGAACGACAGGAAGACATGCAGAATGGTAAAAGATAAGGAATGCTTTCATTTTATGATGCTTTGAAAACATACATAATAGGACAACAAATATAATCATGATTTGTATTAGATATATATATATATATTATAGATATATATATATAAAATCATGATTTGTTTCATGGGGATTAGACCTCATATTATGGAGGGAGTCACACAAAATATGCTCAAGGAATTGTTTACCTCCAACCCTAATCATTCTTGTTTGGAGGAAAATAGGAATACAAAGAGAAGATAAAGAATTATCACCCAGATTGGGTCTCAGATAAGTCTTGCAAGAGTTCAATGTTTGGCCATCATCTCCTCAGCCATATTTTCCCATCATTGGCTAAACTAAAGCACTCTGAGCACCTCGATCCTGTCTTTATTTTCCTGACCACAGCTATATTCTGGAAATGAAGTATCAAAGAGGATATGAATTTCTCTGTTGTCCACTGACTGGACATTTTTCAGCCATTTTATACCAGGATCAGCAGGAGAAAAAGGCTATTTTAAGGGCAACAGCCTTTGTAGAGATGAGGAATATAGTTTTCAAGAAAAATTACACATCACCTGATTACTATGACTCAGATGACTCCTTCAGGATTCAATGGAGTATTCATTACATCATTAAGTATCTAAGTAGTAATTTAGTAGTAAGTTCAATGCAAAAACATGAACATATAAAATGCTGATGAAATACATCAAACACTGTACATATCAGTAAATCATCAAGGATCCATTAGAAAGGCCAACTTCTCTTGATTTCCCTCCTACAGGGAGGTCTAGCAGAAGCCTCAACAGTCAGAAGCCTCTCCTCTCATATTGTGTCAGGCAATGAAAATGCCATGATAGCAAAGTCTTATTTCTTCACTAGACATGATATAGGTCATCTGAAATACTAGTTGAAGTCTAATGAGCATAAATACACCAAAATATCCATGACATTCATTCTTTCCAAAACTAGGATCAGGAAACATCAAATTGTGCTCACTAACAGTCATGTAGGCAAAACCTTGCATGGAAATAATATCATGTCTCCCAAAGTTATCTATCTTTTTAGTGTTCCTCCTCAAATCCCAACACCTCTTAATCAGCAATGCAAATATCCACCATCAGGATGTAAGTTCTCACTCCTATTTTTGGGCAAATGTGGTATCATGATATCTCGTCCCAGAGGCTTCTCAGCATCAACTCTATATAGTTCTTTAAATGCATTCCTTCCTGAGGAGTATGCAATCATTAAATGACATATATCCTGTTGTATATTACTGAAATTGGATGGCTACTCACCCGCTTGGCGACATACTAGATCAAAGGTCAGTCACCAATAAATAACATAACCAAGAGCAAAGGAGTCATGAAGTTGCCATGTTGCACAGCCCAACCCATCAAAAGACCCTGTCATTCTGAGAGTTAAAAATTCAAGAGAGTCCTCCATTAACTCCATGGAGGGATTAATTTCTCAGTCTATCCTGTAGATATTAGGGGCATGGATCTCACTATGGGAATTGTTTTGCAAACACCAATGAGGAAACCAATAGTTTTCGTTTCTTAAGTATGTTGGAGTTACTGCCCATAACACTTTTTTTAAGATTTATTTATTTTTTATGCAAGAACTGAGGTACAGGTCAGAGGTAGGAAGGTGAGAGAATTCATCAGAGACAGAGCAGGGAACAGAACAGGAAGACACTGCTGAGGGGAGCAGTGGGTGGTACAGAAAAGGTCTGCCATGCCATGTGGGATTCTCCCTGGCCAGCCAGGAATCAAACTGCCCTGCAGAGGCTGCAGACAGCTTCACAGCATGGCGCTCAGCCCCCTGTGCCACCAGGGAGGCCCTGCCATAACACTTTTGTAGTCAATTATGAATGTTGATGCAGGACCAGAGGAGTAACAATGACCTCTTCCTAAAGTACGACCTCCATATGAGGTATAATGACAAAGGTTTGCTACTCGTAGTTTCAGTCCCACATAGATGACTCCCTTGTGTTCCCTAAGCTCCCATAGTTCTAGATACAACTTAGCCTTAAAAACAATCTCACCCAGTGTCTCCCTGATAGCACAGGGATTAAAGTCTCAGCACTATCAAGCTTTTGCCAGCCACTGTGACATGGGTTCGATCTCTGGCCAGGGAGCTAACCCACGTGGTGCAGCAGAACTCTCCTGTTATGCCCGCTGCTCTCCTCAGCAGTGTATTTCAGTAGATCTCCCTGTGGCCTGTGCTGCTCCCCACACTGTCTCTGGTGAATCTTCTCAAACTGCCCTCCCCCATGCCACGCCTCTGGCCTATACCCCAGATCTTGTATACATAAATAAATAAATAAATAATTCTCAATAAAAAAATCTCACCCATACTAGGTGAGTAGACTATGGTAGTAATACATGATGGGGGTAACCCATATTATCTCAGTTAATAAATAAATACAGCAAAATAATATTTCATTGGGAAATAAACTATATTGAATTCTTCTAAATTTTTGTGTTTCCTTTGATATAAAAACATAGTTTTTCCTGTGGTAAATAACATCTGTAGCTGTTGAACTAACATGGCATTCCCAGAACAAATTCAACTTTGTTATAATAAATTCTTTGTCTATTGTTAAACACTTTGCTCATGTTTTGTTCAGGATATTTGCATCTTTAGATTGAAATACGAATTTCTTTTCTCTTTTTTAAGAATTATGTTCATTAAAGTAACTTGTGTTTATGTAAGAAAAAAAATTGTTTCCTCCAAAGTACATGTGTTATGAGGCGTGTGTAAGAGGACAAACATGCACTCACCTCAGATGACTAAGGACGTGGTGAAAACCTCCAAGGAACATCTCACTGAAAGACACAAGGAGAGAAACAGCAAATGAATCCATCCACTGAAGCCACTAATGGTGACATACAATTAAAAAACACAGGCTTAAACTATAAGCCCATCTTTCCTATGGTGAAACCCATCCACAGGAAGAGCCACTCGGGTGGGATACCTTCAAGCAATTGTTTGTTCAAACAAAATCACGTTCAACAAAAAAAAAAAAAAAATGTAAAGGTATCCAACCTTCTTCTCCAAGTGAATAACCTATTGGGCCTCAGATGACACCACCCATGACACATTTTTGTCACCATCTCTCTTAAGACATTAGTGTTCTCATCATTGACCCAATAAAGCACTCTGCACATACCAATAATCTTGCACCTAATTATGCTTACCACAGCTGGATTGTGTAGATTGGACCACCAGATGAAATTGAGTTTCTTGTCTTCCAGGCTGGAAGTTTGTCTAGCAACATTTGCACCAGATCAGGAGGAACATAGGTTCATCGGGGTGACAGTGAGTCTAAAAATTCAAGAGGGTCCTCATTAACCCCATGGATGAATTTATTTCTGAGTCTACCCTTTAGATATCAGGGGCATGAATCTCATTATGGGAGCTGTTTTGCAGAAATGAATGTGGAAGCCAGTAGTTATCATATCTTAAGTATGTAGGAGATACTGACCATAACACTTCAAGCAACAAATATGAATACTGATGCAGGACCAGAGTAATAAAAATGACCTCTTCTTACAAAATGATCTCCACACAAGGTATAAAGTTTGACTAGTTTTAGTTTTAATCCCACAGAGCTGTCACTTATGAGAAATCACCACAAGTGATACCGAAGCTCCCAAAAGTTGTGAAAATGACCATTAGCTTAAAAAATAGCCTCACCCAGAGTTATGGTGGGTACACTCTGGTGGTTAATACCTGATTTGGGCATCCCAATATTACCCCAGTTAAAAATAAATAAGTAAATAAGTAAAGCAGAACAATATTACTTTGAAAAATAAACTACATTGAAGTCTTCCAGTGTTTTCTGTTTCCTCTGAGATAAAAATCATATTTTTCTCTATGATAAATAACATCCATAGAGGTTTGAACTAACATGGAACTTGCAGAATAAATTCAACTTTGTTATAATGAATTGTCTATTGCTAAACTTTTTGCTAATGTTTTGTTTAAGATATTTGTGTCTTTAGTTGACCTTTGAATTTTCCTTCTCTTTTTTTTAAAAATTATGTTCACCAAAGTAACTTTTATTTACAAAAATAAAAAGGTCTCCCCAAGAGGCCATGGGATTTGAGACAAATGGACGAGGTCAGACATGCACTCACCTCAGATGACTACGGACATGGTGAAAACCTCTACAGAACATCTCACTGAAAGACACAAGGAGAGAAACAGAGCAAATGAATCCATCCACTGAGGTCTCTAATGCGACATATGATTAAAAGCACAAGGCTAAACTATGAACAATTCTCTTGTATGGTGAAACCCATGGTCTGGAAGAATTATTTAGGATTCTTTCAAGCAGTTGTGTCAAGGAAAATTTCTTTCAACACAAAAATATGTCTTCAACATTCTTCTTCAAGAGAATAACCTATTGGGCCTCAGATGACACCACCCATGACAGATTTTTGTCACCATCTCTCTTAAGACATTAGATTCTCATCATTGACCCAAGTATAGCAATCTGCAGGTAGCCATAATCTTGCACTGAAATATGCTTACCACGATTGGATTCTTCAGACTGGAACATCAGGTGGACATAAGTTTCAGCATCTCCCAGGCTGGAAGTTTGTCTAGCAACGTTTGCATCAAGGTCAGCTTGAATATGGTTACTTCATAGTATGTCTAGGCAGAGTGCAGAAGGACAGCCATTTTGAAAAATTTCAACCTCCTATGGAGTTGTGACTTAATCATGCAACTCCCTTACTTTTCCAGAAACAGTTAAAAAACAGTGTATTTTAGGAATAAAATAATTAATGAATAAATTAAAAATAAATTGACCAACTGACACATAAATGAGTACAGAAACATGTAAGTGAATAAAAATTCATATATATTTAATACAATGTCAAGGAGTGAAACAGAGTTAAGGAATGGCCACAGTTTGGACCTCTTTTGCAAACATATGGACTAAGAAAACTTGAATAAGCCCTGAGAAATTCGTGAGCACACCATCTCATAATGTAGATGAACTGCAGCTCTGAGGTTCTCAACATTGTTACTAGGAAATTTCATTCAGGAGGTTTTTACTGCTAGGCTGTCATTGTTTAAGATGGTCTCTCCTTGACTGGAAGAATTGTCATTGGGATGCAGCAGGAATATTGGAGTAACCTCACAAATTTAGCTATTTAGGAACAACTGGTTTTATACAAATCCACAGCTCATGAAATTGACATTTCCATGCTGCTCCTGTTCATCACTTTTACCCACTGAAAATGTGACTATAATGTCCCACAGATTTGACTCCCTAGACAAAAAGATTCTGAAAACCTGAAAATTGTTGTCTCTTCCCACTTGGCAGGCAAATATTTCATAAGAAATTTTAGGCCATTTTATTTTTGCTCAGAGTGCTTGGCCACACACCACCAATTTCTCCCCTTAGCAAGGCAAATATTCTATCATAGGCATATAGCAACCTTTATTTTGTGCAAACATGAGCTCATTATGGAGGTAAATTATGAATCCAATGATTCTCAACATTTATATGAATTTCATTCAGAAGAGTCCTTTCCTGCCAGAATTTATTGTTAGGGCAATCTTGTCCTTGAGAGAAGAACTGTCACTGGCATACAGGTGGGACAATTTGGGGTAACTACACAGATAATCCTTGATTCATGAACTAATATGGCAAAGCCTTACCAATCCCTGTGGTGGGCTTTGACTGGTTAAATGAACACTCAACAGACTTTATAAGACAGACCTATGGAATAGATCCGTTCCTGTGTCTCACCCTCTGCGCACCATGGACACGATTTTGTTTTCCTAACAAAATCGATTCTGAGACACCAAAGCACATCCTAGCAGTTCTCATTCCTTAAGCATAACGGAATCAATGACTTCAACTTGTCTATCAACAGACCTCAGTGTTCACAGGGGCCCAGACTAGCAGAAATTACCTACTTTTACAATCTGCTTTAGTATTAAGTATATACTTTCACTATGCATAGCTCCTTGCTCTTAGGACAGACGCTCTTGTAGAAATCAAACCCATGTGGGTGCTTTGGATACCAATTGGTATTAAGTGCTAAGTCCTAAGGCTAGACTCCCCCCTTGAGCGCATTGTTGTTTGTGATGTCTACAATGATAGATATTCACTCACCTGGGATGACTGGGGCCACAGAAAAGTCTTCTAAAGAATATTTCGCTGAAAGACAGACAGACACACAAGAGGGTAAAAGAGGTAAGTTATGGCTCCAATGTGGCCTGTTTGAGGACGTACAGATTAGTAAGACAAGCCTAAATCCTGAGTATAGTTTGAAATTGGGGCTGCCCATAGTCAGGCTAGAGTCATAAAAGATGTGCTCAAACAATGGTTGCCTCTGACATCAAATCCAACTAGTTAAGGAGGCAAAAAACAACAACAAAAAAAAAAATACCCCAAACAAACTGCCCAGGATCATCAGCTAGGTTGGTCTTCAGATGAGTCATGCATGTTTCATTTGTTGTCATGATCTCTCTTCAAGTCCATTGTTTTCTCATCATTGACCCAACAACAGCATTCTGCACATCTTAATACTCTTGCCCTTAAATAAGCTTACCTTAAAGAAACCAAATTCTAAAAATGAGGATACCAGGATGGTATAAATTTCTTCTAGGTATTTGCCACTTGACTATCTCAGTTTGTTTGAGGGTCAGTAGGCAAATTGAGATCTTCAGGCCAACAGTATCTAGGAAGAGACTGTGAAAAAAAAAACCCTGCTTTTCACACTGAGAATTATGCCTCAAGCATAAAAGTCTTCCATGCATTAACAGATTTTTTAAAATAAATCAATAATTTGTTAAATATCTAATTAAATGAATCATTGTATAATCATACAATGAGGTAGAGATTAGAAATATATTTATCATATCAACTAATCATGAGGGAGACACTGATAAGCTATCAGCAGATCACTTTACAAGCATAAAGTTATTGAAATGGAAAAATCAACTGCAAGGAAAAAATAGGAAAAACTATAAATACATGGAGGTTAAACAACATGCTGCTTAATAGCAATTTGATAACAGGATATCAAAAGCAGAAATTAAAGAATACCTTAAGACAAATAAAAATGATGATACAAGTTATCAGAATCTAAGCAGCAAATGTGGTCTTAAGGGGAAAAATAATTGCAATAAAGGCCCATAGTAAAGTAAGAAAATCCCAAGTAAATAATTAATATCACACCTAAAGCAACTTGAAAAAGAACAAATATGACCCAAGGTTAGTAGAAGAATGAAAATAGTAAAAATAAGAACAGAAATAAATTAGAGATCAAAAAGAATATACGAGAAATCAGTAAAACCAACAGCTGACTCTTTGAGATGATAATCTAAATAGATAAACTCCTAGCTAGGCTAACAACAGCAAGAAAGACAAAACATTAATAACAGAATCACAAACAAAAGAGGAAAAATCACTATATATAGGACATAAATACAAAAAAATTATAATAGATTACTATGAACAAATATATGCCAATAAATCTGATAACCCTGAAGAAGTGGATAAATCTCTAGATCAACATAATCTACCAACCATATATTCAACCAGGTGAAAAACCAAAAGCTTTCCCCAAAAGAAGTGACACAAGGCAAGGATGCCAATTGCCACACTTGTATTTAACTTAGGGGTAGGGATTTTGGCCAGAGTTATCAGACAAACACAGGAAATAAAGGGAACCCAATATCTTATATAGTAAGATATTATATAATAATAATAATAACAATAATAATAATAATTTGATGGGTCCTAAAAACTCCATCAAAAAGTTATTAGAAACTATAAATGAATACAGCAAAGTGGTAGGCTCCCAAATCACCATACTAATAAAATCAAAGCCTTTTTAGCATGCAAACAATGAACAAGAAGCAAAAGAAATTGAGAAAATAACTCCATTTATAAGTGCTTTAAAAAGAGTTGAATCAACCAAAGTAAAAATTTATGCCTTTTAGAGTCTGACTTACTTCATGTATAAGGAGAAAATTCCACTGTCTATGGACAAGGCTGACATGGAGGCATAAACCCCATGTGGGTATTGAGACTCCTGAAAGCTATAAAGCATACTTGTTGTATTAAGATTAACCTGCCTCCAACACTGACTCTCTCTGTGGCTTCTCCTATGATAATAAATATTTACTCACCTCAGATGATTATGGTCATAGCAAAACCCTCACCAGGATGGTTCACTGAAAGACACAATAAGAGTAAAAGAGCTAAGATCATGGTCTCTGATGAGGACATTTGAATGGGGAAAACAAGTCTAAACTATAAGCATATCTTGGGCATGAGGAAGTTCACAGACAGGGTAGAGACACAAGAGATTCCTTCAAGAGATTGGTTGCCTCACACCCCAAACTTCATTGATCCAAAGAGAAATAAAGATCCCCAACATCCCACTAACAGATCATCACCTAGATTGGGCCTCAGATAAATCCTGCAAGAGTTTGATTTTTTAGTCATCATCTCTCTTCAAGTTATGGTTTCTCATCATTGACCCAATAAAAAACACTGCATTTATCTAAACACTCAAGCTAAATATGCTTACCGCATTTGGTTTTGGAAATTAGAGTACCAAGGTAGATATGATTGATATTTCAGGTGCTTGACATCTGACTGAAAATTGCACCAAGTTCAGCAGAAAAATGAGGATCTTCAGGGGAACAATGTCTAGGTAGAAAGAAAGAAGACAGCTGTCAAAACAAATAAGTCAATCACTCTTAAATTTTTGGCATAAGCATTGAACTCATTCATGTGTTGATTGAGAATTTAAATAAGTAAGTAACTAAATGAATGTATAATGCATTAATAAATACATAACTACATTTAACATATCAATCAATGAAATCATCTGGACGCCATTAAAGATGCTGACCATCCTTGATTTCACACCCACTTGAAAGTCTAGCTCACAGGCTGCTGGAATAAGAAAATTCTCAACACTGTCATCGAGAATGGGAATGCTTCCTAAATCTCATTCCTTATCTATACAAACAACAGTTGTCATTGAAACATTGGACCGGGATTACTGCAGGTGTATGCACCAAAAGTGACACTATGAAGTTCCATAAAAAATTATCTAGAAACCTGAAATTATGCCCATGTACAGTCACATAAGAAAACCCTTGCATGGGAAATTTCAGGCCTGTGCTCCAAACCATCTATTTTTCAGAATCCCCAACCATATTTTGTTAAAAATCCCCAATAGCAATGAAAATATTACATAATATGAATATACCTGTTCATTTCTAAACTTTAGATAACCATGATTTCATGATGGACATAAAAGCATGTCTTTGAGGCTTCTTGAATCATTTCTGGAAACATCATTCAACAGTTGTCTGTCCTACTGAGGATGTCCTCTTTAAAACTGTCTCTCCCAAAAAGAACAACTGCAAATAAGATGCAAATGTCCCAGTTTGGAGAAACTACACAGATCAAAATCAAGTCAAGAACAACTGGAATCATCAAGAACCCATGATTTATTAAATTGACCTACTGAAGTCCCATCAATCCCCAGGGGCACCATTCAGGTATCTGAATACTCAACCGTGTGTCCCTAAGACATTTGGGACAAATTATCCTGCACCTCATCTCTGGATACCCTGAGCATGAAATTTCCCTTAAGAAATAGATTTGGAAACAACAAAGCAGAACCAATGATTAAAATTTAGTAAGCATTGATCTCAACCTATCTACAGTGAAACATGATTGTTGCACAGGGAATGCGGAAACAGTCTGATCCACTTCAAGTATAAAGGCAAACTTCCATAATCTGTAGTCTTAATCCTCAGGGTTGACACTCACAAAAGATCAACCCCATAGAGGTATTTAGGTTGTTGAAAAGTATAAAACAAACTTAGTGCCTAAAGACTGGTCTGCTTCTGATGACAATGTTTTTTCTGTAATTTATGACATAGTCATCCACTCACCTCAGATGATTATTGTCACAGCAAAACCCTGGCAAGAACATCTTGCTGAAAAATACAATGAGAGAATGGGAGATAAGGAATTGCCTCAATTATGGTATCCTGTGAGGAAATATGGATTAAGAAGACAAACTTAAATCATAAGCATGATTTGGACACTGGGAATCCTATCCACAGGGTAGAGACACAAGGAATTCCCTGAAGCAGTTGAGTGACTCAAACTTCAAACCCATTGCCCTAGAAGGGAAGTAAAGAATACAAATATCCTGCCCCAAGAAGGTCACCTACATTGAGCGTCAGATGAGATTGGTTTTGGGGTCATCATCTCTCATCAATCTCATATGAGTTCTAATCATTGACCCAACTAAGACACTCAACATAGCTCCATACACTTGCACATAAATAAGCCCACTACAGCTGGTTCTCAAATTAGGACACAAAGGTAGAAGGGAGTTTCTGTGCATCTAGGTGCTTGATACCAGCTTGAAGTTATTTGAAACAGATTTGACAAGCTAAATAGAGATCTTTTGGGGGAGAGTTTTTAAACTAGAGAGGAGTAGGACTGATGTTTAAAAAAACCACAAAAAAAACCCTACTCTGTCACTTCTAGAATTGTACTTCAAGGATGCAATTCCTTCATGATTCAACATAGGCTTCAACAAATGAATAGATAAGTTAATGAAAAATTACATAAATACACTTAATGTATCAATCAATCCAACTCTCCATCAAGGTGTTGTTAACAAGTCTAACCATCCCCGATTTCCCACCACCAGAATGTCTAGCACAAAGGTTTATGGAGAAACATTCTCAGGATGTGTCACACAAAACTATATGCTTCCAAAGTCTCATTCCTCACCTATGAAAAAAATGGGTCATAGCTGGAAAACTGGGGAGACTCAATGCCCATGAGCACGCCAACATTATTTACATGAGGATCTCAGAGAAGAACAGGTAGAAGGTAATTCAGGAACACTCATACCTTGGAATTTATCAGGGTTGGTATAAAGCAGAAAGGTCAGTCGAAAGGTCAGAAGAATTCATAGCTCTAGCATCCACAAGAAAGAATGGGAAAATATTAAGATGAGAACAAGAAAGACATAAATTTATTCCATCCCCACTTCTTAGATCCTCTCATTATGTCAAACTTGATTAGTAATTTATGCCATTTGCCCCTGGTTTCCTAGCTCACTCCTGAGGTGGAGAAGATCCCGAGAGGAGGTAGCTGGTATGCCTGGCATTGTCCTTAGTCTCTTTCAGCATTTCCTTTTCCAACATCCTGACTTTTCAGTAGTGCCTTACTGATTTTCTAGTGTGTCTTTTTATTTGCTGCTGGCCCCATATAAGGGTGTAGTCCTAGTATATAAATATAACTGGACAGCTAAAACAGCAGTCTTAAGTTTCTTCATCTTTCTATAATTTTCCCAAAACTGGGCTGCTGCCACCAATATCTGAAAACTCTCTCTCCTTGACAACAATCTACTTTTTCACTATTTGTATTTGAAGTCATGTCAATAATGGTTCCATAAAAATAGAGTCTTGGGTCTCCCTGGTGGCACAGGGGTTAAAGTCTCAGCACTATCAAGCTATCGCCAGCCACTGCTGCAGGAGTTCGAGTCCAGCCAAGGAGCTGACCCACATATGGCGCAGCAGACCTCTCCTGTCTCACCTGCTGCAGTGTATTTCAGTAGATCTACCTGTTCTTCTCCCCACTCTGTCTCTGGTGAATCCTCTCCACCCCCCTGCATCTCTGGCCTGTACCCCAGTTCTTGTATGCATAAATAAAAATAAATCCTTTTAAAAAATGGAGAGTCTTAAATGATATATTCTGACCTTCACATAGATTTGCATCTGTATTTTTAGGAAATGTCTCCTTGAACTGTGATAAAAATCAGTGAGGACTCTTCCAGCTTTTGAATATAACATTTAGCTTCTCCCAAGTCACCTTCTACGGAACTGTCCCAAGGACTGCTCCCAGCGGTCGCTTATGTGGATTTCCAAGGCACAGGGAATAGCCTGAGTGGTTGGAGTGGACAGTGGGATTCTTGAGGAACTGGAACCCACAAATGTGGAGATTATCATTTTGCCTCTGTTGCACCCACTCTGTAATTCAAAGAACGTCAACCAGAAGCAACAATCCACATAGCAGTCAGGATGCACCCCCTCATGTGTGGGACTATAGATTGCAAACACTGCAGAGTATGTCAGGAAATATTTTGTAGCTCTCTCCAGAGCACTAAAAAATAATTCTTGGGGGTGGGATAAAAGGGAGGGAGGAAGGAGCCCAGTGGTCTAGGGTAAAGGACTATGGATATTTCCATGGGGTGTGTGTGTGTGTGTGTGTGTGTGTGTTTGTGTTGACATGCATCTGAGGGGGCATGAATCTCTTCCCCTAAATCATGTACAATTCCCATAAATCATATATTACCACAATGAAATAAATGCACAAATAGGTAACTCTTACGATACCTCATACCATCTGGGGAAAAGGACATCTGGACCCTTACCAGTTTTAGTCAAAAGCTGGGAACATTCTAAAAAGCATTTAAGTTGCCGGGAAATTACAAAAGGGTAGGGCTGATGTTCTTCATATTGAGATGAAAAACAAGCTGGTTTCTATGGTTTCAGTGCCCATTTTGCCATTTAGTAGGACGGCTCTGCTTTTATTCCCTTTCTTCCAAGTTACTAGGGCAACCACTGACCAAAGTGATGTTTTCATCCCCTGACACAATTTCACCCAATTTTTCAATGACTGCTTGTTCTTGCTCTTCACCACATCCAGCTCCGTAGCAGGGGCTTGCACAGCCTCAGGAGGGCGGATATCCTCTCCCAGGGATGGCATTGCTGCTGGGGGTCAGCATAATTTTCACATCAGATCTTCTCATGACCCAAGTTATGGCACTTCCTTGTACATCCATTGGATCCTGCAAATCCTAACAGAATTGTCATTCTTAAACCCTTGTGCCAAAATGGATTGTAGTTTGGACAGATTCAGTGCAGTTACTCTGGGTAGATCTATGTGTCTTTGGTGTGGGAAGCCAGAAATTTCTCTTGCTCACTAGTCTGAGGGCAGGAGTAGGACAGTAGTCAAAGATGAAAACTATCTCATAATTTCTATTCCTAAAAAGTAACTAAAATACCACAAAAGTCCTAATTTTATTAATTTTTATATTCATGGGCAAAACACAGAGGTGCTACAGTTGCTGGGAACCTTGAATATTCATCATCCAGCAAAAGATCCACAGGTAAAACATGTTGAAAACTTGAAATAATATAACAGGGTTGGATTTGTCTGCTTGGGTGTTTAAGCCCGAGCAAGTGTTATGCTATTGAAATGATGCCAATGCATCATGAAACCATCAACTGAAACAAGCTCAGGTGAAAATTAAAATTCTTCTTAGGAGGATTCCAACATATTCATGGCTCTTGAAGAAGAAAAACCCATAACGATATTTACATTGTCTGAAAGAATAAGCCTACACCCCTTAGAAGCAAATCTTCACTAGTTAAAAAATCTAGTTGGAATTCCTGTTATCAGAGGGAGTGTTAATCCATGGAAAGGTACAAATCCCACCTGCCAGATTTATTGCTACACACAATGTAAACAAAAAAAGAAGTCAGGGTATAATTTCCAAAATTTGTAAGAATGAAGCACCAACATCCTGTTATTATCAAAAGAAGTGTTGCTCACTTGGCAGGAGTCAGAAAGAGGTGAATGAAACAAGTGTCCCACAGGGGTTTCATTATCTTAAACTTGTGAATAGAATTTATATTCTAATGAGGTGAAGACACGCCCTGTGTACAAACACATGCAATTCAGCTTACCTGAGACTGCTACCTCCCTGGGTCCTCCTATCACCTTATTTATCTTGTCATATCTCCCCAACTTGATCTCATTGTGTACTCAAACCATGGCATACCCCAAACCTACAACTTCTCTGTCCTGAAATCTCTTACTAGGAATGGGATCTTTAAACTTTGGTCCCCAGTGGCCCCAGTGGGGTACAGATCTGAGAGATTAAGGCAGGACAGCTGGGTAGTCAATGATTCCCCCAGGAGAAATCCTCTCCCCATTTGTCTTTGTCTCTGAGGACAGTATTAGGACAGTTGTCAAGGATGAAAACACCATCTCGTGTCTGCATGCATTACTCACAGGTTCTCTGTTATTTCTATATGAGGGATATTGGTTCTTGTACTCAAAAAAGGTAACATTCTTTTGCACGTAGGCAAGTAATTCATCAAACATAGCCAAGTGAAAACAAGTATGATACCTTAGTCTCAAGTCTGTCGGCGTCTTTTTATAAAAAAAACCGTTATTGCAAACCAATCCATAACTGTACCTTCCAGGAAGCCAGCAGAAAATACAGCATCACTCACAGCATATGTATTTCCCTTAGAATGAAGCCACATGATAATCAGAAGCTAGGTATCAGGTATAAGTTTGCTTATAATTTTATTCGATCTCATATATCATGAGCAAAACATATACCTGAACCAAACCTCTGGCTGCAATTGTCAAGATTCTTCGTTTGTAGGTAGTTCACTTATGGTTCACAAATATCACACCACATTTGCAATCTCAATAAAAGCTAACATAAAAGAATTTGTCTCTGTATTAGTTTAGTTGCAAACAAATAATGAGCATTAGAAATAATGCTGATGAATCATAAGATTTCTCAACTTCAGTCAAAACAAATCTCAGACATTAAAATGTTCTTATGAGAGCCATATTACCTGTATGAGTCACTCATGGAGCATGATTAGCCATCATAATACATTGGTTTCCTTAAAGAATGAACCTAACCATTTTACAGACTTGCCCTTTATTAGTGCACGCATTTACTTGGAGTTATATTTCTCTGTAATCACTGAGGGAGGTCCAGATTAATTTTCAATTTTGATTAATCTCTTCTACCTGTGTCTCCTACCTGTAGCGACAGCAGATTCCTTTGCTAACTCAGTTCTGAAAATGGAAAGATTCCTTCCCAATGTTTTGGCAGTTCTCTAGGTTCTTAATCCACACTGCTCAGATACGTGTTACTCAGCCCTGTGCAAACCAGAATGCACAAGCAGCACTGTGGTATCGGGTCAGCGCCAACAACTGAGGTCGTTCACAGCCACGGAAACGCCCAGGCCGGACTTAAGCCCTGCCACGTTGGAATTGTTGACTACTCCAGAGAAAGAGCAAGTATTGAAGACAGCGCCCCCAGTTGAGAGGCTTCCCTGGTCAGCTATGCTAGCCTCCTGGCCTTTCCTGTCCCCATTTGTAGGAAGTTCACTTTTCTACTTGCTATTTCACTGTGTGTATTTCCCAAGGTTTAGTTATCCCTTCAAGTCTTGAGAGACACTTTTTCCTTCTTCGTTTTCTCATACTTTTTTGCTATTAGAAGTGGTGCAGGGCCTCCCTGGTGGTGCAAGCGGTTAACACGCAACCTATGAAACTATCCACAGCCTCTGCTGCACAAGTTCCATCCCTGGTCAGGGAGCTACCTACATGGCGCGGCAGACCTTTCCTGACTTGCCTGCTGCTCCCCTCAGCAGTGTATTTCATCAGTCTGCCTGTTCTGTTCCCCACTCTGTCTCTGGTGAATCCACTCACCCCCCACACTTCTGGCCTGCACCCCAGTTATTGTATGCATAAATAATAAACAAAACTTTAAAAAAAAAAAAGAAGTGTTGCAGATAAAATAAAAAAATAAAACAAAGGAGCAGACAAAACCAAACCAAGAACAAACCCTAGGCTGTAAAACTGAGACTACCAGAGCGGGAGGGAGAGGATGGATAGGAGAGGTGAGGGGTGGAGGACTATGGGTGCTGTGATGGTGGTGGGTGTGAGAGGGACCTACACCTGAAGAGGTGTGAATCTGTTCCCCTAAGTCATGTTGCACACCAGTGTTAGCTCTATTAAAAAGTTACAGGAAAAAAAAAATAGCAGTGCCACTGTAAATGCACTCCTGTGTGTGTGTGTGTGTGTGTGTGTGTGCGTGTTCAGGGCACACTTGCATGAATCGTTAGCTGTGCCCCTGGGAGTGTGCTGTTTCCATCCAGTCTCAGTGGACACCATCTAAAAGTATTCTGAACACACAGTTATATTTTTATGCTTTTCTATATCCCAGTGAGTATGTATTGTTAGAATTTTTTTCTCTCATGGCTAATGACCTTGAATACCTTTTCATATGCTTATTCACCATTTGGATACGTCATCTGATTTTTTTTTATTAATTTTTTTTCATACTCCTTGGTGCCCTACCTATCTAAATGTCTTCTTTTTCACTTTTTAAGATGCAAAAGTTCACTATGAGTTTTTTTATAAGTCTTTCATGGAATATACATTTTGATGAACAGAAACTTTACTTTCAATGCAAATTAATTCATCAATATTTTCTTTCATTGGCAGTACTATTGGAACTTAATTTTAATTGTTTGCCTTCACCAAAATCGTGGTAATAATCTCCTATGTTATGTTCAAGAAACTTTATTGTTTTATCTTTCATACTTAGGTCTACACAACATCTAGAAATTATTTCTCCCTATGATTTGAAATGTATTCCATTTTTTCCATATTTATATTCTATTCTCATTATGTAACAGTGGTACCTTTAATATAAAATAAGTAATCAAATATTTGTTGATTTGTTTGTAGAATATATTTTTCCCCCTTTGGGATAGATTTTCTATCTTTTGTCAGTACACAATCTTAAATAATGTAACCTTGTAAACGGTTCTGAGATTTTACCATGTAATTCATGAGACATTTTTCATTTTTTAAATCAAGACCATATTGACTCTTCTTGGCTCTTTGTGTTCTATATAATTACTGAAAACAGACAGACAATTTCTAAAAAAAGAAAAGAAAACCAAATGGGATTTGGATTTGATATACTGTTGCATTGACTTTTCCAGTAAATTTATGGGAGAATTAATATCTACATGCAATTGAATCTGCAAATATAAATAGTTTCTTTCCTTTTCAGGAAGCTATTTTTCTTCCTTTCAATAATAATTTGCACTGTTATGAGTAGGTCTTTTCCTATGTAATTGATATTTCTGATGTTGCTGAAAATTGTATTTTCAAATCTTCATTTTCATTTATTTGACATAAAATGCATTTCATTATACTTGCTTATTAATCCAGTGATTTTGCTAAATTAACTTACTTTTAATTTTTCATGTTCAGTTTATTTTGGGATATACGTAGATATAAGTACATACTAGCATACAGCACACACACGTGTATATATATGTATGTATGTTCGTATAGAGACAGAGACATTGTTTTGTTGCCTGTGAATAATGAAATTTATACTTTCTGATTTTTAATCCTTATACACCTTTTATTCCTTATCTATGATTTATTGCCACTAAGACATCTAGTGTAGTGTCGAATAGAAATTGTAACAGAAAATTTCTATTTTACCTCCAATCTCAGAGGGAAAAAAAATTCAGTATCCCCATTATCAATGATTTTGTAAATAATGTCTTTTGTAAAAATTTTATTTAATTCTTAGTTCCCAAAAGATTTCTGAGAATAAGCTTTGTATTTTATCTAATACTTTTCTTTATTCTTGAGATGATCATATGACGTTTTCCCTCTCTTGTATTACTATGATGAATTACATTGAATAATTTAAATTCATTTTATTTTTTTTCTTTAAAGTAGATTTATTTTTTTATTTTATTTTTTTAAATAATAAATTTTATTTTTATATTCCCCATACAATTGCAGCCCCCCATTCTGACCCCAATCCCTCCCCTCCCGCCCCCGCCCCCCTAAAAGTGTCTCTGGTTCATAGTTTTTTGTTGATTTTGATTTTCACTTTCTTATAGTTATTCATTTTCCTGGTCCCTTATTTAAGTTTTCTAGATTCCTGCTATTTTAAAGTAAACTTAATGAAGAATAGCTTTAGATATATAAAAATAATGTGAATATATCCCATACCCCATTTTAATATTATATTAATGTATTTATCACACAGCTAATTAGCATTGAGACATTATTTACTGAAGTCTATACTTCATTGTGATTTCCATTGCTTTTACCAAATGTTCTACAACTTTCTGTACCAGGATCTCATACAGGATGCTACATTACCTTGAACTGTCATGTCAACTTAGGATTCTCTTGACTGTGGCACTTTCTCATATTTTCTTAGTTTTGTATTCCCAGTTTTGAGAACTGATCAAGGGTTCTAGTGTGTTGCAGGTGGGAGTTGTCCAATGATTTTGACATGATTATACTGGGGTTATGGATTTTGGTGAAGACCGTAGAGGTGAAGTACCATTCTCAATATAACATACTATCAACATGATTTACCCTCTTTATTTTAACCTTATTTTAACCTTGGCTGAGGTAGTGTATATCAGGTTTCTCCTACAAAGTTATTGTTCCTCATCCCTGCCATTCTCACACTGTATTCTTTGTAAGGATGTCCACCCTACGGGAGTGAGAAGTTATGCTACACCCCCTTGAAGGCAAAATCTATAGAGATTATTTCAAATTATTTTAAAAGATACTTTAGGATTCTGTAAAGAGATGTGTCTGTTCTCCCCAAATTATTTAATTTTGTATATTGGTGTGGATTCATATTTCTTTTATTTGGGGGTTATATTACAAGATTATCTTTATTTTTTCTCAAAGTGTTGCAAGTTTGACCATTGGAAAATATTTTGCTTGACTCTTTGACACACACATGTGTGCACGTGTATGTGTGTGTGTGTGTATGTGTGCACACTTAGCTCTTTCTTACTTTCTGGCACTACAAGCTTCTCTAGTGTCATCTTTTATTTTTTCCTGCCCATTTCTAGAATCAACTATTTCTGAAAGAACCCTGGTTTGTTTTATTGGCAAATGGGATTAAGATTTAAAATACAGTATATTGTGTCTCTTGTCATTAGATTGTTATTGCTTCTAGGTTTTCCCAGCCCACACAGTAAGGAACTATACAGTAATCATGCATAACCATGTATCTATAAAAATTTATATGAATAACCTGTATAAAGTTAAACATGAGTTCACACTGACGCTTTCAACTCTAATTTATCATCACATGGATTATTCTGTGATTAGTCTGTCATCTTCCACTCCAACTGTGAGAAACTTTCACTACCCAATAAGGATTTGCTTATTTGTTCAATTCCAGTATACAAAAATAGTGGTTTCAGAATTGTTAAGCCAAATACCCATGAGTAGAACACAGAGCTATTTCCAGTCACTTCATCTTTAGTCTGACACATTCCACTAATTCCCCTCGTTATTTAAGTCAGCATTTTTACCTTCCAGCCCCATGAGTGACTTTGTTCCATATATTTAAAATACACTATAGTCTCTCTCTTTTTTTCACATCTTATATTCCATCCTGGAATCCCATAATCTCCTAATACATTGTGGTTTACGCTTTGTACTATAAAGTCTATGGGTTTTTGATATATGGAGAGTGTTATGTATATGTCATCACAGTATCACACAGAATGGATTCACTGTGTTTTATTTATTCAGTCCTGGCCCTCCCTCTTCCAACCAGACATGTTTACTCTAACATTAGCTTTGCCTTTTCCAGAATGTCATATGAAAGGGAGGTACTTTTTATATCATTTTTCAGACTTGCTTCTTTTCACTTAAAAAATGCATTTAAGAAGATCATCTGTACTTTCTGTGGCTTGACAAATCATTCTTTTATGTCACTTAATGGTATTTTACGTATAGCAGTATCAAAATGTTATCTATTGAAGGATATATTTGCAATTATGAAAAAATTGTTATAAATATTTGTATGCTGGTTTTTGTGTGAATATAAGTTCTCAACCGAGTCATTTTAGTAATCCAGACTGACTGGTTTTAATTTAAATTATTCACATTCAAAGTGATTATTGTTAATGGATTAATATCTTCCAGGTTTGCAAAGATGTATGGACATTTAACTTGCTAAGAAGCTATTACAATCTTCCAGTGTATCTGACCATTCTGTAGTCTCATTAATAATCCATGTTAGTTTCTATTGCTTTTTCTTTACTAATGATTGACATTACCAGTTCTTTGGATTTTAGCCATGCTGCTAGGTTTATAGTTGCATCTTTTTGTTGAATCTGCAATCTTCTAGTGACAGATAATAAAGAGTATCTTTACATTTGCTTATTTTTCATTTGTGTATTTCTGTAGTAAGGTATCTTTTCAGATCACTTGCTCATTTATAAGTACTTTTTCTCACTGCTGAATTTTAAGTTCTTTATACATTTGGGTAGAAGACCTTTATCGGATTTGCATTTTGAAAATATTTTTTTCCAATCTGTGTCCTGTCTTTTCATTAACAGTGTCTTTAACCAAAGCAGAACTTTTAATCTTAATAAAATACCACTAACAATTTTTTCTTCATGATTTGTGCTTTGTTGTTGTATCGAACAACTCATCATAAAACCTAAGGTTACATAGATTTTTCTCCTATCTTTTCTTCTAGAAGTTTTATAGTTTTGTATTTCCATGTATGTAGCTCTATGACCTATTTTGAGTACATTTTTGTGAAATGTGTAGAGTTGCCCATAAACAAGATGATTCCCTTCTTGTTTTAGGCAATCATCTTGTTTATGGACATCCCTTTGTTCTAGCATCATTTATGGGAACCCTTATCCTTTATGCAGTGAGTTGCCTTTGTATTCTTGGCAATGATCACCTAACCATGTCTGTGAGTATCTGAGTTCTCTGTTCTGTGCTTTTGATCTATATGTTGCTCCTTTGGCATCATTGCTGTCTGATTACTGTAGATTTACAGTAAAAGACTTAAAATAAGGTAATGTCAGTTCTCTAAATTTGTTCATCAGTATTATGTTGCTCAACTCTTGCTGTCTTTCTATATAAACTTATAATTAGTTTGTTGATATCTACAATTAATTTTCTGATGTTTTGAGTAAGATTCCTTTGAATTTATAACTCTAGTTGGGAAGAATTGACATCTTTGCAACATTGAGCCTCAAAACATGAACACAGAATATTTGTCCATTATTTATATTGTCTTTGATTCCTTTGTCAGGGATTTTTACTTTTGCATTTACAGGCCATTTATACTTAGATTTATACCTTTAGTATTTCTCTTTTTGCGTGATTGTTAATATTTTTTAAATTAATCCATTTCAAAGTATGCTGCTCATTGCTGGTATATAGAAAAGCAATTGATTTTGGTACAGATGAACATTGTATCCTTTAACCTTGCTGTACTCATTTCACTTGAGGATATTTTTGTTTTGTTTTCCTTGGTGGACGGATTCTTTGGGATTTTCTAGACAATCATCATCTCTGAATAAAGACAGCTTCTTTTCTCTATTGTAATGTTTGCCTCTTTGTCCTTCATCTTGCCATATTGTACTAGCTATGAGTCCCAGAAAAATGTTGCATAGAAGTGGTGCAAAATGGGGGCCTCCCTGGTGGTGCAGGGTGTTAAGCACAGCGCTATGAAGCAATCCACAGCCTCTGCAGCACAAGTTCGATCCCTGGCCTGCCAGGGAGATACCCACATTGTGCAGGAGACCTCTCCTTTCTTGCCCACTGCTCCCCTCAGCAGTGTATTTCAGTCAATCTGACTGTTCTGTTTCCCACTCTGTCTCTGGTGAATCCTTTCACCCCCACACCTCTGGCCTGTACTCCAGTTCTTGTGTGCATAGAAATAAATTAATCTTAAAAAAAAAAAGAAGTGGTGTGAGCCTCCCCTGGTGGCGCAGTGGTTGAGCACTGGGCTGTGAAGCTGCCCGCAGCCTCTGCAGCGCCAGTTCGATCCCCGGCCACCAGCGATGATCCCACATGGCTCGCAGAACTCTCCTGGCAACCGCTGCTCCCCTCAGCAGTGTAATTCATCAGTCTGCCTGTTCTGTTCCCCACTCTGGTTCTGGTGAATTCTCTCACCCTCCCGCGCTTCTGACTGTGCCCAGTGCTTGTATAAATAAATAAATAAAATATTAAGAAAAAAAAAGAAGTGGTGCAAAATGACGTCCTTGCCTTTTTCTAAAATTGGCAAAATGTCTCTTACCAGTGAGCAAGATGTTACCCTTAGAGGGGTTTGTTGAAGTTCTTTTTTTTTTTTTTGAAAGATTTTTTATTTATTTATACAAGCACTGAGTAGTCAGAAATGCGGGAGGGTGAGAGAATTCACCAGGGCCAGAGCGGGGAGCAGAACAGGCAGACTGACGAAATACACTGCTGAGGGGAGCAGGGGGTGTGGCAGGAGAGGTCTGTGCACCATGTGGGACCCTCTCCGCCGGCCGGGGATCGAATCATTGCTGCAGAGGCTGCGGGCAGACTTGCAGCCCAGTGCTCAACCGCTGCGCCACCAGGGGAGGCCTTGTTGAAGTTCCTTATGAAACAAAATTTCCCAGTATTCCTAGTTTCCTGAGAGTTTTTATCATGAATGAGTATTGGCTTTTGTCAAATGTTTTTGCAGCATCTATTGATAGGACTAAATGAACTTTTCTCTGTATTCTTTTGAGGTGATGGAGTACATTGATTGTTTTTTTAATGTTGAAATATCCTTGCATACCTGGAATAAGTTCCACTTGGTTTCAGTGTATCACTCGTTCATATATTGTTGGATTCAAATGGCAAATCTTTTGGTTAGGATTGTTATGTCAATGCTCATGACAGATACTGGTGTGCAGTTTTCCCTTATTGTAATGTCTTTATCTGGTGATAGTGCACAGATGCTATGGTGAAGAATTGATACTATTATTCCTTAAATATTCAATAAAATTCTATGGTAAAATTTTGGAAGGTTAGTAACTCAATTTCTTTAATAGATTTTGGATTATTCAGGTTATATATTTCTCCTTGTATGAGTTTTGGCAATGTAGTGTATCCTCATTATATCAGAGTATTCTCAACATTTCCCTCCTATCTCTTCTGACACTGCTATAATTTATTTCACTATTCATATGCCATAACCATCCAATGCATTGTAACTATTATTACTTTAGAAAATATTTAGATTATTCAGGAATAATCAAAGTGATTTCATTTCACCTAATTTATTTGAACTCCAGTGTTCTTTTTTTCTATGGAGAGCCAAGTTTCTGACCTGTGTTAAGTTCCCTTCTCCCTGAAGAACTTCTAACATTTCTTGTAGGGAAGGTTTGCTATCATGAAATCCCTCATTTTTGGCTTGTATTAGAGTCTTTATTTTCCCTCTACTTTTGGAGGATATATTTGGTGGCTATAAACCTCTCGGCAATTTTTCTTCCTCTGCAATACCAAATATTTTACTCTACTCTCTTCTTACTTGGATGATTTCTGATGAGAAGTCCACTGTCATTCTCTGTAGGTAAGGCCTTCCCTCCCAACCCCCCGTTTCTCCCAAGATTTCCTGTCTTTGGTTTCCTGTATTTGAATATGATATGCTTAGATTTTATTGCTGTTATTATTTTGCCCTCCCCCACATTCGTTTCTCTAAGCTTCCTGTGTTAGTGGTTGGTGTCCGTCATCCATTTTGGAACATCCTAGGCCAATATTCCTTCAAGTATTTCTTCTGCTCTGTACCCTTTCCTCTTTCTAGTATTCCAAGCACATCTGCTAAGATTTTTAAACTGTTTGACAATTCTTAGATATTTTGCTTTGTTTTTCCATTATTTTTTTCTCTATTTCATTCTGTGAAATTTCTATTGAACTATCTTCAAGCTCATTTTTCTCTCTTCTGCTGTGCTGAACCGAATGAGCCTATTGAAGGCATTCTTTATTTTGGTTATAGTGTTTTTTGATCTCTAGCATTTCTCTTTCATTCTTTGTTTCATTTCTCTGCTCTGAAACACATCTATTCTTACATGATGCCTTCTTTTTCCATAAAGAGATCTTTACATATCAATCAGAGTTATTTCAAATTTCCGATTTGCTAACCAACATCTGTGTCCTGAGTCTTGTTCTACTAAGCACTTTGTCTTTTTTTAGTCTTTCATATGGCATGTATTAAAATTTCTTGTTGAGTTGTATCTGGAACTAGGAATTGAGATCAACAGGTCATAATATGAGATTTATGACATTCTGACTAGGAGATGGATTGTACTTAATGTTTGCTGTTGGGAGAGATATCAGAATGGGCAAATTCCCTTAGTGTGTTTATGTTTTCTCTCTTGACTCTGGCCTTCCCTAAGTACTCCTCCTCTGCAGGAGTTGGTGACCTGCTGCTTTTAAACTGGAATCCCTTGTTGTTATTATTCTGAAGTCTATTGGTGGGATGCTGTAGGGGAATTGAGTGATTGATAACTTTTAAATAAGTCTATTTTTGTGTACTTGTGTCTTAGGGCAGTGACCTTCAGAAGCATTTCTTCAGTGATCTAGTCATTAATCTCCTTTCCCCCAACCCAGCTCTGTTTCTTCAAAGCACTGATCTCTATTAACTATTGTGGGATTTTCAAATTATTGATAAGATAGGATCACTAAAGGATGCTCAAGTGAGGGGAATATCTTTCATCTGGGATAAGCCTTTGCCCAAGTTTTTTTCTGGACATTAGGCCTTTATCATTAAAGATAAGGTTTGCAAATTTAAAAATTTATATGAGTACCACAATATCATTTTTAAGCCCTAACACTATTATATACTCTCTTCCTCAGAAATGACAAAGTATTGAGGTGGTAGATTTCTCCAATAATCCTGGATGTTTCCCAAGTACCAAGACAGTCTTTGAACTCTGAAAGAATCCCATCACTTAGTTAAAACTAGTACAGAAGTAATATGAAATTTATGAGTAATATCTTTTAATCAAAGAGGCCTATACACCATGTAAAATCAAGACTGGAAATCTCAACCTGAGAAATCTTAGGAATCCATTAGAAGAAGATTATCTTTAGAAGGAAGTGTTCTACCTAAGATCCTCCAAACCAATAGATAACTGGGTGAGAGAAAGATGGCTTCCTCTCAAGAGCCAACAAAACTGTATAATATAGAGTTATGTTTTAACCTGCCTCCTCTAATTTCTTACCCATCTGGTAAGAAATTTAGCTATTTAACTAAAAAAACATCTATTATTTATTTATTACATTTTAATTAGTTTTTAGTATAAGTCAAACACCTGATTACAAGTTAACATGTGAAGTGGTTAGAGCACACAACCAGACTGACTGCTGGGTTTGGATACATTCTCCTCTGAGAGTTGCCCAGTTTCTCTCAGTTCCAATTCCTTGACATGAATAAATAATTGAAACTCAATTAATAGATGGCAGGGCGAATACAACAATGTGTTAAACAGTCAGCAATCTAAAGTCCCTACACTATCACATCTGGAAAAGGAGGTTCCTGTGCCTAACAAACACTGGTAGATCTTTTGTGGAAGTCAGCATTTGTAACAGAACTTTCAGAGGAACAGAACTTGCATGAGAACTAGAGTGCAGACAGTATCTATTTGGGGATGTCAACTTCTCACAGATTTTATAAAGAAGACTCAACTGTTTTTCCTTTTGCTTTAGCTCTATTAATGATATCGATACTATGAAATTCATTTCCTGGGATTAAACAATTCTTTGTGTAACACGAGGATTACAACACACTTAACAATTTCACAGGGATATTTTTGCTTTAGGCAGATCATTGGATAGCTCTGAAAGGAAAATAGTGGATTAATGAAACCAGTCTCCTGGCTGTGTCTAGCACACTAGGCAGGAATTTGACATTTTGGTCAACTACTGTCTGCCTTCTAGACTCTACGTGGAAGTAACACAGCCTTGCCTTCGATCAAGTCTCTATCCCAGGTTTTATTTTGACTCATTAGTTTATCCTCTATGAGATCATCAGAAAAATTAATTCTAGAAAAAGAAAAATAAAGCTTTGATGCTGGAACTCAAGCCCAACCACTCAACAAGAATTTTGTCTTGCTTTCTTCTTTCCACAAGCCCAAAACACTGAAAGACCCATCTTAAATGTGTTTCAAAATATCTTTCCCCCTTTGACATACTGCTGAAATTGCCAAAGTATGCCATCTCTTGCTGTTATACGAGAACAAGGTGATTTGGTGATATTTTTCAGGAACCAGCACTTGTTGTATATAACATAATCATTGAGTTTTAAATGTATGCTTTCTCAGAGTCACAGGTAATATTTATTGTGCACATATAATGTGCCAGATATTGTTCTAAGTAAAACATTCCCCAACATCTCATTTAATTTTGTTAGTGGCTGACACATCTCACCTTCTCTCACAAGGAAAACATGGTGAATGGGAATCTGAATCCAGGCTATATACTCCGGCATCCATTTCCTTAATGAGTGTGTTGCTGCATATACATCATTGTTCTGTTTCCATTATTGCAGTGACCCTTACTGTCTTGCTACTGTTGTTTCCCCACTGCCTAGAAGGCTCCTGTCTCATACATATATGCTCCGCAAATATCTTCATGGCAAGTTTAAACATATTCCACTCTAAGATACTATAGGAGGAGTTGAAAATATCTTCTATACAGGACAACAGAGTAATACCCTAAATCACGGGCTTTGAATCCAGGAGTTAGACACACACACACACACACACACACACACACACACATTATTTAGTCATTATTTACCTTGGCTTCCTCATCTTTGTAAGGGAGGAAATAATATCTAGGTTAGAACTAAAGCTCACATGGTATAATTCTATGAAGCAGCCCCTGTGGGGCTCTAGAATAGACTAGGTACTATAAAAAAAAGTCTGATGAGGACAGTTATTCTTATTGATTTGTTACCACCTCAGTACTTTTCTCCCCTGCATTATTTGAGCATGTGACATATTCCCTTACTCTTCACTCAGCTTGCCCCTGGTTATTTACTGACATAAAACAAGCTATCCTAAAAAATTAAGCATTTTCAAGAAATACTTTGAGTTGCTGTTTTTTGTTTCTTTCCATTTTGGGGGTTTTCTGAGTGTCTAAAGACTAAACATGAAGTTGGATCATAACCATTTAATACTAAAACATTCCAGCCAGAAGTAGGGATTAAAAGGGAATAGGAAAATTACTTGGAGATATATTATTTTTATTGTAATGGGGATTCTGTTTAGAATCTGCTGAGCTGTTCTGCACTGCCAGTGCATGCCCAAGACACCTTTTGTGATTTTTAAACATTGAAGTTTGTCCACAATTAATTGGATCTAGGCCCTACATAAATGGCACCTATGTGGCTGCATATAAAAAAAATGACATAGATACGGGGTAAAGCATGAGGCTGGACTATGGCAAGATCTCAGCAAATAGTAATGACAGATCATTACAATTACTTCTGTTTGTGCATTCACTGCAGAATATAAATCAAACAACACATAATCCCTCAAGGGGAAGGAATTGCTTCAGTTTAAGTACATTCAGTATTATGTTGATAACCTTTGTATTTATGATAGTTTTGAAAAATTAATCATGACCTCAAGAACTAAATCTCATCATGATATTAAGTACAGGCTCCCTCCAGACATGACTTTCTCATTCATGAAAGTAACAACTACAAGAAACATCCCAGAACAGGGAGCACCTGCTCTTGCCTATTCATGCAATCATTCACATTTTGATGATTGGTTCAAGAGACAAACATTGCTGAGGCAACCTCTACTCCAGGCATTGTGCACACACAGACCACACCCCCTCCTCCAACTGCTTTCATCGAACTCAGTATAGTGCAGCCAATGTGAATTTGCCAATGGCCTGTGTCCTCTATGTTATATCTGCCTGCATCTCTGATACTCACCTCAAGAAGCTTTCTTCATTCTGTCCTCTGAACTTTACACATTTCTTCACACACACTAAATCTCACACATAATTGAAAGAAAGGATGGCATATATGCATACTTGTAGATAATTATGTATGAAGTTGCACATTCCTGAATCTATAGGGAGATTTTTATGCATATGTATGTGAGATACATACATGTGACTATCTAAAATATATATTCACCCATTCCTTCAATCATTCAGTGAATGATTCAAAGTATTAAAGTTGCATGTATTAAAAGCACATCATGATTAGGAAGTGTGAGAAACACTGATAACAGAAAGTGATAAAGACAATTTTAAGGAGCTTAGTTTATCAATGATGAAAATAATTGACACTGGCAGCAAAACAAAATGGTAACTGGGTGAATTTACAAACAGATCTGAGAATGATGATGCAACTTCTTTATGAAATTTCCTTTAGAAGATAGTTTCTAAATTTTTTTCCTCAGGATTTGAAAAAACATTGCTAATGCATTTGACTGTTCTCCAAACCAGTGTGGAGGAAGGTTGGTCCTTCCAGAAGAGTGTGTAATATGCCAGAGAAGTCCCTATGGTTTTATATCAGCTGTGTACAGAATTTACACCAGAATGTTCTAAAGCAGAACATTCAGAAGAACCAAAATGAGAAAACATCTAGCACTGGCATTTTTTAATTTTATAAATAACACATGCAGCAGGAAGCCCGTTCCCCTTTGGTCTACTCAGGACAACAGTAATTGTTTCTTCAAGTTGAGCGCTCTGAATATTGCAACTAAAACGAGCCCCACCTAAAATTTAAAAATCTATACATGGACTCCAATTAGTGAAATGGAGGACTCCCTAATGTTTTTCTTTGATTGGTGTTATTTTCATTGATCTGGGTGTAAACCTCCCTCTGTGGTACAGGCTAGTGACAAATCTCTGTATCAGACATAATTTCCTTCTCAAATATATTTTTATTTTACAAGTGTTGGGAAGAAAACTGTTAATTTAATTTACACAGCAGTCCTGCCCACTGTGACTAAGCAGGTGTTTCTTTTCACAAACCTTTTCCCTTTGCAAAAGCGGAGCGGCAGCACTCCTACTCACTTGTGACCATGCAGGTGCCTCTGTTTTTATTTCTACTTTTCCCAATAAAAATGTTCTTTTAGAGGGTAAAAAAAAATTGCAGCCAATTCTACAGACTGTTGTAGATTCGATAAATCATTTAAATAGCATCACATTGGTGGAAGGTGAGCAGATAGGGTGAGCACAGGGAGCTCATGTATAATTCAGTGGACAAGAATAAAAGAAGAGTAATTTGTGAACCTAACATACATTACCTTCCTCATTTTTCTAGATCCTTTGAGGGAATTCCACTATATTCTCATAGTCCACATTTAACTGGTTGGACTTTGCATTGGAAAAGCGGCAATGATTTTAAGATGACAACAAAGCATTGTGAGGTGATGATTTTTAGGGTGGTCATTGATGATGGTGTTGCCACAAAGAAATGTTGCCAATCCAAGCTACCCTTTGAAAGTCAGGGAATAACCTACAGCTGTGTGGAAAAGCCTTTTCTGTCTACAAAATACAAGGAGTCTGAGGGGCAAATGGTCATGAAACTAGAAAATCTGCAATTTTCCCTCAGAATTGAAAATTCTGCTGTTCATCAGACTATATTCTTCCAAGCCAGAGTGAGATGAGGAATCTTCACCAACACCTGCAGAGACACATTCTATTCCTGAATAGAAGGTACATACCAATTGCCCTTAAATGAACCCATTTAGAAGGTTACTACCTCACGAAAGAAGTCATACTCTATTCATTTATTATTCATTTCTGCAGCCTAAGACCAAGACAGAAAGAATCCTTTTCTTTTTTCTAAAGGTGGAGTCACCATTTCAGTACCATGATTAATAACAGTGCCTGATGATGTTTCATATTCTAAGGAGTTCCCTCAAACTGATTTTTAGTCCAGTGCATCAGGGAATTGTATAGGCACATAAGAAACCTAAAGTCTAACCAAAAACCCTTACAAATTTGCTAAAACCCTGATAAAAGTAAGTTCTAAATCACAATAGCCCACAAGGAAGGAACTCTCCACCACTTTCATCATATGGCTTTTAAGACCCCCTAGAAAACTGGGCTTTGACACAAACACAAAACAGGAACAGCTGGATTATTGATTTATGAACTCACTGCAGCAGGGAGTCTGCTGTTGTTCATCAGACTATGATGCACATTTGGTGGCATGTGGGTATTTGATAATTTAAGTTGGCAGTAACTATTAACATGACATACATGGTCATGAAGACTTGACGCACTAGTGATTGGTCACTGTACTTACACTTTATAGATGTATGACCACATTTGTAACTAACTTCCTTTTCCTTCTAGGGGACATTCTCTTTCAGATTATTAGGTACTGGTGAAGTTGGTAATCATAGGGTATGGTACCTATACTGGGGAGATGAACAGACTACTCAGAGTTCCCATACTTGGGTCAGTAAATATTAGGTGATTTAAGTCAGGCCCATCCCCTCACTCTTGGATTTATGGACAAGGGAAGAAAAAAGTTCACATCTTACAAATATTACAAAGCAGTTCGTTGAATTTGGGGCCTCAAGTAGCCTCCTGTCCAATTGTATAAAGAAAAAAAAAATGACTGCAGAATCAAGAAACAGAGCTAAGAGATGGGAAGGAAAAGTGAGGTTAGATGCTTCTTTAGACCCTGTACTTCTAGACTGAAGCTAGACCCATCACTGTTATAAAAGCTTATGAATCCCTTTTAAAGTATTGTGGCATATAGCTTACATTTATAAGGGAAAGCTATAGCTACCAAGACCAATTCTGAGGAAGAGTAAAGAAAGCCTAATAATGTAAAGATTGGGGAATTATATTATTTCCAGAGTGCTTCTTGAACAATTCTTGTTGAGAACATAATACTGCCAAGCATCCTCATTCCATAGGTACACATAAAATACACTACACATATATGTCAATTGCAAAAAAAGAGAGAAAATAGTGATGTGAATGTGGTAACATGGAGTAAGAGGACATAACAAATTCTCTTTGATCTGTAATTATTGGTCATATTATATCTAAAGCTGAAAAAAGAATGCAATGATGAAATAACTTTGAAAATTTAATCCATCTATACAGTTATCATAATTTACCATAACTACAGATATAATATGTGATATGCCATTAAGATTTTAGATTATGCCAACAAAGTATAGCTAGTGTGTGAATAGCATCAAGGTATAATAGTAAGCAAACAGTTCTGCGGTGAAGATACATTTGGGTCCAAATAATGCCTCAACCAGTTATTAAAATGACTACCATTTTTGTTGTTCCCAGCATCTGTTCACTGCAGCATTATATTTCAAACATTTCTCAGCCACTTTATCTATATGAAGTAATTTACTAATTAAAAGAGTAATATGAGGGGCCTCCCTGGTGGCGCAAGGGGTTAAGACACAACCTAAGAAGCTATCCACAGCCTCTGCAGCATGAGTGCGATCCCTGGCCAGCCAGAAAGCTGTCCACTTGGTGCACCAGACCTCTCCTGACTCGCCACTGCTCCCCTTAGTAGCGTATTTCAGTCAGTCTGCCTGTTCTGTTCCCCACTCTGTTTCTGGGGAATCCTCTCACCCTCCGCACCTTGGACCTGAATCCCAACTCTAGTATGCATAAATAAATCTTTTTTTTTTTAAAGAGTAATATGAGGAAAGCAGTACAAGCATACTCATTACATAGGTACACATAAAATATACTACACATATATGTCAAATTAGTAACATTCTAATGTACATCTCAGGGGCAAATAGGAATATTTTAAAAAATTAACATATAAAAACATTTCAACACAGAACCTACCACTTAAGTGTGCACTCAATAAATAAAAACATTTATTATCGTAATCAATAATTATTTTATTTCATTAATAAGGAATCCATAGATGTGTTATTTTCTTCTTTCAAACAAGATGGCCTCAATTAAGTTGATCAAATGAAAAAAATGGTTTATTTCCCATATAATATTAAACTATGTAAGTAACCTAAACTAATCAAAACATACATGCAATATATCTTCTAAATGGGTAGAATGGAGGAAACAAAAGTTAAATAAAAAATGAATGAAGTCAAATAAAGCACCAGAAATCATGTAAGAAAAAAGAGACAATTATAAGATGACAAAGTCAAATAAAAACAATACTACCTGTTATATAAATAAGAAGAGAATTAAATATCAAGTTGAAAAAGTCATATTAAAATTTAAAATGTAATGCAGTAAAATGTTTTACATGAAAGGACACATCTGAGACTATAAAGTTTTCAACAGAAAAATAAGATACTGTTGATTAGGAGTATAGTCCACAAAAAGTTGAATTGAACCTGTTAAAAATATCATGGCATAAAATTTCATAAAGCAAAAAATATACAAAAATCCATGAGATTTAAAGAAAACTACAAAGATAATTTAAAATTCTTTACCAATTATTTGACCAATGGAGAATATACCTAAAGTAATTATAAATATGGTCTGCCATTTTGTTATTTTTTTTTATTCCTGTATATTTAGTCCCTCCTTTCATTTTTTATTGCATTATTTTGCAGTAAAATATTTTTATTATATTTTAATTGTAACTGACTTAAGTTGTAGTTTTTAGTAATTTTGAGTGATTGTTATATGATTATAATATGCATTTATGAATTATCTTAGTCTACTTAGTGTTGATGTAGTGCATCTTTACCAGCGGGCATCACTACAGTTACATTTATCCTTGCCCTATCCTGTGTACTACTGCTGTAATATAGATTGTACTTAATATGTTATAAGGGCCTCCCTGGTGGCACAAGGGGTTAAGCACTGCACTATGAAGCAATCTACAGCCTCTGCAGCACAAGTTCGATCCCCGGCCAGCTAGAGAGAAACCCACATGGCGAAGTAGACCTTTCCTGTCTCAACCACTGCTCCCCTCAGCAGTGTATTTCAGTCTGCCTTTTCTGTTCCCCACTCTGTCTCTGGTGAATCCTCACCTCCCGCATCTCTAGCCTGTACCCCAGCTCTTGTATGCATAAATAAATAAATCTTTAAAAAAATAATATGTTGGGCCTCCCTGGTGGCGCAGCAGTTAAGCGCTGGGTTGCAAAGCTGCCCGCAGCCTCCGAAGCACCAGTTCGATCCCCAGCTGCTCCCCGGCCACCAGAGGAGGGTCCCACATGGTGCGCAGACCTCTCCTGCCGCCTGCTGCTCCCCTCAGCAGTGCACTTCGGTCCTTCTGCCTGCTCTGCTCCCTGCTCTGGCTCTGGTGAATTCTCTCACCCTCCTGCGCTTCTGACTGTACCCAGTGCTTGTATAAATAAATAAATAAACAAACAAACAAATAAATAAATAAATAAATCTTTAAAAAAAATAATGTTATAAAACCCAGCATTATAATTTTAGGTATCAATAATAAATTACTTTCAAGTACTGAAAGAAAAAAATAAAAATATCTTTTGTAAAACCCAATATATGCCCTAAATTATTTTTCTGCACACTCTCCTTCCAAGCCTTCAAATACATGAATGTCAATATAAATATATACAGAAACAACCTAGTCATGTATATATAAATATATACAGAAATAACCTAGGTGTTAATAGATAAGGACCTTAAAGAACCCAGCAAATTATGTCCAAAGTAATTAAAGGAAAAGATGCTTACAATGAATATAAAGGACATGTAAACAGAGAAATTGGAATTGAAACAAATAAAATTCTAAAGTGAAAAGAACTAGAAGCAAAAAGAAAAATTTTAAGTAAGATTGGAAAGAGAAGACAAAATAGTCTGTAAACCAGAGGCTGAGAACTCATTAGGGATTAGTGAATTGGAAAAGACAGATGTTTAAAAAAATGAACAGAACACAGCAATCTGTATAAAACTAAAAAGTATTCCAAAATAGATATAATTTTAGTCATAATGATAAGGGAGGGTGATTATAAAAAAGTACTGGAAGCAATAAGAGCTGAAAATATAAAAATTTCATGAAGACTATCAGTATTTATCTCAAGACTTTCAGTAAATACTAAATGTGATAAATACAAAGATAGCACACTTAGATGTAAATTACAGAGAAAAACTGGAAAATAGAGAGAAAAAAGATACATTATATTTGCATCATGGAGATATCTCCATTGTTGTAAAAAACAATGAAATAGCATATTTAAGCTGCTGGAAAAAAAAGTCAACCCCTAATTTTATATTCAACATAAATGAAGGTAAAACATATTTTCAGAAAAATTAAAGGTGAGAGAATTTAATATTAGTAAATCTCCATTGCTGGAATGCTAAAGGGAAATATTCAGGCTAAAAGGAGAGGGAAGGGACAAAAGTAGAAATGGTAAGTACCTAGGTAAATGTAAATATTCTATCAATTTACTTAAGGAGTATTGATTGTAGAATTGGAATTTTATATTCTATATAGATTTAAAAAATGACAAGAGAACAGAGAACAAAGGAGTTCTTAAGTGTAACTATTTTGCTATAAGGTTTTTACAATTTACATGAAATATACAGCTAACTCTAAGTTTGTCATAAATTAGAGGGTCATGTCATAATCCATATGTGAACCCCTAAAAAAACAACAGAGTAGAGCTGTAATAAAGACGTAAATAGAGAAGTTAATATAGAATACTAAAATTTATCTAATTAATTAATTCAATATTTTGGCAATTGTCTAATTCTTTGTCAAAAGAATGAAACAAAGCAGGGGAAAGAAAAAAATTAAAAGGGATAAGTAGGGGGAAATGCTAAATAGTAGTTATAAATCCTACTTATGTGAATAAGTACATTTTCCAAAAAATTTAAAAAGCACTGATGGTTAAAACTGGATAACAAGCAAGAACACTCTATACATTGTCTACAAATAAACACTATAAAGACATAGATTGAATGTAAAAAGAAAAAGATATATCAAAGAGTAAGCATAAGGAAGCTGGTATTAATATTCAAGTAAGAGACAAAGTAGACTTCAAGACAACAAATATATATAGGGAGAAATACAAATTAGGAAAAGAGAAAATTCATCAAGAAGCCAAAAGGAGGAAGTATCACACTTCCAGACTTCAAACTATCCTACAAAGCTACAGTAATCAAACCAGTATGATACTGGGATAAAAATGGACACACAGACCAATGGAACAGAATTGATACACTATTGTAAACCAATGTCACCTTGGTTTTTTAAAAAAGAAGTCATACATTATGAAAGTGCAAGAATTCAAAGATCTTCACATACATAAAGAGGAAATGAGAGACCTGAAAGGGAAAGATAAAATTGCAGTCATGTGCAGAAAAAAAAGAACAATTCTCTTAGTAACTGGCAAAACAAAACAAAACAAAAAATCATCAATGATATAGAGAATCTATATTCTAACTGAACAAAACCAGAACAAACACCTTTAATTATTAGCATTTGTGGATCATTATATTCAGTGACTGTCAAATACATATTAATGTGTTTGTATAGCTTTCATCAAGACAGATAAAATGGTAGACCATGAATCTCAATAGATTTGGAAAAGCTGAAATACTACAAAGAACTTTTTATACCATAACAATTAAAATGTCAGTAAGTTTACCATGAAAAGCCCTCAAATATTTGGAAATTAAATAATATGCTTAAAGATAGCACATGAGAATAAATCACATGGAAAATTAGAAAATTTCTGAACTAAATGATAATTAAAACACCATATTAAAATTTGTGGGATCCATTCGTGTAATGCTTATAGTCTTAAACACACGTAAGTTTTGGGCCCACACTACACTTAAGACTTACTGTGAATCTTCAGTGAAAAAGAATGGCATAGGGCCTCCCTGGTGGCACAAGGGTTAAGATGCAACCTATGAAGCTATCCACAGCCAGGGAGCAACCCACATGGTGCAGCAGACCTCTCCTGACTCTGCCCCGCTGCTCCCCTCAGCAGTGTACTTTGGTCAATCTGCCTGTCTGTTTCCCACTCTGTCTCTGATGAATCCTCTCACCACCCCACACCTCTGGCCTATACCCCAGCTCTTGTATGCATAAATAAATAAATCTTTTTTTTAAAAAAAAGGATGGCATAAAAAGGAAAAACAGAATTAATTTTTGGCAAAAATCACGTAATTCAATAAAAATGATACATTAAGTGGGAAAGGCAAACTGTGACAAAGCTTCAGTTGTATGTAACCATTCATGTTCCAGGGAAAGAGATGTGATAAAATATGCATGTATTTGCCCACTTGTGAACAACAGCAATAGAAAAGAAGTCAGAAACTAATGAGACAGTTATCCAGTTTCTGTATGAAAATAGGATGAAAAGAAGGAAGGAATAGAACTAATATAGTGTAGTAGAGAGACGATTATCACAAATTTATTTCTTAGAAACATAGTAATGTTTCACATAGGAAAAAGTACATAGTCAAATCAAATGCAATGTAAACAGCGAGAAAAGTAAACGATTTTATGATTAACAAATGTAGTGGCCTGGAGGGAAAAACAACTAGCCTAAGCAAGTTTGAAAAAAAATGTGCTAAACGCGCAACTCGGCTGTGGACCACTTAGACGCGCCCCGGGAGCAGCCAGGGGACGCTCCCGCCGCACCCTGCAATCGCCGGGGACTCGCGCTGCGGCGCGCCAGGACCATGTCGGCGGAGACCGCGAGCGGCCCCACTGAGGACCAGGTGGAAATCCTGGAGTACAACTTCAACAAGGTCAACAAACACCCGGACCCCACCACGCTGTGCCTCATCGCCGCGGAGGCCGGCCTGTCCGAGGAGGAGACCCAGAAATGGTTTAAGCAACGCCTGGCCCAGTGGCGGAGGTCGGAAGGCCTACCATCGGAATGCAGATCTGTTACGGACTAAGGAGGTGGTGGACATTGGCGGCTTCCCTACAGGAAAAGCATCTGCTATTTCTCTGCTTGGCTCAACCAAGCCATTTCGATTTTTCAGTGCAGTGTTATCTGTTCCAATGTCAGCTGTCCTGCTATTTAACATAATGTTATATTTTTTTAAATGTATATGACTAGAAAAAAATAACAATAGGAAGCTATGTGTAGCTTCTGGCTAGGAAAGTGGTATGGCTTGCATTTCTTTTCAGTTCATGATGATGGATGGCTTGAAAACCATCTAAATTTGCTTTTCACCATCACCTCCTACTAGCAAATTTACTTTCACTATCCATTTCAGAGTAGGCAGGTTACATGGTAAAGATAACATGACCAAGAGGGAGAAACATTTCCTGCTGTATCTATTTCCTAAGTTGTTTTTGTTGAGGTTAAGTGGGAATACAGAGGGATATTTGAGTCATTCAGATTTTATAAAGCAATTTCTCAATTAAAGCAATTTCTCAATTAAAGCTGTTTTAATTTAAAAAGTATTCAGTTAGGCTAAAAGGCAAAACTCCAACTGGAAGAAAAGCAAGCAACTAAAAAAGAAATATATAAATGTCTTGAATTTACCTTATTTAAATGCATTTGTTAAATTTATTTTGCTAAACAATATGAGCTGCTTTTTGTCTCTAAAATGATATTCCAAATAAAATCTTAACTTTTTGTTCAAAAAAAAAAAAAAGAAAAAAAATGTGCTAACTGGATACAATAAGGGCAAAGAAAAAAGAATGATATTTAAATATTTTATTTGAGTGAGTGAGTTTTTTTAAAGTGGTACAGTTTAGAAATTTTGAAACTAATTTACATATGTATTGGGTTATATAAGAAATAAGAAAACATATTGTGTATAGTGAAAGGTAGGTTTATTGTCATTGGAGAAAGAAGTTATAAATATGGAAAAATGGAAGATTAAAAATAGCCCAGTGATATTGGGCTGTACCAGAAAAATCAGTGAGGAACACACTCACAGATAGAGGGAAAAGTAATTCAGATATGTGCAACATATTGAGTGGAACTATACCTATTTTTCAACTCTGTACACTAGTAGGGCCTAGACAAAATGAAATCCCAGTAGAAATGAGTATATGTTAACACTCAGGGCTTGCTTTCTAAGTGCTATTTTCCAATGCAAAGAACCAGAACTCCTTGAAGAAATGATTGATTCCAGGTTTAGAGGAAAAAAATAATAGATTAGTCTAGTGCATCTTGGTGAACCAGGAAATTAATCAGTGCTAAGAAAATTGTGTGGGCTTGTGAAAGGAACATAGGGGCCAGCTTAAAGGATCTCCCAATGGTCAATTTTTGAAGTTTTAGAAATAAAAATAACTATTGCAATATATTCAAGTCTAAACAATAAAATAAATAGGACCTCTCTGGTAGCACAGCAGTTGAGTACTGGGCTGCAAAGCTGCCCGCAGCCTCTGCAGGGCCAGTTCGATCCCTGGCCCCCAGGTGAGGGTCCCACATGATGTGCAGACCTTTCCTGCCGCCCCCACTGCTCCCCTCAGCAGTGTACTTCGTCAGTCTGCCTGTTCTGCTCCCCGCTGTGGCTCTGGTGAATTCTCTCACCCTCCTGAGTTTCTGACTGTACCCAGTGCTTGTGCAAATAAATATTTCTTTAAAAAAAATACCAATATATCCATACTGAAGTCAAACAACTGAGAACATAAGTAAATGGGGGAGGAAAGTTCTTCCTTACAGTCAAATTTTAATGAGGAAGTAAAGAAAGTATCACAAAAATAGGAAACCCTCATCAGGCAAAGCTCATGGTAATAAGTGCTCTAGGCAAGACTCATCGATGGGCACTATGAAGTGCAGTATTGAGAAAGAAGATATGTGTGTAATTTCTTAGTATCTCTTCACAAAATTATTAATTACAAAGAGAAAAATGACAACTTTGCAGTGCAGAAAGCAGGCATACACCAACCACCTTAATCATCCGCAGAAATAAGACATAATGACCAGTAGGCCTGATATAACCCACCAAAAACACACATAACTGTCACTGTATTATTTTTGCCAAAAGTGCATAACCTCTAATCTAATCATGACAAAATACCAGACAAAATCATATTGAGAAATACTATACAAAATCGGTCCAGTATTCCTTAAACATGTCAAGGTAATGAGATACAAAAAAGAGAGGAACTTTCACAGGATGGGGGGCAGGTATGGAGAAAAAAGAAGCTGACAAATAAATGCAAATGTGGAATCTTAAATTGGATTCTGAACTAGAAAAATGGGCATTAGCAGGACAACTGACAAAATTCAAATATGGTCTTTAGATTCATTAATAGTATTATATCAAGGCTAATTTCCAGATTTCATTAAATATTAATGTATTAATATTATAATAAGTTATACAAAATATTAATATTAGGAAGGCAGGGTAAGGAATTCACAGGAACTGTCTGAACTACTTTTGGAAATTTCCTTAAAGTCCAAAATTGCTTGAAAATAATAAGTAAAATTGGAAAAAATTTAAACAAATTTTACTATAGAAGATTAATGACTGACAGCTAGCCTCATGAAAAATTTTTTTATCTCCTTAAGTGTCTAACTTATAAATTAAAATGATAATAAGATGCCATTTTACACTTGAATGGATATATTTTCTTTAAATGACAACATTTTTTAAAAATGTCTGTTAGTAATGACAGTAACTGATAATCTCCTTTACTATTGGTTGAGAGTGTGAAAAGCTTCCCCCTTGTCAGAAGACTGGCAATTTCTTAAGTAAATTCTATGTTGCAATCAAGTAAATTCCATTTTAAGGTAATTAAATACTAATATGCTCAAAACAGCTAAAAACTGGAGATAACCATCAAAAGGAGACTGAGAAGACAATAACACATAAAACTCAATAACTAATATGATGACTAAAGAAGCAAGACATACTGTGTGATTATATTTATATTAATTTCAAGAAAAGGCAAAACTAATCTAATGATGACAGAAATCATAACATTCTTAAGAGAATTAAGCTTGGCTGGAAGAAGGCAGTGTAGGGAGGTTCTTAGCTAAGAAAAATATTCTGTTTCTTAAATAACTATGAAAATTCATTGATTATACAATTAAGATCTATGCATCTAACTATGTATAATCTACTATGTAAAATACAAATATTAAGAATAAGTTTCAGGCCTCCCCTGGTGGTGCAGCGGTTGAGCACTGGGCTGCAAAGCTGCCCACAGCCTCTGCAGCGCCAGTTGGATCCCCGGCTGCCAGCGAGGGTCCCACATGGCACGCAGACCTCTCCTGCCGCCCGCTGCTCCCCTCAGCAGTGTATTTCAGTCCTTCTGCCTGTTCTGTTCCCTGCTCTGGCTCTGGTGAATTCTCTCACCCTCATGCACTTCTGACTGTACCCAGTGCTTGTATAAATAAATAAATAAATCTTTAAAAAAAAAAGGAAGTTTCATATACTGATGTGAAATTGATTTGCAGACAATTTTGAAAATTATACATTATGTAAATATATAAAGTTACAGAACAGTATAAAAGTATGTGTGTGTATATCTATATACGCACATACACATTTCAGGATGCATGTGTGTATGTGTATGTGTATGTATGTATTTGGGAAAGGAAAAACAAGAAACTGTAATACATGAGTCCAGGAAGGGAAATTAGATGGTGATGGAGGACAGAAATAAGGTGAATTACCTTTTGGGGAGTGTCTTTTATCCTGTAAATCCTGAAACATACATTATAATTTAAAAAAATAAAATTTTAAAACTTTTCTGGGGGGAAGAAATATTATTGCTTCCTTAACTTACTAGAAAATACTTTACAAATGACACCAGCTGAATATGGCAAAATGTTGATGATGGTGGAATTTTGATTCCTGGTATCTGCAATTTCACTATTCTTTCCTCCTCATATTCTCTATGTTTACAATGTGTTCATGATGAAAGTTTTCTAAAACTCACAACAGAGAAAATATTCATTAGCAAAAACAAGTTAAAATAAGTGATTATGAAGAATTTATTAGAAGAAACAAAAAGGAATACATAAAAATAAAGAAATAACACTGAAAAAAAAAAACCTGATAATTAAACCAATTGAGGGGAAGAAGCACGAGTGATGCAAAAAATTCATAAGTCAAACTTATTTCATTAAGAAAAAGCATAGCAGAAATAACCAAAACTAGAATGATAATTGCTATTAATTGAAATGAGAAATAGAGTGATAAAAAAAAACACTTTGTATAATTTTTTGCTTCTCTGAAAATCTGCTTGGATTGTGAAAACAAGTTAAATATAAGAGATGAAACAAAATATAATAACCATAAAAAAGTGAGAAAATTTTCTAGATAGCCTTAATTCTACTCCAAAGCACTAAAAACAAAGGAGAGTTCAGATGACTGAATTGATGCGCATGCTTAACCATTGATATTAATGCTAGATCTTGTCAACCCATTGAAGAGCACAGAGTATAAAAAAAATCTCAAAACCATTTTAACATGACCAGGAATCTCATATCAAAACATGACAAAAATAGAACAGAAAAGAAAATTACAGATTAATGTCATTTAGTAGTAAACTTGAAAAAATTCCAAATCAAATTAGATACTTATAATTCTATAGTAAATATAAAACATTTTTAAGCAAATAAAGTTTGTTCATTCAAGGAAAAAAGAAAATTTCAATAATAGAAAATGAATTATTTCATAACAATAAAGGTACAATTAAGGAATACAATTATTTATGCAAAAATATTTGATTCTATCTACCATCTAGCTTTGACTAAAATTTCTTAGAACAATATAAAATGTGGGAGACTTTCCTAACATGATGCATAAAATGTGTCAAATTTAAAATTAGCATCTTATATTGATGCTTGAGACCACCCACATCAAAATAACTTATTTGGGACTTATACCCAAAGCCACCCCAGCAGAGTCCAATCTAATAAGATAGAACTGTAAACCAACAAATACACAATTTGCTCATCTAGGCAAATGGCTCTTCTATCATTGATAACATCTTACATAGACAAAGCAGCTTATTATCAATTTGATTTTCTAGACTCGTCAAGACCCTCACCTTACTCTTTCACCTTAGACTACTGCATCAAACATCTTGCCCATTTGTGATGAGTTCCCTGCTTGAAAGGCCCACCTTAAAAACCACACCAGCCCAGAAGCAAACATTCTTTTCTCCTGCTTTTGAAACACTGCTAAACCTTGTCAAAGTGGTGTTTTCCCTTGCTCTTGTAGGTATAAAGAACTCAATTTCCTGATTATAGCTCCTTCTGGGAGCCTTTCTGCATACCAGATCAGTAACACTATGCTGGTCAAACCAAAGAAGCATTCCATTAAAACCAAAATCAGGGTAGGCAGTATTTCCACAATCATGTAAGTGCTCTGCAAGTAACAGTCAGTAACATTTATCAACGTAACTAAAACCCAGATCATTTGGAAGGGAGAATACAAACTATCAATATTTGCAAAGGATTTAGTACATATTTGAAACAATATGAAAAGTCTTGAGAAAGAGTAAGGTGACCACTTGCCCCCCAAAATAAAACAAACTTTCAGAAGCAGTAATATTATCAAGTAAATAAGCTGAAAGAAAATATACCCATCACAAAGTGAAAATATTAACAGTAAGTAAATTATTGAATAAAAGAAAGACATACCTTGTCCTTGGATAGGAAGACTTATTAAGAACCAATTTTCCCCATATTAATTTATTAAAGTTGAGGAAATTGCAGTCTAAACTGTAATTTCTTCCAATGAGAAAACACATGAGACAGGAGGCAGAAGAAGACACACACAGATCCACAGAACAAAAATGGAGCCAGTCACAGATGAGAATACAGCATATATGCAAGATGGCATTACAGATAAATGTGCAATTATTGGCAAATAATCGCAAGTAATGGCAAATAACTTGGCAACTTTAAGATTTCAAATCAAAAAAATTTCTCATGATTTTACGAATTTGAATTAAAAAAACACGAAAGAATTAGAAGTTAACATAGGTGAAGGGTTTTATGGAATCAGTATAAATATCTTTCCAAAATGACATGAAACTCAGAAGCCATAGCAGACATGGTTATACTTGGACATATAACAATTATACACATTCTTATAACAAAAACAAAGTTTAGAGTGTGTAAAAATATCTGTAATGCTTGACAATCCAAAGCTCATTCCCCCAATAACAAATGAGTTCAGGAAGAGACTAAATGCTCCCCCCACCCCCAAAATTGGACATAAAGAAGAAATTAAAAAATACAGATGACTAATAAACATGAAGAAAATGATTAAACTAAAAAACAAAAATACAGTTTAAGACAATAGTTTGGGCTATAACATTGGCAAAGATTTTAAATATTTATAAAATCCATTATCTGTAAGGTTGTGGGAGATGGCAATCTCATTCATTGCCATTTGAGGGTAAAATTGTTACCACATTTTAAAGGAAGTCTTGTAATAATTTTCAAAATTTGAAAAATGTTTATATCCTTAATCCCAGTATTTCAACTGCTAAGTAATTTATTATGATATAATTGACAATTGCAAAATTATTGATATATAGGGAGGCTCATTGCACAGAAATTTGGTGCTTACATAAATATCTCTGAATGAGAAATGCTTAAAACCTTTAAGTGTATCTACAAAACAATTATGCAGTCATTCAACAAATGACAAAGATGTGTATTATTGAAATAGAAAAAGGGCATTGAAAAACTATTAAATAAAAGGCAATTTGCAGAAGAATGTGTACAGTATGGCCCCATTTCCAGAACCCCCCCAAAATAACTTGCGTGTGTGTTTGTGCACATCAATCCACTTAAAGAATGCACACAATTCCCTTAATAGAGGAAAACTCTGGGAGATAGATTTGAGAAAGAGGAGGGCACTTAATTTATATGTTAGATATTTAGATATGCTTTGAATTTTTGAAAAAAAAATCATGCAGTTTCTTTTTAATGTGTCCTATGTTTTAAATTTACCACATAAATATAAATGTATATTTATGGGAGCACTGAGCAATTCCATCATTTTGAGTTTCTTGTGCAATAAATTTCCTCTACTGAGGCTCCTGGGATTGAATCAAGTAGCAGAAGGGAAACAGTCACCATGCCCAAATTAAAGTCTCATCGATGATATCCCAACATGAGCATTTCTCAGTTAAGCATTTCTTATCTGCAGGAGGTGTCCACTGCAACACAGGAAGGAGAGGAATCTCCATGCATAAGGATGAATGTATCATGGTTTTGGTGAAGCTGGTGGTAGAAGTAACAAATCCACCTCACTGTTAGAGTCATAACCTGCAAGGACACAGTGGAGAAAAGTGACAAAGGTCAGGAACACTTTTCCTAAGTAGCCTGTCAGAGGGGCTGTGAAAACTTTGAGCACTCTTCTGTGACATGTGCTAAAACCAATCTACCCAGAGGACACAGAGAAAGTCACAATTTTGGAAATTGGAGCTATGCTTTCCCCTTTGCTGGGCTAAAAACAGCATCTCCAACTAGCTGGTATTTTTAATCGAACTTTGTCCCTTTGTAATTAGCACCTTAAAGTTCTACTTCCTTTATTTGATCATTGAGAATCTACTGTATCTCATGTGTAAAACAGTTTGCCAGTAACACAATGAATCTGGTCAAGGAACTCAGCTTGATGGTTAGAAAAAACCCTTCATATTAATAGCAAATGCACTGTGATATAGAAAAGCTAATGAGTGTGAAAAAGCTATATTGTTTAACTTATTATGTAATCAGACCCTTGGGGTCCATTTAGAATGTAACTAAATGTCCCCAATCTGCAGAAAACATTTTATTAACATCGTATTTTCTACCTAGACATGGTTTCTACAATAAAGCAAGACTACCCCAATGAAAAACTTACCTTCAGAGAATGGCCCTTTGCTAACAGGTAGGTGAAAAAGCTCTTTGTCTGGAGATTCTTGTTTCAGAGAGTAACTGGAATCATTCACTCCCAAAACCATTCCCGAGATATCATCTGAGGAGGAGAAAATAAAATGAGAAATACCATTTTCAGTGAAAAACACAATTCATTAGGGAGCTGGAAAGTCACTCTTTGGCATTCTTACATATTAATTTCTTTCGGGAGTTGCATCTTACTCCCTTACACAGTCCTAAAGCTATAACTAGCTGCTCTATATCAACATGTATTTCAGTGTTGGCACATTACATCAGGGCCCTTTGCTCTTGAGCTTTTTCAAAACCGATGGGCTTGCCTGAACCTTTCTTTAAATAATGTCTCCTAAAATCATTCATCTTTTTCTGTTTAGTTGACCAGGTTATTTATGAAATCACTCAAAATAATCTATTGACATACCTATTCTAAAGAAACGTTTATTGAAAACCTGTTCTAATGCCAGACAGTCCATAAGGTGCTCATGTCACAAAAACAAACTCAAAAATGTCAAGCCATAAGAAATTAAAAGCCTCTTTGATGCATCTATCATACAAATAAAGAGCTGAGGAGTAAGTCAGTAAATGGTCTTATCAAGAGAGGCTGATTCAGCTTTAGGATAGGATCATTGAAGAAAGATCACCCATTTGGAAAGGCCTACAGTGACCACAGCTGTAACTCCCAGTCACTGTGCCCACTCTCATATGACTCCTGGGTAGGTTTTCAATGCTATTTAGCTGCAACAAATGCTTTCAAACTTAAGAAAAGCAGGGATCTATCAATTCTTATATAACTTAGGCCCTTTTCTGACAAATCTACAGTTTCCCGCTCATATAGTCATACCTGCAGGGGCATCCAAAAGGCCAGAGGTAGGAATAGAGAATCACTGAGAAGTGAGTTGTCAGCTCAAGCTTTGGAGCTGACATATAAGAAGAAAGACAGAGGAATAGACAGATTCCATTCCCTTCTAGGATCTGGCTTCACCTGAAAGGAAGGAAAAAAACAAAACAGAAAAAAATCTTAAAAAAAAAATGCAGCTATGAAGTCAGCTATATGTACATATAAGCTCAATACATACAACACATGCATGCATGTAATCTTAGCAATCAAACATTTATAAAGTGTGGGTCTCCTGTGTTATACAGGAAAAGGAGGACGCTGCTAAATGCATAACTTTCAAACTTGCACTGCGCTCCCTTGCCCCTGAGGTCCAGTGGACAGAGTGGCCGGCTAATAATTAATGCTAACTAGATATAGCATTCCCATCACATTAGGACTAGATGTTTAAAAACAAAAAGAAAAAAGCTAATATACTGATCAGTGAAAAATATCATTTCTCTATTACCACCCAGTGAACTTCAAGGGAGGATCCCAACAATTTCAATGGCAAAAAAAAAAAAAAAAAAGCCACAAGACCATTTTTAGAGAAAAAATGTACATGTCAATAATGTAAACAGGGCTTCCCCGGTGGCGCAGCGGTTGAGCGCTGGGTTGCGAAGCTGCCCGCAGCCTCTGCAGTGCCGGTTCAATCCCCGGCTGCTCCCCGGCCACCGGAGGAGGGTCCCACATGGCGTGCAGTGCTTGTATAAATAAATAAATAAATCTTAAAAAAAAAAATTAAAAAAAATAATGTAAACATCTATAGAAAGAGTGGATTAAACTAAATTTCTTGGTTTTTTTTTGGTAAATGGAATTTTATACATTTTATATAATTTTTATATTTTTTAAAATTTTTAAATATATTTTATATATTTTTAAAATTTTTTATATATTTTTTAAAAGAATTATTATGTATAGAAGAACTGGAGTATAGGCCAGAGGTACAGGGTGGGGAGAGGATTCATCAGAGACAGAGAGGGGAGCAGAACAGAACGATCTAATGAAAAACACTGCTGAGGGGAGCAGTGGGCGAGACAGGAGAGGTCTGCTATTCCATATGTGGTCAGCTCCCTGGGCAAGGATTGAGCTCAGACCATAGCGGTTATAGTGCTGAGATTTAACCACTAGGCAGGCCACAAAGAGATCCTAAATTTCTATTTTTATTTTTTAATTTTATATATTTTTTACATCATTTTTCATTTTTGCACAATGTAAAGTTCTATTTTTAAATAGTAGTCTAAAAATTTCTCCAAGCAATAATTTAATGAAAGAGCACATTTATGTGCAATAAATCAGAAGTGTTCTAACCATTCTTCATCTAAAAGACATCCATAAATACAATACTTCCATCTATGATTTTGAAGAACTTATTTAACATAATCATTTCTGAATTTTAATATAACCACAGAGGAATTGTGACAAAAAAAAGAACACATTTGATAACTGTGTTCAGAGTACTCTCAGAGAAGCACGTAACATTGGCTTACATGTAATTTATTGATCTTATCTTTGCTGATTATCTGATGCACAAATTAAAAATTGTATGTATCTCAAAGAGATGCCTCAATACTCTCTTTCTGAAGTCATCTGCAGAAACCATAATACAAATTTAATCAAATGCATTTTACAGGTTTTATTCTAATGTCAAATATTAAAATATCTTAAAAGATTGATTTAAAGGTACACAATTTAAACTTTTACATGAGAGAAAAGTTAATAGAGAATTGTTAAAATATGCATTTATCTTCTGAATATAAACATATCAATGCAAGGTCATTGTCTTTATTTCATTTTTTTACTCCCTGACAAGTCAATAATTTTAGAAATATGTAATATAATGTGGTAATTTACAATTCTGTTTTCAAACAATTTCCCCCATATTTTTGTAACTAAGATTTTAACATGAGGTATTTTTAAAATGTTGTTTTTATGATAATATTACATCACTTGTCATGTACTGGCATACATGTAATAGCTCTAGATAAATCAAACAGAACTTTGACTGCCACTGAACAAAGGTTTGAGAATTGTTAGGGGCCAGAGTAATGACATATTTGTATATATATTAATTTCCTGATTTCCGATACAATATAGACCTGAAAATTGTAGCTGGAAAATATATGAATGTGAACATTGAATTTTACTGATTTGTATCTTCTCACTTTGTTACATGGCAGTGTAAATGTCTGTCAATTTATTAATCTTTGCTCACATCTTTATTCTTTAATTTCTTGTACTACATTGGGTTTAATTTTCCAGCTTATTCTTTTTCTTCTTATTTCAATTAGTTATTTGATATCTCTTCTGATACAGTAATTTAAAACTATAACTATCTCTAAGCATATCTTTATTCAGTTCTGAATGTTTTCCAGTTTCTATTATGATTATTTTTTGACACATGGGTTCTGTAAAGAATGTGAATTTATCATGTTTGGAAATTTCCCAGATTTATTTGTTTTTTTTTTCTAATTAAATTGTCCTGTGGTCATAGAACATAGTCTATATGATTTCAGTCTTTTAAAAACAAAAATCTACAAAGAGCTGATGAGACTCAACAAAAACAAAGAAAATAATCCAGTCAAAAAATGGGCAGAAGAGCTAAAAAGAAACTTCTCTGAAGAAGAAATGCAAATGGCCAACAGGCATATGAAAAAATATTCAACATCACTTGTAATAGGGAAATGCAAATCAAAACTACAATGAGATACCATCTCACACCAGTGAGAATGGCACATATTAAAAAAACTAGCAACAACAAATGTTGGTGAGGTTGTGGAGAAAAAGGAACTCTCCTGCACTGCTGGTGGAGTGCAAACTTGTCCAACCACTATGGAGCGCCGTGTGGAGATTTCTTGAACTACTAAACATAGAGCTTCCATATGATCCAGCAATTCCACTCCTAGGTATTTACCCAAATGACACAGAAACAGGAATTCCAAAGGGCACCTGCACCCCTATGTTTAGAGCAGCACTCCTTACAATAGCTCAGCTATGGAAACAACCCAAATGCCCAAAAATAGATGACTGGATTAAGAAGATATGGTACATATACACAATGGAATATTACTCAGCATTCAAAAAAGATAAACACATGCAGTTTGCAGCAACATGGATGGAGCTAGAAGGGATCATGCTCAGCGAAATAAGTCAGAAAGAAAAAGAAAAATACCGGATGGTCTCACTCATAGCAGGAATTTACAAAACCTAAATAAGAGACCAGGAAAAAGACTAATCAATACAAAGTAAAAATCAAAATCAACAAACAACTATAAACCAGAGACACACTGGAGGGGGGGAAGGGAAGGGAAGGGAAAGGAAGGACTAGTGTCAAAATAAGGGGGGGGGTGCAATTGTATGGGGAATATAACCCAAATGAAAATGCATACATTGTGCAAAGATGAAAAAAGATGTAAGAATTATATAAAATAAAATATTTAAACAAAAAAATTATGTTAGCCAAAAAAATGCTCATTTTTAAACAAAAATGTTCCTCATGTTATAAACAATTTGACACATCCTTGTAAGCTTTGAGATTCTTTGAAAGAAAGAGTATGAAAGAAAGACAGAGTATGAAAGAAAGAAAGAGTATGAAAGAAAGAGTATGAAAGAAAGAGTATTATATGAATAAAAGACTTCAAGATCTATGCATGTTATAAAGTAGAAATTTTCGAGGCATTTATTGTAACTTCAAAATAAAAAAATATTTGTTTGATTATTAAATAAATAAAGTTAATGCTTTATCAAAAAAAGACTATAATAATAAAAGCAGAGTAATAAACAAAAAATAAAATTATAACTTTTCTTTAAATACATACACACCCATTGATGGAATATGATAGTCACAGAAAATTCCAAGGATTGGAAATTTAATCTTTCCATGTTTTAAAGTCATAATTTAAAAGACATATTTTAGTTGATCAAATATCTAGAAAATTTCTACCTGAGCAACAAGAAAAATTAAAAAAACCCTCAAATTTCTGAAACTGAACATCCAATGAATATAATCTATACTTCAGTATCCCCATATTTCTTTCAGTTAAGAGAAAAATGACAAGGAATAACTAATAATTTATTCTAATTGACTAGAAGATCTATACATACTGATCCTCACAGTTGATATGGCATCTAAAGAAACATTGTGAATACTTGAATTCCCTGCAGTGTTCACCCCTTGGGGGCTGGTTTTTCACGGTCTTTTTATTATGGGTGCATGTGCATTATGCTGTCAGTCAAGCACTCAAAGAGTGGTCGTATCTTTCTATAATTGGTTATCTCTAGACCTACGTACAATTCATTTCCTCTAATGTACACAAGCAAGTGAGCTGTCAAATACCCCAGGTCCAATTGTGCCTAGCGTGCACCCTTGGCTGGATCTCAGCTCACAAAAATGATTGTGTTACTCGTTTTGTTCAGACTCTAATGAGATCCATATTTTTGAAGTTATCATTGATCCAGACATATTTGTAAGAGACCTTGAACTTGAAATATGTAGCAGGCAATGAGCACTTAGAATTCTGTCATAAGGGACATGTTGATCCACAGAATTCAATCATGGAGACCAGTCACTGCAGTCAATGACCTAGTCATATGATTAACTAGCATGGGTAATGTCTTTGACATGTTATGATTCCCTAAGAGGAATGTCAATATCTTCAGGACAAAAAGCATATCAGCATGAATATTTCAATGGTCTTGAGGAGAGGAGGAAGAATTATTCCCAATGTTTTCCTTCATATTACATATAAAGGAGAAGAAATATTCATCCATATGAAGCCTGATTTTTGTTCCACCTCAACATATTGAAAGAGTATTAATGTGGAAAGGAAGAAGGTATACATGTTTGTTTGTCTAAATTGTATAAGGTAGGAGAGCTCACTGTAAGTCTACTTTAATTTATACTCCTTTAGTACAATTCTGGTTATTCAAAGCAGAGAAAGCATAAAATTTTTAAAATAAAGCATGAAATTTAAAAAAATTTAAAAACTAAGCCTCAGATTGCAACAGGTTAATACTAATATTATTGATGTAATACAGGCTTACAACACTGTATATGACTTAGGGTCAAGAGATTATTATGCTAAAAAGAGATTATTATGCTAATGATATTATAATATTACTTGTATTAACCAATTTCAACTCACTTAAATTCTTAATATTTAAAAAATAATAAAAATAAATTTACTAGAAATCAAATTCATCAAAAACTGGATGTTACCTCGAACGTATTCCTTTATTCATTCCCAGATAAGGCAGCTAGAACAACTGAAAAAACCAGAACTTCATTAATATAGTGGTAAGATTCCATGGAATTCTAATACCACACACAATCTACAAAGTATACAGGAAATTGCAAAATGAGATTTTCCTAATTGAATATTTAGTTATAAGAATTCATAATAGATACTCATAGAATCATTTTAGACAAGAACAATTATGTTCACAATTTTCATCACAGGAATTAAAAAAAATACTTTTTCTAACATGTTTCTTTTCAGTTTTGCCAAAATAATTGCTGTAAAGAAATTTATTATAACTAGGGTGTCTCTTTAAAGACATTAGAAACCCGCTGAGAAAATAATAAAATGACCAATAAGATCCATATGAAAATCCCAATTTGAAATATATTCAGCTCACATCTAAAAAAGTTTAATGCAGCATGTAGTTGAAGCCAGCAATAAATATGAAATCACTTGTCCAGTTGATAGCAAAATCAAAAACAAAACGTCTGATTCAAGAGACTAGGTGGGCAAGCAAAGGTAAATAGACAGTGAAAGCTGTACATAGAGTACGTCAATTTATATATACTGGGTTCTAGTTAATAGAAAATGAGAAGTCCATAATACCTTTGGAAGTTGACCATCAAATCACACCAAAGACATAGGTGGTCACTCAGAAGATGATGGCCGATCAGACCAGTGTGTGAATGGATATTTCCTAAGGGTTTCATTATTCAGAAGGTGCTTCTTAAGGGTCAATTTGGTATCAGTATGTAGATGCTGGCAGTTAAGCACCCAGAGACTTGTCATGTCATCCTGTGTTTGTGCTTTATAGACCTTTGCACAATTAATTTCTTCCAGGAATGCCAGTATGTTTGTTTCCCAGTATCAAAGTTTTTGGGTACTATTTGATAGTCAAACAAAATTCCCCTTTACATATTTGCCTTTTATGGTGGTTTGGTGGGCCAGTGATCACAGAAGTGATTCTGTCATTCATACTTCACAGTATATTTAATATGCTTGCAATCTAGTCATAATTATTTCAACACTCATTATATTATTATACGTAAATTTATTTATGTATAATTTATTTTTCACAAATCATTTAAAGTACAGAAAAATTGGTGCCTCTCCGGTGGCGCAGTGTTTGAGTGCTGGGCTGCAAAGCTGCCCACAGCCTTTGCAGCACCGTTCGATCCCTGGCCACTGGCGAGGGACACCTACACCTCGCTGGCTAGCACAGGATGTGCAGATGCCACACAGCCAATTACAGAGAATCACTGTCAACTCATCTAGGAAAACAGAGAAACAAATACATAAGGGAATTGCACAAATGCAAAAAAAAAAGGAAAATTCCACCACATACATCCAACTTCACAAAATATAACTCGCTCTGCCTTTGCAGGTAATTAATACAAAAAATATCAAAGACTACACTAAAGACCATACAATAGAGGCATTAGGAAACTTGACATATTAGGAAACTTTTCATAAAGTATCTATTAGCTATGAAAACAGTTAAATTGTGAGGTGCAACACATTCATATTCCAGAAACTATAGACACCATACTGAACATATTAAGACAAGATGAGAAAGCCTGTTAAATTTCACAGTATGGCATCTTTAATCAAAATACTAGTGAAAAAGTTACTTCCAAAAGAGACTATGAACACAGACATCAGAGACGACAGATGCATGAGATAGCTCCATTATCTTAAAAGATCAAAATGTCCAAAGCCATCAATTATATGAGGTAAAGATTACTGCACAAATAGTAGCTGATAGAGGGGCTGTGGTGATCATGGAAGCTATGTAAACTTTGCTTATCAATTCCTACACATGGATACCAGCCAAGCCCAGGGGTCCAGAAACCTGCCATGCTGCAAAAGATCCTTTCCACCTGTGACCAGAGCCAGACAAAAGCCACACTGCCAATCCTAGGACCAGGATGCCTGCTGACCACTGGGTCACCACAGAGCTATCCCTTGACCAAAAGCTGCACCTCAATCCCCAGCACATTCTTATGGTAAAAGCATTGACCTGGGCCTCCCCAGTGGTGCAGTGGGTTGAGCGCCACACAATGAAACTGTCTGCAGCCTCTGCAGCAGGGGTTCAGTCCCGGCCGGCCAGGGAGAATCCAACATGGCACAGCAGACCTCTCCTGCCGCGCCCGCTGCTCCCCTCAGCAGAGTCTTTGGTCCGTCTGCCTGTTCTGCTCCCTGCTCTGTCTCTGGTGAATTCTCTCACCCTCCTATACCTCTGACTGTACCTCAGTTCTTGTATAAATAAATAAATTAAAAAAAATAAATTATTCCCATTAAAAAAATAAAATTAAATAAATATTAAAAGCACTGTCCTTAGGGCTATAGCCCTTGAGGTGTTGGTTCCCTGGCTGGTGGCTGCATTGTTTGTGGTCAAGGGGAAGCTGTCGCTCATGCCAACATCTCAGGATGGACAATAAGCTAGAATTCAATCCAATGACAACAACGATAATAGTTCTACCTCATTTTGCTCAGCTTTTCCAACATATGCATACTAGAGGAGTCAGCATGGATATGTGCACATTTTCTGAGGTTGTAGACTAAGAAATCCAGGCTGGAAGGTTAAGCAGACAAGCCAAGGACCCCACAATCTATTTAGCCCACAGGGTAAGAAACCCAAATCCTGAGCCAGAGTCAAGATCATCCACCGTGAAATCAACAACTTCATGCCACTGGGGAAGAGGTAGATGAGCCTCTTGAAAGTCAGATTTATGAACTGACAGGCAAATTCAACACATTAGGGGGAAGGAAACTTACACTCAGGGAGGATCCAGAGCAAATTCACCGGCACCTCCAGTCATCCACGGTAGCAAGGTCCTTCCGCCCTCTGCACAGTGAGCCATCCACTCTCCATTCCAGTGGCATCTAAGAGGTGTTGAGAGATCACACACATGCTTAAGAGATCCAGGATGTCAGGACCAAAATCTGTGCAAAAGCTTGCCCCAGGTACAAGATGTCTTTACCATCATTCAAATCTGTCCCTGAAGTCAGACTAAAGGTGAGTTATACCACATGCAAGGGGCAGGAATATGAAGACCAAACAATATATCCTCAGTCAGCAAAGGACCAAGAATTTACCTAACCAATGCCCACAACCTCCCGTGAGAAAGTACTAACATACACAGCATCCTCTAAAATGTAGGCCTTCAGCTGAAGGCTAAAGTATGTGGTTGATGGGAAGCTCTCCCTGTCACCTATTGTACCAACTCAAACACCATGCTGGACCTCAGATTCCATGAGAACGATGGTAGTGAGTTCTCACTCATTTTGTTCAGCTTTTCCAAGGAATGCATTTGAGGGTGTCATCATCAATTTGAGCACATATGAGGAGGCTGCACACTATTAGAATTCCAGGCGGTTGGCCTAGTGGACTATGACAGGCCCCTAAGGTCTCCAGCAGCTGCCCAGTCACAGAGAGAGTCAATTAATTCTGGGGAAAAATCCCTAAATGGCACTGGAGAAGGGGTGGAAGAGCCCTCCTAGGCAGTTCTGGGAAACCACTCTTTGGGGAGATAGCATACTGTATGACGGCATGGATGTACATACGCCCAGCAACATGCAACAAAGACTCAGCAGCATCTCCAGACTTCGACAGCACTAAGCTCTTCCTCCCTCTGTGCCTGGACAGCCAACCTCTCCAAGTGCACCTGAGAAGTGATAAGAGATCACACACACACTTCAGAAAGTTAACCAGGACCATAAAGAGCACCAAAAGTTGCCCTGGGGCCAAATGCCTTCTGCTGTCATTCAACTCTGTCCCTGAGATATGACTGAAGTGGTGTCTGACAGTGCCTTCCAGAGCCAAGATTGTGGAGACCAAATGCTGGATCACCACATTTGGTGATCCACAGAGCAGCGACTTCACCATCGAAGCTCTGCTAAATGGGCATAAGCTCACTGCTGGAGTGAAAGCAGGGGACTCAAGGTTGTAGTCTAAGTTGCTACCCCTGGATGGTGGCTGAATGTTTGTGGTCAAGGAGAAGCTGTCCCTATCACCTATGTCCTTGGTCGGACAATGTGGGAACCTCAGATTCGATGAGAACAATGGTAGAGAGTTCTCACTCATTTTGTTCAGCTTTTCCAAGGAATGCATTTGAGGGGTGTCATCATCGATCTGAGCACATTCAAGGAGGCAGCAGACTTTAAGAAATCCAGGTGGGGAGCATAGTAGAGCAGGCCAGGAGTCAAGGTTTCCAGCAGCCTGGAGGTGGGAAGCCCAGCCACTAGGCCAGAGGAGTCCATTTAGACTGGGGGAAAAAAAACCCATAACATTGGTAAAGAGGTGTATGAGTGTCCATCTAGGGAATTCTGGGATCACCAGGCCGAGGGTGCACCTGGATTGGAGGGTAACTTACCATATGTCAGCATCCAAGGACAAGGTACACCAGTACCAACACTCCTTGAAACCTCCCAGCAACTCCAAGTTTCCATGGCAGTGAGGTCTTCCATCCTCTGCACCTGGAAAGTCATCCCTCTCACGCTAACAGCACCTGAGAGGTGTTGAGAGATCACATACACACTTCAGAAAAATAACAGGACCATGATGTGTACAAATAGTTGCCCCAGAGCTAAATGCCCTCTGCTATAACTCAGTTCTGTCCCTGAGGTATGACTGAAGGTGTGTGTGACTGTGCCTTTGAGGCGCAAAATTCTACAGCCCAAAACTTGGAGCACTACAGTGGCCGCCTGACCAATGAAGCTCCGCTTCACAGGTATATGCTCACTGTTGGGGAGAAACACTTGACTTAAAGTCAGAGTCTCTGAGTTGCTATTGGCTGATTGTGGGCTACACATTTGTGTCAAGAAGAGAGTTTCCCTCTCGCCTAACATCCTGGGTCAGACACCATGCCGGACCTCAGATTCAATGAGAATGAAGGCAGAGAGTTCTCACCCATTTTGTACAGCTTTTCCAAGGAATGCATTTCAGGGGTGTCACTCCTCAAAGACTCAGCAGCATTTCCGTTCATCCACAATAGTAAGGTCTTCTGCCCTCTGCACATAGTGAGTCATCCCCCAAACCACTTCACCTGAGAGGTGTGGAAAGATCATACACACACTTTACAAAGAACCCAGGACCATACGTGTACACTGATTGCCCCAGGGATATGCACTGTGCTCGCGCTAGCTCGGTCTGGGAAATACGAGTGAGGATATATGTGACAGTCTTCGAGGAACCAAGAATGTGAGAGCACATTCTTTTTTTTTTTTTAAATTTGAATTTTTGGTTGTTTATTTGGTTATTTCTTTCAAATATGGTTAACCATATTAGATGCAACTTGAAGTAAACATCTAATACATGATATATATATTGAAATTCTATTCATCAAGTGAAGTATAGATGTATATTTATTATTATGTCTATACATTTTACTAATTTCAGATGCAAACATTATTAAGAATTCTAAATAATTGAAGAAATGTACACATAATAGGAGCACATTCTTGACCAGAGCAACACTCGACTAATGAGGCTCTGCTTCATAGGCATATGCTCACTTTGGGTGAAAGCACTGGATTTAAGGCTGGCTTCTCTGAGTAGCTAACCCCTGGCTGGTGTCAGCACCTGTGAGGTCAATGGGAATCTCTCCCTTCACCTAACATCCTGGGTCAGAGAGAGTGCTGGACCTCAGATCCGATGAGAACGACGGTAGAGGGTTCTCACTCATTTTGTTCAGCTTTTCCAAGGAATGCATTTGAGGGGTGTCATCATCGATCCAGGCACATTCAAGGAGGTTATAGACTGTCAGAATTCAAGACAGATGGCACAGTGGGCCAGCCCAGGTCGCCAAAGGCCTCCAGCAGCTGGAGGGTACAGACCATTGGCAGACAGTGAGCAAGTCCTTGCATTTTGGGAGCCAAGCACGCACACCATTGGGAATGGTGGAGGAAGCACACCCAAGACAGGTCTGGTACCTGCCAGCACCAAAAGCAGCATTCTGGCCAGAGGGCAGCTTACCCTTTGCAGGCGTCCATGGGTACTTCACACTCCCATCCACATGCATCACAGGAATTGCCAACACCTCCAGTGGCCTGACCAGAGCAAAGCATTCTGCTCTGTGTGCAAAGCAGGGGTCCAACTTCCGTGCAAACTGCACCTGAGAAGTGTGGAGAGATTATACACAAATGTCAGGAGGTACCCAGGACCAATATATGTCCCAAAATTTGCCCTGGGCTAAATGCCCTCTCCTATAATTCAGCTCTGTCCCTGAGAATGAAGGAAGGTTCATGTCACAGTACCTCAAGGGTCAATATTGTGGAGACCAAATGCTGGTCCACCACAGAGCAGCCTGTAGACCAATGAAGCTCGGCCTCATGGGTATCAGCTCAGCATTGTGGTAACAGCACTGTACTTAAGATCACAGTCTCTGGGTTGCTGCCCTTGCTGGTGGCTGAATGTTTACGGCCAAGGCTATGCTCGCCCTGTCGCCTAGCACCCTAGGTCAGACAGCGTGCTGGACCTCAGATCCGATGAGAACGACGGTAGAGGGTTCTCACTCATTTTGTTCAGCTTTTCCAAGGAATGCATTTGAGGGGTGTCATCATCGATCCAAGCACATTTGAGGAGGTTGCAGGCTTTGAAAAATCCAGGTGGGGAGCCTAGCAGGCCAGACCCAGACTACTAGCCCTCTAACATAACAAAGGTTGGGGGTCAAGCCACATAGCAAGAGGGAGCAACATCCACGCTGGGACACAGCACCCCATGGCACTGTGGAGGGACAAACGAGCCTCCTCCTAGGCCGTTCTGGGACCACACTGCCACAATTGCACCCAGAGCAGAGGGTAGCTTACCTTATTTACGTACTAGGTTCACAACAGGCGACACTCCTCGAAGACTCAGCAGCACCTCCGGTCTTCCACAATAGTAAGGTCGTCTGTCCTCTGTGCACAGCGAGCCATCCTCCAAGCCACTTCACCTGAGAGGTGTGGAGAGATCACACACACACTTTAGATAGTACCCAGGACCATGTGTGTGCATTGGTTGCCCCGGGAGTATGTCCCTGAGCTATCACTCAACTCTGTCCCTGAGATGTGAGTTAAGATATTGTGACAGTGCATTGCAGGGCCAAGGCTGTGAGACTAAAATGCTGGACCCCACAGAGAGGTCATTCGGCTGTGAGGCTCTGCTTCAAGGGCCTATGCTCACTTTGGGTGAGAGCACTGGACTTATAACTACAGTCTCTGAGTAGCTGGTCCATGGCTGGTGGTTGCACCTTGTGTCAATGGGAATCTCCCTTCACCTAACATCCTGGGTCAGAGAGAGTGCTGGACCTCAGATCCGATGAGAACGACGGTAGAGGGTTCTCACTCATTTTGTTCAGCTTTTCCAAGGAATGCATTTGAGGGGTGTCATCATCGATCCAGGCACATTCAAGGAGGTTATAGACTGTCAGAATTCAAGACAGATGGCACAGTGGGCCAGCCCAAGTCACCAAAGGCCTCCAGCAGCTGGAGGGTACAGACCATTGGCAGACAGTGAGCAAGTCCTTGCATTTTGGGAGCCAAGCACGCACACCATTGGGAATGGTGGAGGAAGCACACCCAAGACAGGTCTGGTACCTGCCAGCACCAAAAGCAGCATTCTGGCCAGAGGGCAGCTTACCCTTTGCAGGCGTCCATGGGTACTTCACACTCCCATCCACATGCATCACAGGAATTGCCAGCACCTCCAGTGGTCTGACCAGAGCAAAGCATTCTTCCGTGCAAACTGCACCTGAGAAGTGTGGAGAGATTATACACAAATGTCAGGAGGTACCCAGGACCAATATGTGTCCCAAAATTTGCCCTGGGTAAATGTCCTCTCCTATCACTCAGCTCTGTCCCTGAGAATGAAGAAAGTTTTGTGTCACAGTACCTCAAGGGTCAACATTGTGGAGACCAAATGCTGGTCCACCACAGAGCAGCCTGTAGACCAATGAAGCTCGGTCTCATGGGTATCAGCTCAGCATTGTGGTGACAGCACTGTACTTAAGATCACAGTCTCTGGGTTGCTGCCCTTGCTGGTGGCTGAATGTTTACGGCCAAGGCTATGCTCGCCCTGTCGCCTAGCACCCTAGGTCAGACAGCGTGCTGGACCTCAGATCCGATGAGAACGACGGTAGAGGGTTCTCACTCATTTTGTTCAGCTTTTCCAAGGAATGCATTTGAGGGGTGTCATCATCGATCCAAGCACATTTGAGGAGGTTGCAGGCTTTGAAAAATCCAGGTGGGGAGCCTAGCAGGCCACACCTGGACTATAGGCCTCTAACATAACAAAGGTTGGGGGTCAAGGACATACCCAGAGGGAGCAACATCCACTCTGGGTCACAGCACGATATGGCACTGTGGAGGACAAACGAGCCTCCTCCTAGGCCATTCTGGGACCACACTGCCACAATTGCACCCAGAGCAGAGGGTAGCTTACCTTATTTATGTACTAGGTTCACAATAGGCGACACTCCTCAAATACTCAGCAGCACCTCTGGTCTTCCACAATAGTAAGGTCTTCTGTCCTCTGTGCACAGCGAGCCATCCTCCAAGTCACTTCACCTGAGAGTTGTAGAGAGATCACACACACGCTTTAGATAGAACCGAGGACCATGTGTGTGCATTGGTTGCCCCAGGAGTATGTCCCTGAGCTATCACTCAACTCTGTCCCTGAGCTGTGAGTTAAGATATTGTGACAGTGCATTGCAGGGCCAAGACTGTGAGACTAAAATGTTGGACCCCACAGAGAGGTCACTTGGCTGTGAGGCTCTGCTTCAAGGGCCTAGGCTCACTTTGGGAGAGAGCACTGGACTTAAAACTGGTCTCTGAGTGCTGGCCCATGGCTGGTGGCTGCATCTTTGTGGTCAGTGGGAATCTCTCCCTTCACCTAACGTCTTGAGTCAGAGAAAGTGCTGGACCTCAGATCCGATGAGAACGACGGTAGAGGGTTCTCACTCATTTTGTTCAGCTTTTCCAAGGAATGCATTTGAGGGGTGTCATCATCGATCCAAGCACATTTGAGAAGGTTGCAGGCTTTGAAAAATCCAGGTGGGGAGCCTAGCAGGCCAGACCCGGACTACTAGGCCTCTAATATAACAGGGTTGGGGGTCAAGCCACATAACCAGAGGGAACAACATCCACGCTGGGACACAGCACCCCTTGGAACTGTGGAGGGACAAACGAGCCTCCTCCTAGGCCGTTCTGGGACCACAATGCCACAATTGCACCCGGAGCGGAAGGTAGTTTACCTTATTTATGTACTAGGTTCACAACAGGCGACACTCCTCGAAGACTCAGCAGCACCTCCGGTCTTCCACAATAGTAAGGTCGTCTGTCCTCTGTGCACAGCGAGCCATCCTCCAAGCCACTTCACCTGAGAGGTGTGGAGAGATCACACACACACTTTAGATAGTACCCAGGACCATGTGTGTGCATTGGTTGCCCCGGGAGTATGTCCCTGAGCTATCACTCAACTCTGTCCCTGAGATGTGAGTTAAGATATTGTGACAGTGCATTGCAGGGCCAAGGCTGTGAGACTAAAATGCTGGACCCCACAGAGAGGTCATTCGGCTGTGAGGCTCTGCTTCAAGGGCATATGCTCACTTTGGGTGAAAGCACTGGACTTATAACTACGGTCTCTGAGTAGCTGGCCCATGGCTGGTGGTTGCACCTTTGTGGTCAATGGGAATCTCTCCCTTCACCTAACATTCTGGGTCAGAGAGAGTGCTGGACCTCAGATCCGATGAGAACGACGGTAGAGGGTTCTCACTCATTTTGTTCAGCTTTTCCAAGGAATGCATTTGAGGGGTGTCATCATCGATCCAGGCACATTCAAGGAGGTTATAGACTGTCAGAATTCAAGACAGATGGCACAGTGGGCCAGCCCAAGTCGCCAATGGCCTCCAGCAGCTGGGGGGGTACAGACCATTAGCAGATAGTGAGCAAGTCCTTACATTTTGGGAGCCAAGCACGCACACCACTGGGAATGGTGGAGGAAGCACACCCAAGACAGGTCTGGTACCTGCCAGCACCAAAAGCAGCATTCTGGCCAGAGGGCAGCTTACCCTTTGCAGGTGTCCATGGGTACTTCACACTCCCATCCACATGCATCACAGGAATTGCCAGCACCTCCAGTGGTCTGACCAGAGCAAAGCATTCTGCTCTGTGTGCAAAGCAGGGGTCCAACTTCCGTGCAAACTGCACCTGAGAAGTGTGGAGAGATTATACACAAATGTCAGGAGGTACCCAGGACCAATATGTGTCCCAAAATTTGCCCTGGGTAAATGTCCTCTCCTATCACTCAGCTCTGTCCCTGAGAATGAAGAAAGTTTTGTGTCACAGTACCTCAAGGGTCAACATTGTGGAGACCAAATGCTGGTCCACCACAGAGCAGCCTGTAGACCAATGAAGCTCTGTCTCATGGTTATCAGCTCAGCATTGTGGTGACAGCACTGGACTTAAGATCACAGTCTCTGGGATGCTGCCCTTGCTGGTGGCTGAATGTTTATGGTCAAGGCTATGCTCGCCCTGTCACCTACCACCCTAGGTCAGACAGCGTGCTGGACCTCAGATCCGATGAGAACGACGGTAGAGGGTTCTCACTCATTTTGTTCAGCTTTTCCAAGGAATGCATTTGAGGGGTGTCATCATCGATCCAAGCACATTTGAGGAGGTTGCAGGCTTTGAAAAATCCAGGTGGGGAGCCTAGCAGGCCAGACCCGGACTACTAGCCCTCTAACATAACAAAGGTTGGGGGTCAAGCCACATAGCAAGAGGGAGCAACATCCACGCTGGGACACAGCACCCCATGGCACTGTGGAGGGACAAACGAGCCTCCTCCTAGGCCGTTCTGGGACCACACTGCCACAATTGCACCCAGAGCAGAGGGTAGCTTACCTTATTTACGTACTAGGTTCACAACAGGCGACACTCCTCGAAGACTCAGCAGCACCTCCGGTCTTCCACAATAGTAAGGTCGTCTGTCCTCTGTGCACAGCGAGCCATCCTCCAAGCCACTTCACCTGAGAGGTGTGGAGAGATCACACACACACTTTAGATAGTATCCAGGACGATGTGTGTGCATTGGTTCCCCCGGGAGTATGTCCCTGAGCTATCACTCAACTCTGTCCCTGAGATGTGAGTTAAGATATTGTGACAGTGCATTGCAGGGCCAAGGCTGTGAGACTAAAATGCTGGACCCTACAGAGAGGTCACTCGGCTGTGAGGCTCTGCTTCAAGGGCCTAGGCTCACTTTGGGTGAGAGCACTGGACTTAAGGCTGCAGTCTCTGAGTAGCTGGCCCATGGCTGGTGGCTGCATCTTTGTGGTCAGTGAGAATCTCTCCCTTCACCTAACATCTTGAGTCAGAGAAAGTGCTGGACCTCAGATCCGATGAGAACGACGGTAGAGGGTTCTCACTCATTTTGTTCAGCTTTTCCAAGGAATGCATTTGAGGGGTGTCATCATCGATCCAAGCACATTTGAGGAGGTTGCAGGCTTTGAAAAATCCAGGTGGGGAGCCTAGCAGGCCAGACCCGGACTACTAGACCTCTAACATAACAAAGGTTGGGGGTCAAGCCACATAACCAGAGGGAGCATCATCCCCTCTGGGACACAGCACCCCATGGCACTGTGGAGGGATAAACAAGCCTCCTCCAAGGTCATTCTGGGACCACCACTGCCACAGATGCACACCGAGCGGAGGGTAGCTTACCATATTTATGTACAAGGTTCACACCAGGCGACACTCCTGGAAGACTCAGCAGCACCTCTGGTCTTCCACAATAGTAATGTCTTCTGTCCTCTGTGCACAGCAAGCCATCCTCCAAGCCACTTCACCTGAGAGGTGTGGAGAGATCACACACACACTTTAGATAGTACCCAGGACCATGTGTGTACATTGGTTGCCCCAGGATTATGTCCCTCAGCTATCACTCATCCTGCCCCTGAGATATGAGTGAAGGTGTGTGACAGGCCAAGGTGGCATTCCAGGCCAAGTTTATGAGACTAAAACACTGGACCCCACAGAGAGGTCATTCGGCTGTGAGGCTCTGCTTCAAGGGCCTATGCTCACTTTGGGTGAGAGCAATGGACTTAAAACTACGGTCTCTGAGTAGCTGGCCCACGGCTGGTGGCTGCACCTTTGTAGTCAAGGGTAAACTCTCCCTTCACCTAACATCCTGGGTCAGAGAGTGTGCTGGACCTCAGATCCGATGAGAACGACGGTAGAGGGTTCTCACTCATTTTGTTCAGCTTTTCCAAGGAATGCATTTGAGGGGTGTCATCATCGATCCAAGCACATTCGCGGAGGCTATAGTTTGTCAGAATTCAAGGTGCTGGTGCAATAGCCAGCCAAGGTCACCACAGGCCTCCAGCAGCCAGAGGGTGCAGACCATTGGCAGCCAATTCGAATGTCCTTCTTTACTGGGAGGTAAGTCCCACAAGGCACTGGGGAACAGTGGAGGAACCACACCCAAGGCAGGTCTGGTACCTGCCAGCACCAAAAGAAGCATTCCGGCCAGAGGGCAGCTTACCTTTTGTGGGCATCCACCAGTACTTCATACTCCCGTCCACGTGCCTCGCAGGAATTGCCAGCACCTCCTGTGGTCTGACAGGAGCAAAGTCTTCTGCTCTTTGTGCAAGTCCGGGGTCCAGCTTCTGTTCAAACTGCACCTGAGAGGTGTGGAGAAATCAAACACAAACTTCAAAAGGTACCCAGGACCAATATGTGTCCCAAAGTTTGCCCTAGTCTAAATGACTTCTGCTATAACTCGGCTCTGCCCCTGAGAATGAAGAAGAGTTTGTGAGACAGTGACTCAAAGGTCAATACTGTGGAGACCAGGGCCTCCTTGGTGCAGGGTTAAAGACAGTGATCTCAAACTATTGCCAGCCATTGCAGCACAAGTGCGATCTCTGGCTGGCCAGTGTGCAACCCACATGGTGTAGCAGACCTCTTGAATCGTCTGCTACAACCCTCAGCAGTGTATTTCAGTAGATATGCCAGATAATATTCATTATCTCTAATGAATCCTCTCACCTACCTCACAACTCTAGCCTGTACCCCAGTTCTTGTACGCATAAATAAATAAATCTTAAAAAAAATAGATGATAGAGACCAAATGCAGGACCACCACAGAGCAGCCAGTAGACCAATGAAGCTCTGCCTCATGGGCATCAGCTCTGTGTTGTGGTGAAAGCACTGGACTTAAGATCCAGTGCCCCTGCTGTTGGCTGAATTTGATGATCAGGGCTATGCTCTCCCTGTTGCCTACCACCCTATGTCAGACAGCGTGCTGGACCTCAGATCCGATGAGAACAACGGTAGAAGGTTCTCACTCATTTTGTTCAGCTTCTCCAAGGAATGCATTTGAGGATCCGAACACATTTTAGGAGGCTACAGGCTTTGAGAAATCCAGGCGAGCATCTAACCAGGCCAGACTCGGACTCCTAGGCCTCCGAAATAACACAGGTGGGAAGTCAGCCACACAGACTGAGGGAGTACCAGCCACTCTGGGACACAGCACCCCACAGCACTGTGGAGGGGTGAATGGGCCTCCTAGGCAGATTTGGGACCACCACTGCCACAGATGCACCTTTAGCGGAGGGTAACTTACCATATTTAAGTACGAGGTTCACGCCAAGAGACACTCCTCGAAGGCTCAGCAGCACCTCCGGTCTTCCACAATAGTAAAGTCTTCCACCCTCTGCACAAGGTGAGCTGTACTCCAAGCCAATTCACCTGAGAGGTATAAAGAGATCACACACAACCTTTAGATAGTACCCAGGACCATATGTGTGCATTGGTTGCCCCAGGAATATGTCCCTGAACTATCACTCATCCTGTCCCTGAGATGTGAGTTAAGATATTGTGACGGTGCATTTTTCCTGGGCCAAGATTGTGAGAGTAAAAAGTTGGACGCCACAGAGAGGCCACTTGGCTATAAGGCTCTGATTCAAGGGTCTATGCTCTCTGGGTGAGAGTACTGGATTAAAGGGTACATTTTGAGAGTAGCTGGGCCCTGGCGGGAGTCAGCACATCTGTGGTCAAGGGGAAACTTTCCCTTCACCTTCCACCCTAGAATGGACACCGTGCTGGACCTCAGATCCGATGAGAACGACGGTAGAGGGTTCTCACTCATTTTGTTCAGCTTTCCAAGGAATGCATGTGAGGGGTGTCATCATCGATCCAAGCACATTTGAGGAGGCTGCAGGCTTTGAGAAATCCAGGCCGTGACCTAGTGGGCCAGACTCAGATCCCAAGGTCTCCAGTATAACACAGGTGGTGGGTCAAGTCCTACGGCCAGAAGGAGCACATCCACTCTGGGACACAGTACCCCATGGCACTGTGGAGGGATAAATGAGCATCCTCGTAGGCAGTTCTGGGACCATCATTGCCACAGATGCACCCAGAGCGGAGGGTAGCTTACCGTATTTAGACAAGAGACACTCCTCGAAGACTCAGTAGCACGTCCAGTCTTCCACCCTCTGCACAAGGTAAATGAACCATCCTCCAAGCCACTTCACCTGAGAGGTGTGGAGAGATCACACAGACACATTAGATAGTACCCAGCACCATATGTGTGCATTGGTTGTTCTGGTATTATGTCCCTTAGCTATCACTCATCCTGCCCCTGAGATATGAGTGAAGGTATGTGTGACAGTGCATTCCAGGGACAAGATTGTGAGACTAAAGCGCTGGATCCTGCAGAAAGGCATATGCCCATTTTGGGTGAGAGCACTGGACTTAAGGCTGCAGTCTCTGAGTAGCCGGCCCCTGGCAGAGTCACCACATCTATGGTCAAGGCGAAATTTTCCCTTCACCTACCATCCTGGGTCAGACAGCGTGCTGGACCTCAGATCCGATGAGAACGACGGTAGAGGGTTCTCACTCATTTTGTTCAGCTTTTCCAAGGAATGCATTTGAGGGGTGTCATCATCGATCCAAGCACCGCTGAATTGGGTTTTACACTTTCAGAATTCTAGGTGGGCAGCCCCACATTCCAACCCACGTCAAAAGAGGCCTCCAGCTACCAAGAATGCGGAGACCATCGCCCAAACTGAGAGAAATTCCTTCCACTCTTCCAATCAAGCCCTGCACAATACTGGGCAAGTGTGGAAGAACCACCTCAAAGGCAGCTTTGGACCTGCAAGTAGCCAAAGCATCAGTGGTGGCAGGGGGATGCTTACCTTTGTGGGCAGCCAGGGGTACTTTGCACTGCCAACCACAAGCCTGGCACGACTTGCATGCACCTCTGGTGATCTGAGGAGAACAAGGTCTTCCTCCTGGTTTACAAAGCAAGTATCCATGCTCTATGCCAACTGCACCTGAGGTGTTGAGAGAGAACACCCGCACGTTAGGAACTTACCCAGGAACATGAGGTGTACCAAAGGAGGTCCTGTGGCCTAATGCCTTACGCTATCGATCAGGTCTCTCCCTGAGGGTTGATAGAAGGTCTCTGCGATAGTGTCTCCAAGGATAGGACTGTGGGACCCACTAACTTTGATACCACAGGGGCCCACCTGACCAAGTAGCTATGCTTCACAGGCACCCGCTCACTCTTGACGTAAAAGCCTTGGCTTAGGCATGCAGAAATCGAGATATTGGCCTCCTGGCTGGTATGGGCAAGTGTGTGGTTTGGGGAAGCTCTCCCTCTCATCTACCATCTCAAATCAAACACTGTGCTGGACCTCAGATCCGATGAGAACGACGGTAGAGGGTTCTCACTCATTTTGTTCAGCTTTTCCAAGGAATGCATTTGAGGGGTGTCATCATCGATCCAAGCACATTCGAGGAGGCTGCAGGCTTTAAGAATCCAGTTGGGGGGCCCATCCAGGCAGACCAGGACCCTAAGGCCTCTAGCAGCCGGCAGGTGCCGAGCCCAGCCGCCCAGCCTGAGGGAGAGTCCATCACTCAGAGACAATCCCTATGTGGCATGGGGAAGGCGTGGATGAGCCTCCTGTCATGCAATTCTGCGATCACTACTGCCGAGAGTGCAGTGGGTGAGGTAACTTACGGTATATGGGCATCCGCAGAAATTTTGCAACCCCAGCGACACTTCTTGAGGGTTCAGGAGCAGCTCTGGACTTGCACAGCACTAAGCTCTTCCTCTTTCTGCACACTGAGAGCCTTCCTTCTCCCAACTGCACCTGAGAGGTGTTAAGAGATGACACACAAACTTCAATAGGTGTCCAGGACCATGATGAGTACCAAAGGTTGCCCCTGGGAAAATGCCCTCTGCTATCACTCAAACCTGTCCCTGAGGTATGACTGAAGTTGTGTGTGATAATGCCTTTGACGGCCAAGATTGCAGATACCAAAAGCTGTAGCACTTCAAAACAGCCACTTGACCAATGAAGGTCTAATTCATGGGCACCCGCTCAATGTTGGGGCAAAAACACTGGACTTAAGGTTGCAAACTCTGAGTTACTGCCCCTTCTGGTGGTTGCAAGTTTGTGGTCTTGGGAAGCTCTCCCTGTCACCTACCACCCTGGGTCAGACACCGTGCTGGACCTCAGATCCGATGAGAACGACGGTGGAGGGTTCTCACTCATTTTGTTCAGCTTTTCCAAGGAATGCATTTGAGGGGTGTCATCATCGATCCGAGCACAGTTGAGAAGTGTAGACTTTTACAATTCAAGATGTGCAACCCAGCAAGCCAGCCCAGAATGCTGCAGGCCTCCAGCTGCTCGAGGGTGTGGATACTATTGCCCAGAGTGAAAGTCCTTCCAAACTGGAGTCAACGGTGGAATCACCACCTTTGCAGCAGGTCAGTTATGTGCCAAACCCAAAGCTGCACTTGGGCAAGATGCCAGCTTACCCTTTGTGAGTATCCACAGGTACTGCACACTCCTATCCATATGCCATCCTGGGCTCTCCAGCACTTCCTGTATCTGAAAAGAGTGAGATCTTTCTCCTAGTGCACAAAGACAAGCATTCACTCTCCTTGCCCACTGCACCTGAAAAGTGTTTAAAGAACACACCCATGTTTCAGAAAGGTACTGGGAACATGATTGTACCAAATATTTCCCCAGGGCCTAATGCCCTCTGCTGTTGCTCAGCACTTCCTTGCATATTACAGAAGATCTCTGTGATAGTGCCTCCTAGGAATCGGAATTTGGGGGCCACTCACAGCACAAACATAGAGTGCCCACTTAACCAAGGAACTAGCACCCTCTTCAAACCTGCAGAATGTGAATGTTTGGCCTCCTGACTGGGTTTGCATGTGTGTGGACAAGGGGAATGTCTCCCTCTTACCTACTGTCCCCACTTAAACACCTCAGATTCAATGAGAACGATGGTAGTGAGTTCTCACTCATTTTGTTCAGCTTTTCCAAGGAATGTATTTGAGGGATAGCATCATCAATCCGAGCACATTTGAGGAGGCTGTAGGCTTATAGAAGTCAGAAGGTGGCCTAGCCAGACAGGACTCCTAGGCTTCCAGCATCCTGTAGGTGGGAGCCATCTAACCAGCCAGGGGGATGGTCCATCCACTCTGGGAGAAGTCACCCAAAGAAAACGGAAAGGGATGGATGAGCATCCACCCATGCAGTTCTGGGACCACCAGTGCCTAGGTTGCAACCAGGGCAGAGGGCAGCTCACCGTATTTTTGCATCCATGACAAGGTGCACCCTATTGAAATGCCTCAAACACTCAGCAGCACCTCCAGTCTTCCACAGCAGTAAGCTCTTCTCTGGGCACGGCGAGCCATCCCTTTCAACCAAGCACACCTGACAGGTTTTGAGAGATCACATACACACACATCAGAAGGTGCCCGGAACCATGAACCACAAGTGCTAATATCTCTACTATCTCTCAGCTCTGTCCCTGAGAAATGACCAAAGGTATGTGTGTGTGACACTGTCTTCATTGCCAAGATCGTGAGACCAATGCTGGACCATCACAGAGAGGCCACTCAACCAATGAAGCTCTGGTTCCCAGGCATATGCTCACTTTTGGTGAGAAAGCACAGGACTTAAGGCTGTGGTCTCTGAGTTGCTAGTCACTGGCTGGTGCCTGCACATTTGTGATCAAGAGGAAGCTCTCCCTGCTGCCTATTGCCCTGGGTCAGACACTGTGCTGGACCTCAGATCCGATGAGAATGACGGTAGAGGGTTCTCACTCATTTTGTTCAGCTTTTCCAAGGAATGCATTTGAGGGGTGTCATCATCGATCCGAGCACAGATCAAGAGGCTGCAGATTTTTACCAATCAAGACAAGCAGCCTTTGGGACAGTCCAGGTTGCACAGCCCTCCAGCAGCTCGAGTGTGGGAAGATCATTGCCCAGAAAGAAAGAAATTCCTTCTACTCTGGGAGTCAAGCCCCACATTCCACTAGCATTTGGTGGAAAACATCCTCTAACAAGGGTCGGGTACCTTTCTGCTCCCATAGCTACACTCTGGGAAGAGGGCAGCTTACCCTTTGTGGTCATCCAAGGGCACAGCGTAATGCTGTCATCACACCTTGAGGGTTTTGCCATAACGTCTGGTGATCTGGGTGAGCAAAGTCTTCCTCCTTGTGTGCAAAGCAAGCATATGCTTGCCAACTGGACCTGAGAGATGTAAAGAGAGCACACACACACTTCAGAAAGGTACCCAGGAACATGACGGGTACCAAAGGTTTCCCTGGACCTAATACCCTCAGCTATCAATTAGGCTTTTCCCTGAGGTTGACAGAAAGCCTGTGTGATAATGCTTTCTAGGGTTAGGATTGGGGGGAACACACTGCGCCACAACATACCACCCGTTGACCAAGGAGCTATGCTTCACAGGCCCCTCTCACACTTGAGGTGAAAGCCCTGGCTTAGAGCTCACATGATGTGAGGTACTGGTCTCCAGCCAGGATGTGCAGGTGTGTATGGTCAAGAGTTAGCTCTTCCTCTCGCCTACTGTCCTGACTCCAACACAGTACTGGACCTCTGTGAAGATTCGAGGAAAATGATAGTAGAGTTTTCACTCATGTTTTTCAGCTTTCCCAAGGGATGCATAGGAGAGGTGTTATCTTCAACCCAAGTATATTAGAAGAGACTTCAGGCTTTGAGAAATGTAGGCGGGTAGCCTTCCTGGCCAGTAGAGGACCCCAAGGCCTCCAGCATCTGTAGGTGTAGAGCCCAACCACCCAGCTAGAGGGAGAGCCCCTCGACTCTCAGGACAGTACCGCATGGAACTGTGGAAGGGGCAGACGAGCCTCTTCCAGGCAGTTCTGGGACCACTAGTACAGTTTGTACCAGGGTTGGAGGGTAGCTTACCAGATGTCATCATCTCCAAACTAGGTTCACCCCGAGATACTCCTTGAAGACAGAAGGACCTCTGGCCTTCCATGGCAGTAAGATCTTCCTCCTTCAGCACATGACAAGCTTTCCCTCTCACACCAACCACAACTGAGAGGCAATGTGAGATCACACACACACTTCAGAAGGTACACAGGACTGTGATGTGTACCAAAGGTTGCCACAGGTCTTAATGCCCTCTGCTACCACTCAGCTCTGTCCCTGAGATATGAATAAAGGAGTGTGTGAATGTGCCACCCAGGGCAAACATTGTGGAGACCAAATATTGGGCACCACAGTGCAGCCACTTGACCAATGGAACTCTGTTTCATAGACACCTGCTCACTGTTGGGGTGAAATCACCTGCCTACGGTTGCAGACTCTGAGTAGCTGCCCCTGGCTGGAGGCTGATGTTTGTGGCCAAGGGGAAGCTCTCCCTGTCACCTACCACCATATGTCAGACAGTGTGCTGGAGTTCAGAGTCGATGAGAACAACAATAGAGGGTTCTCATTCATTTTGTTCAGCTTTTCCAAGGACTACATTTGAGGGGTGTCATCACCGATCCAAGCATATTTGAGGAGGCTGCAGGCTTTGAGAAATCCAGGCAAGCATCTAAGCAGATGAGACCCAGATTCCTAGGCCTCCAACATAACACAGGTGGGGAGTCAGCCACACAGCCAGAAGGAGCACCATCCACTCTGGGACACTGTGGGGGGGTGAACAGGCCTCCTCCGAGGCCAATCTGGGACCACCACTGCTACAGATGCACCTGGACCAGAGGGTAGCTTACCATATTTATGTACAAGGTTCACACCAACAGACACTCCTCGAAGACTCAGCAGCACATTCAGTCTTCCACCCTCTGCTCAAGGCGAGCCATCCTCCAAGCCACTTCACCTGACAGGTGTGGAGACATCACACATTTTAGATAGTACCCAGGACCATGTGTATGCATTGGTTGCCGTGGGAATATGTCCCTGAGCTATCACTCAGCCTACCCCTGAGATATGAGTGGAGGTGTGTGTGACAGTGCATTCCCAGGCCAAGATTGTGAGACTAAAACGTTGGACACCACAGAAAAGGTCACTCAGCTGTGAGGATCTGATTCAAGGGTCTATGCTCACCTTGGGTGAGAGTACTGGATTTAAGGGCACATTTTGAGAGTAGCTGGGCCCTGGCTGGTGTCATTACATCTGTGGTCAAGGGGAAACTTTCCCTTCGCCTACCACCCTGGAATGGACACCGTGCTGGACCTCAGATCCGATGAGAACGACGGTGGAGGGTTCTCACTCATTTTGTTCAGCTTTTCCAAGGAATGCATTTGAGGGGTGTCATCATCGATCCAAGCACATTTGAGGAGGTTGCAGGCTTTGAGAAATCCAGTCCATGACCTAGAGAGCCAGAGCCATATCCCAAGGTCTCCAACATAACACACGTGGGGAGTTAGCCACATAGCCAAAGGGAGCACCATCCAATCTGGGACATGGCACCACCCTGGCACTGGAGGGGTTAAAGGGCCTCTTCCTAGGCCAATCTGGGACCACCACTGGTACAGATGCACCCGGAGCGGAGGGTAGCCTACCATATTTATTTACAAGAATCATGCCAAGAGACACTCCTTGAAGACTCAGCAGCACCTCTGGTCATCCACTATAGTAAGGTCTTCCGCCCTCTGCACAAGGTGAACCATCATCCAAGCCACTTTACCTGAGAGGTGTGGAGAGATCACACAGACACATTAGATAGTACCCAGCACCATATGTGTGCATTGGTTGTTCTGGTATTATGTCCCTTAGCTATCACTCATCCTGCCCCTGAGATATGAGTGAAGGTGTGTGTGACAGTGCATTCCAGGGACAAGATTGTGAGACTAAAGCGCTGGATCCTGCAGAAAGGCATATGCCCATTTTGGGTGAGAGCACTGGACTTAAGGCTGCAGTCTCTGAGTAGCCGGCCCCTGGCAGAGTCACCACATCTATGGTCAAGGCGAAATTTTCCCTTCACCTACCATCCTGGGTCAGAGAGTGTGCTGGACCTCAGATCCGATGAGAACGACGGTAGAGGGTTCTCACTCATTTTGTTCAGCTTTTCCAAGGAATGCATTTGAGGGGTGTCATCATCGATCCAAGCACCGCTGAATTGGGTTTTACACTTTCAGAATTCTAGGTGGGCAGCCCCACATTCCAACCCACGTCAAAAGAGGCCTCCAGCTACCAAGAATGCGGAGACCATCGCCCAAACTGAGAGAAATTCCTTCCACTCTTCCAATCAAGCCCTGCACAATACTGGGCAAGTGTGGAAGAACCACCTCAAAGGCAGCTTTGGACCTGCAAGTAGCTAAAGCATCAGTGGTGGCAGGGGGATGCTTACCTTTGTGGGCAGCCAGGGGTACTTTGCACTGCCAACCACAAGCCTGGCACGACTTGCATGCACCTCTGGTGATCTGAGGAGAACAAGGTCTTCCTCCTGGTTTACAAAGCAAGTATCCATGCTCTATGCCAACTGCACCTGAGGTGTTGAGAGAGAACACCCGCACGTTAGGAACTTACCCAGGAACATGAGGTGTACCAAAGGAGGTCCTGTGGCCTAATGCCTTACGCTATCGATCAGGTCTCTCCCTGAGGGTTGACAGAAGGTCTCTGCGATAGTGTCTCCAAGGATAGGACTGTGGGACCCACTAACTTTGATACCACAGGGGCCCACCTGACCAAGTAGCTATGCTTCACAGGCACCCGCTCACTCTTGACGTAAAAGCCTTGGCTTAGGCATGCAGAAATCGAGATATTGGCCTCCTGGCTGGTATGGGCAAGTGTGTGGTTTGGGGAAGCTCTCCCTCTCATCTACCATCTCAAATCAAACACTGTGCTGGACCTCAGATCCGATGAGAACGACGGTAGAGGGTTCTCACTCATTTTGTTCAGCTTTTCCAAGGAATGCATTTGAGGGGTGTCATCATCGATCCAAGCACATTCGAGGAGGCTGCAGGCTTTAAGAATCCAGTTGGGGGGCCCATCCAGGCAGACCAGGACCCTAAGGCCTCTAGCAGCCGGCAGGTGCCGAGCCCAGCCGCCCAGCCTGAGGGAGAGTCCATCACTCAGAGACAATCCCTAAGTGACATGGGGAAGGCGTGGATGAGCCTCCTGTCATGCAATTCTGCAATCACTACTGCCGAGAGTGCAGTGGGTGAGGTAACTTACGGTATATGGGCATCCGCAGAAATTTTGCAACCCCAGCGACACTTCTTGAGGGTTCAGGAGCAGCTCTGGACTTGCACAGCACTAAGCTCTTCCTCTTTCTGCACACTGAGAGCCTTCCTTCTCCCAACTGCACCTGAGAGGTGTTAAGAGATGACACACAAACTTCAATAGGTGTCCAGGACCATGATGAGTACCAAAGGTTGCCCCTGGGAAAATGCCCTCTGCTATCACTCAAACCTGTCCCTGAGGTATGACTGAAGGTGTGTGTGATAATGCCTTTGATGGCCATGATTGCAGATACCAAAAGCTGTAGCACTTCAAAACAGCCACTTGACCAATGAAGGTCTAATTCATGGGCACCCGCTCACTGTTGGGGCAAAAACACTGGACTTAAGGTTGCAAACTCTGAGTTAGTGCCCCTACTGGTGGTTGCAAGTTTGTGTCTTGGGGAAGCTCTCCCTGTCACCAACCACCCTGGGTCAGACACAGTGCTGGACCTCAGATCCGATGAGAACGACGGTGGAGGGTTCTCACTCATTTTGTTCAGCTTTTCCAAGGAATGCTTTTGAGGGGTGTCATCATCGATCCAAGCACATTCAAGGTGAATGCTGACTTCCAGAAGGCAAGATGGGTAGCTGCAAAGGTCAGCCCAGGTTGCCACATTCATCCTGCAACCCAGAGGGTGCAGATACCATAGACCAGTCAGAGAGAAAGTCATTCCACTCTGGGAGTTAAGACTCACTGCCACTGTGGAAGGGTAGAGAACCACCTCCATAGCAATTCTGGTATTTGCCATCACCCAAAGTAGCAATTGGGCAAGATGGCAGCTTACCCTTTGTGAGTATACACAGGACTGCAAACTCCTCTCCACATGCCTCTTGGGACTTACCAGCAGCACCTCTGGTGATCTGAGGGGAGCATGGTCTTCCACCCTTCTCCCACAGCAAGCGTACACACTCCTCCCATCTGCACCTGAGAGATTGAGAGAGCATCCCCACACTTCAGAAAGGTACTGAGGACCTCGATGTATACCAAAGGTTGCACGGGACCTAATGCCCTATTATCAATCAGCATCATCCCTGAGGTATGACCATAGGCCTTTCATTGACATAATGCCATAAGACTGTGGTGACAAAACTCACCACCAGGGCTACCCCACATAACCAAAGTGCTATGCTCACAGGCACCTGGTCATTCTTGAGGTGAAATCCCTGGTATGAAGCCCATAGCATGTGAGTTATGAGCCTCCTTGCTGGTATGTGCAAGTGTGTGGCTTGCAGGAAGCTCTCCCTCTTGCCTACCATCCTGAGTCAATCACTGTGCTGGACCTCAGATCCGATGAGAATGACGGTAGAGAGTTCTCACTCATTTTGTTCAGCTTTCCAAGGAATGCATTTGAAGGCTGTCATCATCGATCCAAGCACATTCAGAGGGACTGCAAGCTACTAGATATCCTGGTGACTGGCCAAGCCAGTCAGCCCAAGACCACAAGACCTCCATCAGCCTGCAGGTGTGGAGCCCAGCCGCCCAGCCAGAGGGAGAGTCCACCCATTCCAGAGATATCAGAAATATCCCATGACACCAAACAATGGGCAGACAAGCCTCCTCTAAGGCAGTTCTGGGACATTCACTGCTAAGTTTGCTCCAGGAGCAGAGGGTAGCTTACCATATGTCGGCATCCACAGGCAAAGTTCACTCCAAGAGACACTCCCGAAGACTCAGCAGCACCTCCAGTCTTCCATGGCAGTAAGGTGTAACTCCTTCTGAGCAGGACGAGCCATTCCTCCAAGCCAACTGCACCCGAGAGATGTTGAGAGATCACACACAAATGTCAGATGGTACACAAGATTATGATGTGTCCCAAAGGTTGCCATGGGTCCTAATTCCACTACTATCACTCAGCTCTGTCCCTGAGAAATGACAAAAGATGTATTTTTAATACTGCCTTTATGGGCCAAGATTTTGAGACCAAAAACTGGACCATCACACAGAGGTCAATTGCCCAATGAGTCTCTGCTTCATGGGCTTATGCTCACCTTCAGAGAAAGCACAGGACTAAAGGCCACAGTCTGAGATGCTGGCCCTTGATAGGTGGCTGCACATTTATGGCCAATGCTATGCTCTCCCTGTCACCTACCACCCTAGGTCAGTCAGCATGCTGGATCGCAGATTCGATGAGAACGACGGTAGAGAGTTCTCACTCATTTTGTTCAACTTTTCCAAGGAATGCATTTGAGGGGTGTCATCATCGATGCAAGCACATTCGAAGGGGCTGCAGACTTTAAGATTAAAGTCAGGCAGCCTAGTGACCAATCCAGGTCACAGCAGGCCCCCAAGAGCAATGAGGGTGTGGACACAAATGTCCACAGAGAGAAATTCCTTCTACTCTGGGAGTCAAGCCCTGCATGCCACTGTCAAAAGGTAGAATAAGAACCTCTAAGGCAGGACTGCTACCTTCTAGCTCCCATAGCAGCATAAAAGGTAGTGGACAGCTTACACTTTGTGGACATCCAATGGCACAGGGCATCCAGTCCTCACACCTCGAGAGTTTTGTTAGCACCTCCTGTGATCTAGATGATCAAGAGCTTCCTTCATGTGTGAATTGCAAGCTTCCAATCTCTGCAAAACTGCACCTGAGAGGTTTTGAGAAAGCACACCCATGCTTCAGAAAGTTACCCAGGAACATGATGTAGAGCAAAGGTTGCCTAGAGACTATATCCTCTGCTATCACTCAGCTCTATCCCTGATGGATCACAGAAAGCCTGTGTGATAGAGCCTCCTATGGTTAGCATGGGATTAACACGCTGTGTACCAGAGTGTGGCCACTTGACCAAGGAGCTATACTTCATAGGCACATGTTCACTCTTGAGGTAAAATCCCTGGCTTGAAGACCACAGCATGTGAGTTACGAGCCCCAGACTTGTATGTGCACATGTGTGGTTTGGGGGAAGCTCTCCCTCTCACCTACCATCCTGACTAAACACTGTGCTGGACCTCAGATTCGATGAGAATGACGGTAGAGGGTTCTCACTCATTTTGTTCAGCTTTTCCAAGGAATGCATATGAGGGGTGTCATCATTGATCCAAGCACATTTGAGGAGGCAGCAGGCTTTGAGAAATCCAGGGGAATGGCCTAACAGGCCACACCCAGACTCTGGACCTCCAACATAAGGCAGGTGGGGAGCCACACAGCCAAAGGGAACACCATCCACTCTGGGACACAGCACCCATGGCACTTTGGAGGAATAAATGAGCCTCCTTCTAGGCAGTTCTGGGACCACCACTGCCACAGATGCACCCAGATACACAGGAGCAGAGGGTAGCTTACTGTGTTTATGGACAAGGTTCATGCCAAGAGAAACTCTTCGAAGACTCAGCAGCACATCTGGTCTTCCACAATACAAAGGTCTTCCACACTCTGCACATGGCAAGCCATCCTCCAAGCCAACTACACCTGAGAGGTGTGGAGAGATCACACACACTTCAGAATGTACACAAGATCATGATTTGTATGTTGGTTGCTTCAGGGCCATATGCCTTCTGTTCTCACTAGCTATGTCCCTGAGATATGAGTGAAGATGTATGTGATTGTCCCTTGGAGAACCAAGAATGTGAGACCAAATTCTTGACCACCACAGAGCGACACTCAACTAATGAGGTCTGTCACACACACATATGCTTATTGTTTGGTGAAATCACTGGACTTATGGCCACAGTTTTTGAGTTGCTGGTTCCATGCTGTTTGCAGCCTATTTATGGTCAAGGGGAAACTGTCCCTTTCACCTACTATACTGTGTTGGACATTGTGCTGGACCTCAGATCCGATGAGAATGACGGTAGAGGGTTCTCACTCATTTTGTTCAGCTTTTCCAAGGAATGCATTTGAGGGGTGTCATCATCGATCCAAACACATTTGAGGAAGCTGTAGACTTTTTGAATTTAAGGTGGTGGCTGGACAGACAAGCCCAGATGAACACAGACCTTCAGAAGCCCCGATTGTGTGGAGACCATGGGCCAGACTTAGAAAAAGTCCTCCCACTCTTGGATTCAAGCCCCACATGACACTGGGAAAAAGGTGTAATAACCACCTGCGAGGCAGGTTTGGCACCTACCAGCACTCAAGGTAGTACTCATGGCAGAGGCAGCTTACCCTTTGTGAGTATCCATGGGTACAGTACACGCCATCCACACCCTTGCAGGATTCAACAGCACATCCGGTGATCTGAGGGTAGCAATGTGTTCTTCCTTGTGAGAGAGGACAGTGTCCTCTCTTTCGCAAATCGCACCTAAGAGGTGTTGAAAGATCACACCCATGCCTCAGAAAGGTACCAAGAAACATGATGAGTACAAAAGGTTGCCCCAGGGCCTAACGCCCTCTGCTATCAGTCTGCTCTCTCCCTGAAGTAGGACAGATTACTTTGATGATAGTATCTCCTTGAACTAGTTCTGTGGGGACCACTCAACATGCCACCAGGTGGAGCGACTAGACCAAGGGAATTGATTCACAGGCACCAGCTTGAACTTGAGGTATAAAACCTGGCTTGTAACCTGGAATGTGAGTGATTGGCCTCCTGGCTGGTATGTGCAAGTGTATGGCATGGGGGAAGCTCTCCCTCTCTACTAACATCTCGACTCAAACACTGTGTTGGACCTCAGATCCGATGAGAACGACGGTAGAGGGTTCTCACTCATTTTGTTCAGCTTTTCCAAGGAATGCTTTTGAGGGGTGTCATCATCGATCCAAGCACATTTAAGGTTTCAGGCTTTTGAAATCCAGGCAGGCGCCACAGCCAGTAGCCCAGGACCTAAGACATGCAGAAGCCTGCACGTGCTTAGCCCAGCCCCCAGCCAGAGGGAGAGTCCAACCACTCAGAGACAATCCCCATTGACACTGGGGAAGGGACAGATGAGCCTCCTTCCAGAGTGCTCTGGGACCACCCATTCCGAGTTTGCTCCCAGGGCTGAGGGTAGCTTACCTATGTCAGTGTAAGGACAAGGTGCACCCCAGTGTCAGTCCTCCACGCTCTGCAGCACATCCCGTCTTCCATGGCAGTAAGGTTTTCCCCACTCTCTGCATGGTGAGCTATCCCACTCACATCAACTGCACCTGAGAGGTGTTGAGACAAAACACACACACTTCAGAAGGTACTCAGGACCGTGATGTGCACCAAAGTTTAGGCCAGCGAAAAATGCTTTCTGCATTCATTCAGCTCTATCCCTGTGATGTGATCAAAGGTGTGTGTGACAGTGCCTTCCAGGGCCAAGAGTGCCACACCAAAAGTAGGAGCACACAAAGCACCACTCAACCAACAAAGGTCTGCTTCATGGGCATATGCTCAGTGTTGGGGTGAACTCACTGGACTTTAGGCCACAGTGATAAGTTCCCAGCCCCTGGCTGATGGCTGCCTGTTTGTGGGCAAGGGAAGCTCTCCTTCTCTATTACCACCCTGGGTCAGATACCGTGCTGGACCTCAGATCCGATGAGAACGACGGTAGAGGGTTCTCACTCATTTTGTTCAGCTTTTCCAAGGAATGCTTTTGAGGGGTGTCATCATCGATCCAAGCACATTCAAAGAGGCTGCACAACACTTTTAGAATTCAAGGTGGGTTCTGGGCAGACTAGTTATATCCCCATAGGCCTCTAGACTCAGGAGAAGTGGAGACCATCATTCAGACTGAGAAAGTCCTACTCCGGGAGTCAAGCCCCACATGCCATTGGGAAGGGCTCAGTAACCACCTGCCAGGCAGGTCTGTTGCCTGCCAGGACCCATAGCTGCATCGGGCAAGAGGGCTGCTTACCTTTTGTGTGCACCCAAGGGCACAGAGTATTCCTGTCCACATGCCTTGTGGGCCTCGCCAGCACCTCTGGTGTTCTGAGGAGAGCAAGGTCTTCCTTCCTCTGTGCCCAGAGAGCCATCCCTCTCACCAACTGCACCTGACAGGTGTTGAGAGCGCAAACCAATGCTTTAGAAAGGTACCCAGGAACATGATGTGTACCAAAGTAGTCCCAGGGCCTAATGCCCTGTGCTGTCAATCAGCTCTTGCCCTGAGAGATGACAGAATGTGTGATAATTTCTCCTACGGTTAGGATAGGGGGGAATATACTGTGTAACTCAGTGTGGCTATTTACCCAAGGAGCTATGCTTCACAGGCACCTGCTCACTCTTGACGTGAAAGCCCTGGGCTTCAAATCTGCTGAATGTGTGCTTGTGGCCTCCTAGCTGGTATGTGCATGCGTGAGGTCAATGGGAAGCTTTCCCTCTTGCCTACATTCACCACTGAAACAGTGCTGGACCTCAGATCCGATGAGAACGACGGTAGAGGGTTCTCACTCATTTTGTTCAGCTTTTCCAAGGAATGCTTTTGAGGGGTGTCATCATCGATCCAAGCACATTCAAAGAGGCTGCACAACACTTTTAGAATTCAAGGTGGGTTCTGGGCAGACCAGTCATATCCACATAGGCCTCTGGACCCAGTAGAAGTGGAGACCATCATTCAGACTGAGGAAGTGCTACTCCGGGAGTCAAGCCCCACATGCCAATTGGAAGGGCTGAGTAACCACTGCTAGGCAGGTCTGTTACCTACCGGGACCCATAGCTGCACCCGGGCAAGAGGGATGCTTACCCTTTGTGTGCACCCAAGGGCATGGAGTATTCCCGTCCACAAGCCTTGTGGGCTTCGCCAGCACCTCCTGTGTTCTGAGGGGAGCAAGGTCTTCCTCCCTCTGTGCCCAGAGAGCCATCCCTCTCGCCAGCTGCACCTGACAAGTGTTGAGAAAGCAAACCAATATTTTAGAAAGGTACCCAGGAACATGATGCATAACAAAGTAGTCCCAGGACCTAATGCCCTGTGCTGTCAATCAGCTCTTGCCCTGAGAGATGACAGAATGTGTGATAATTTCTCCTACGGTTAGGATAGGGGGGGAATATACTGTGTAACTCAGTGTGGCTATTAACCAAGGAGCTATGCTTCACAGGCACCTGCTCACTCTTGATGTGAAAGCCCTGGGCTTGAAATCTGCTGAATGTGTGCTTGTGGCCTCCTAGCTGATATGTGCATGCGTGAGGTCAATGGGAAGCTTTCCCTCTCGCTACATTCACCACTGAAAACAGTGCTGGACCTCAGATCCGATGAGAACGACGGTAGAGGGTTCTCACTCATTTTGTTCAGCTTTTCCAAGGAATGCTTTTAAGGGGTGTCATCATCGATCCAAGCACATTCAAAGAGGCTGCACAACACTTTTAGAATTCAAGGTGGGTTCTGGGCAGACTAGTTATATCCCCATAGGCCTCTAGACTCAGGAGAAGTGGAGACCATCATTCAGACTGAGAAAGTCCTACTCTGGGAGTCAAGCCCCACATGCCAATCGGAAGGGCTGAGTAACCACCTGCCAGGCAGGTCTGTTACCTACCGGGACCCATAGCTGCACCTGGGCATGAGGGCTGCTTACCCTTTGTGTGCACCCAAGGGCACGGAGTATTCCCGTCCACACGCCTTGTGGGCCTCGCCAGCAACTCTGGTGCTCTGAGGGGAGCAAGGTCTTCCTTCCTCTGTGCCCAGAGAGCCATCCCTCTCGCCAACTGCACCTGACAGGTGTTGAGAGCGCAAACCAATGCTTTAGAAAAGTACCCAGGAACATGATGCATAACAAAGTAGTACCAGGGCCTAATGCCCTGTGCTGTCAATCAGCTCTTGCCCTGAGAGATGACAGAATGTGTGATAATTCCTCCTACGGTTAGGATGGGGGGGAATATACTGTGTAACTCAGTGTGGCTATTTACCCAAGGAGCTATGCTTCACAGGCACCTGCTCACTCTTGACGTGAAAGCCCTGGGCTTCAAATCTGCTGAATGTGTGCTTGTGGCCTCCTAGCTGGTTATGTGCATGCGTGAGGTCAATGGGAAGCTTTCCCTCTTGCCTACATTCACCACTGAAACAGTGCTGGACCTCAGATCCGATGAGAACGACGGTAGAGGGTTCTCACTCATTTTGTTCAGCTTTTCCAAGGAATGCATTTGAGGGGTGTCATCATTGATCCAAGCACATCTGAGGAGTCTCTTGGCTTTTAGAAATATAGGCAGGCAGCCTAGCAAGTCTGGCCAGGGCTGTAAGGCAGCCAGAATCCAGCAGGTGCAGAGCCCCACTGCCTAACCAAGGAGATTCCATGCACTCCACAGACAATCACCCCCTACCACTGGAAAGGGGTGACAAGTATCATCCTAGGTAGTGCTGAATCAACCACTCCCAAGGATACACACAGGGAAGAGGGCAGCGTACTGTATGTTGGCATCCACGGACAAAGTTCACCCCAGGAGACACCCTGGAAGACTCAGCAGCACATCCGGCCTTCCATGGCAATAAGGTGTAACCTCTTCCGAGCAAGGCGAGCCATCCCTCCAAGACAGCTTCACCTGAGAGGTGTTGAGAGATCACACAAACACCTTTCAGAAGGTACACAAGGTCATGAAGTGTACCAAAGGTTGCCTTGGGACATAGTACCCTCTGCTATCACTCAGCTCTGTCCCTGAGAAATCACACAAGCTGTGTGTGTGTGATATTGCCTTCAATGGCCAAGATTGTGAGACTAAATGCTGGACCATCACAGACAGGCCACTTGACCAATGAAGCATTGCTTCACTTTGTGGAGACAGTACTGGACTTAAGGCCACAGTCTGAGTTGCTGGCCACCGGCTGGTGCCTGCATATTTATGGAAAAGGGGAAGCTTTCCCTTTTGCTTACTGTCCTGGGACAGACAGCGTGCTGGACCTCAGATCCGATGAGAATGACGGTAAAGAGTTCTCACTCATTTTGTTCAGCTTTTCCAAGGAATGCAGTTGAGGGGTGTCACCATCAATCTAAGCAATTCAAAGAGGTTCTAGGCTTTTAGAATTCAAGCAGGTGGCCTAGCAACCAGCCCATGTCACCATGGGCCTCCAGTTGCACAGAGGGTATGGATAGGAATACCCAGAGAGAAATACCTTATATTCTGGGTGTCAAGCCCTGCATGCCACTGGCAAAAGTTAGAATAACAGCCTCTAAGGGATTCTGGTACATTCTACCACCCATAGCTGCAATCAGGTCAGAGGACAGCTTACCATTTGTAGATGTCCGGGATTACAGGGCAATCCCTTATCACATCTTGAGGGTTTTGCCAGAATCTCCATTTATCTAGATGAGCAAGGTCTTCCTCCTTTTGCGCAAGGCAAGTGTCCACTCTACTTGCCTACTGGACCTGAGAGGTATTGAGAGAGCACACCCATTATTCAGAAAGGTAGCCAGGAACATGATGTGTACCAAAGGTCTCTCTGGGGCTATAGGTCCTCTGCTATTCTAGCTCTGTCCCTGAGATATGAGTATAGATGTGTTTACATAATAGTGCCTTTGAGGGCCAAGTTGTGAGAACAAGACACTGGACCACCACAGAGCAGCCATGTGACTAATGAAGCTCTGTTTCACTGACTTAAGCTACATTTAGGTGAAATCACTGGACTGAAGGCCATAGTGTCTGAGCTGTGGCCCCCTGGCTTCTGGCTGCATATGTGTGGACATGGGGGAACCTCTCCCTCTTGCTGACTATCCTGGGTCAGACACCGTGCTGGACCTCAGATCCGATGAGAACGACGGTAGAGGGTTCTCACTCATTTTGTTCAGCTTTTCCAAGGAATGCTTTTGAGGGGTGTCATCATCGATCCAAGCACATTCAAAGAGGCTGCACAACACTTTTAGAATTCAAGGTGGGTTCTGGGCAGACTAGTCATATCCCCACAGGCCTCTAGACCCAGGAGAAGTGGAGACCATCATTCAGACTGAGAAAGTCCTACTCCGGGAGTCAAGCCCCACATGCCATTGGGAAGGCTGAGTAACCACCTACAAGGCAGGTCTGTTACCTGCTGGGACCCATAGCTGCACCCGGACAAGAGGGCTGCTTACCCTTTGTGTGCACCCAAGGGCACGGAGTATTCCCGTCCACACGCCTTGTGGGCCTTGCCAGCACCTCTGGTATTCTGAGGGTAGCAAGGTCTTCCTCCCTCTGTGCCCAGAGAGCCATCCCTCTCGCCAACTGCACCTGACAGGTGTTGAGAGACCAAACCAACACTTTAGAAAGGTACCCAGGAACATGATGTGTACCAAAGTAGCCCCAGGGCCTAATGCCCTGTGCTGTCAATCAGCTCTTGCCCTGAGAGATGACAGAATGTGTGATAATTCCTCCTACGGTTAGCATTGGGGGGAATATACTGTGTAACTAGTGTGGCTATTTACCCAAGGAGCTATGCTTCACAGGCACCTGCTCACTCTTGATGTGAAAGCCCTGGGCTTGAAATCTGCTGAATATGTGCTTGTGGCCTCCTAGCTGGTATGTGTATGCGTGAGGTCAATGGGAAGCTTTCCCTCTCACTACATTCACCACTGAAAACAGTGCTGGACCTCAGATCCGATGAGAACGACGGTAGAGGGTTCTCACTCATTTTGTTCAGCTTTTCCAAGGAATGCATTTGAGGGGTGTCATCATCGATCCAAGCACATTCAAAGAGAATATAGACTAAGAATTTAAGGTGGCACCCTCCTGGACTAGCCCAAGTTAACATACACCTCCAGCAGCTCGAAGGGTGTGGAGATCATGGGCCAGACAGAGAGAAGGTCCTTCCACTCTTGGATTCAGCAACACATGTCACTGGGAAAGGTGCAATAACTACCTGTCAGGCAGATCTAGTACCTGCCAACATCCGTGGCAGAGGGCAGCCTACCTTAGTGAGTATCCACTGGTACTGTGCACTCCCATCCTTGCATCCATGGACCTGACAGCCTGTCCGGTTATCTGAGGGAAATGAGGTCTTCTTCCTTGTGAGCAAGGACAGTGTCCACTCTTTTGCCAGCTGCACCTGAGAGGTGTTGAGAAAGCACACCCACACTTCAGAAAGGTACTCAGAAACATGATGTGTACCAAAGCTTGCCCCAGGGCCTAATGCCCTCTGCTATAATTCAGCTCTTTCCCTGAGGTAGGACAGATGGCCTCTGTGATTGCATCTCCTTGAACTAGTTCTGTGGGGACCAATCAATGTACCACCAAGTGCAGCCACTACACCAAGGAGCTTGATTCACAGATAGCGTGAAAACCCAGCCTTGAAGCCCGCAGAATGTGAGCGACTGGCCTCCTGGCTGGGATGTGCATGTGTGTGCTCAAGGGTTAGCTCTCCCTCTCACCTATGGTCCTAACTCAAATGTGCTGGACCTCAGATCCGATGAGAACGACGGTAGAGGGTTCTCACTCATTTTGTTCAGCTTTTCCAAGGAATGCATTTTAGGGGTGTCATCATCGATCCAAGCACAATCAAGAAGGCTGTAGGCTTCTAGAAAGCAGGCAGGCAGCCTAGCCAGTAATCCCAGGACCCTAAGACCTCCAGCAGTCTTCAGGTATGGAGCCCAGCCAAAGGGAGGGATGATCCACTCTGGGCGTCAATCCCCCTCGACACTGGTGGATGAGCTTCCTCCCAGCAGTTCATGGACCACTGGTACCATGTTCTCACCAGAGGCAGAGCGGAGCTTACCCTATGTCAGCATGTACGGACAAGGTGCACCCCCAGTGACGCTCCTCCAACATTCGGCAGCACTTCCCATCTTCCATGGCAATACGGTTTTCTTCTCATGTGCATGGTGAGCTATCCCTCCTGTGTCAACTGCTCCTGAGAAGTGTTGAGAGAAAACACACACCTTCACAAGGTACCCAGGTCCATAATGTCTACCAAAGTTTCACCTAAGGCCAAATGCTCTCTGCATTCACTCAGCTCTGTCCCTGAGATATGACCAAAGGTGTGTGTGATAGTGCCTTTGAGAGCCAAGACGTCTCAATAAAAACTGGACCAGCACAGAGCGGCTACCAGACTAATGAAACGCTACACCACAGGCTTATATTCAGACTGGGTTAAAGTACTGGACTTAGGGGACACAGATTATGAGTTGCTGCCCCCTGGGCAAGCAAGGCCCCTGCCTGTGGCTGCATATCTGTGGTAATAGGGGAAGCTCTCCCTTCGCCTACCATCCCAGGTTGAAGCGTGCTGGACCTCAGATCCGATGAGAACGACGGTAGAGGGTTCTCACTCATTTTGTTCAGCTTTTCCAAGGAATGCATTTGAGGGGTGTCATCATCGATCCAAGCACATTCAAAGAGGATACAGACTTTAGGAATTTAAGGTGGCGCCCTCCTGGACTAGCCCAGGTTAATATACACCTCCAGCAGCTCGGAGGGTGTGGAGACCATGGGCCAGACAGAGAGAAGGTCTTTCCACTCTTGGATTCAGCCCCAAATGTTACTGGGAAAGGTGCAATAACCACCTGTCAGGCAGGTCTAGTACCTGCCAACATCCAAACCAGCACTTGTGGCAGAGGGCAGCCTACCTTAGTGAGTATCCACCGGTACTGTGCACTCCTATCTACTTGCATCGACAGACCTGACAGCACCTCTGGTGATCTGAGGGGAGAGAGGTCTTCTTCCTTGTGAGTGAGGATAGTGTCCATTCTTTTGCCAACTTCACCTAAGAGAGCAAACCCACACTTCAGAAAGGTACCCAGAAACATGATGTGTACCAAAGCTTGCCCCAGGGCCTAATACACTCTGCTGTCAATCAGCTCTTTCCCTAAGGAAGGACAGATGGCCTCTATGACAGTCTCTTTGACCTAGTTCTGTGGGGACCACTTAATGCACCACCAGGTGAGGCCACCAAGGGTCTGGATTGTCAGGCACTGGCTTGATCTTGAGGTAAAATCCCTGGCTTAATGCCAGAAGAATGTTAGTTATTGACTTCCTGGCTGGGATGTGCATTTGTGTGCTCAAGGGTTAGCTCTCTCTCACCTACGGTCCCAACTCAAACACTGTGCTGGACCTCAGATTCGATGAGAACGACGGTAGAGAGTTCTCACTCATTTTGTTCAGCTTTTCCAAGGAATGCTTTTGAGGGGTGTCATCATCGATCCAAGCACATTTAAGAAGGTTCCAGGCTTTTGAAATCCAGGCAGGCACCACAGCCAGTAGCTCAGGACCTAAGACATGCAGAAGCCTGCTCGTGCTTAGCCCAGCCCCCAGCCAGAGGGAGAGTCCATCCACTCAGAGACAATCCCCATTGACACTGAGGAAAGAAAGGATGAGCCTCCTTCCAGAGTGTTCTGAGACCACCCATTCCGAGTTTGCTCCCAGGGCAGAGGGTAGCTTGCCTTATATCAGTGTAAGGACAAGGTGCATCCCAGTGTCACTCCTCCACGCTCTGCAGCACATCCCGTCTTCCATGGCAGTAAGGTTTTCCCCACTCTCTGCATGGTGAGCTATCCCTCTCACATCAACTGCACCTGAGAGGTGTTGAGAGAAAACACACACACTTCAGAAGGTACTCAGGACCGTGATGTGCACCAAAGTTTAGGCCAGCGAAAAATGCTTTCTGCATTCATTCAGCTCTATCCCTGCAATATGACTGAAGATGTGTGTGGCAGTGCCTTCCAGGGCCAAGTATGACACACCAAAAGTAGGAGAACACAAAGCACCACTCAACCAATGAAGGTCTGCTTCATGGGCATACGCTCAGTGTTGGGGTAAATTAAATGGACTTAAGGCCACAGTGATGAGTTCCCGGCCTCTGGGTGATGGCTGCCTGTTTGTGGGCAAGGGAAGCTCTCCTTCTCTATTACCACCCTGGGTCAGATACCGTGCTGGACCTCAGATCCGATGAGAACGACGGTAGAGGGTTCTCACTCATTTTGTTCAGCTTTTCCAAGGAATGCTTTTGAGGGGTGTCATCATCGATCCAAGCACATTTAAGGTTTCAGGCTTTTGAAATCCAGGCAGGCGCCACAGCCAGTAGCCCAGGACCTAAGACATGCAGAAGCCTGCACGTGCTTAGCCCAGCCCTCAGCCAGAGGGAGAGTCCATCCACTCAGAGACAATCCCCATTGACACTGGGGAAGGGACAGATGAGCCTCCTTCCAGAGTGCTCTGGGACCACCCATTCCGAGTTTGCTCCCAGGGCTGAGGGTAGCTTACCTATGTCAGTGTAAGGACAAGGTGCACCCCAGTGTCAGTCCTCCACGCTCTGCAGCACATCCCGTCTTCCATGGCAGTAAGGTTTTCCCCACTCTCTGCATGGTGAGCTATCCCACTCACATCAACTGCACCTGAGAGGTGTTGAGACAAAACACACACACTTCAGAAGGTACTCAGGACCGTGATGTGCACCAAAGTTTAGGCCAGCGAAAAATGCTTTCTGCATTCATTCAGCTCTATCCCTGCGATGTGATCAAAAGTGTGAGTGACAGTGTCTTCCAGGGCCAAGAATGCCACACCAAAAGTAGGAGCACACAAAGCACCACTCAATCAACAAAGGTCTGCTTCATGGGCATATGCTCAGTGTTGGGGTGAACTCACTGGACTTTAGGCCACAGTGATGAGTTCCCAGCCCCTGGCTGATGGCTGCCTGTTTGTGGGCAAGGGAAGCTCTCCTTCTCTATTACCACCCTGGGTCAGATACCGTGCTGGACCTCAGATCCGATGAGAACGACGGTAGAGGGTTCTCACTCATTTTGTTCAGCTTTTCCAAGGAATGCTTTTGAGGGGTGTCATCATCGATCCAAGCACATTCAAAGAGGCTGCACAACACTTTTAGAATTCAAGGTGGGTTCTGGGCAGACTAGTCATATCCCCATAGGCCTCTAGACCCAGTAGAAGTGAGACCATCATTCAGACTGAGAAAGTCCTACTCCGGGAGTCAAGCCCCACATGCCATTGGGAAGGGCTCAGTAACCACCTGCCAGGCAGGTCTGTTGCCTGCCAGGACCCATAGCTGCACCTGGACAAGAGGGCTGCTTACCCTTTGTGTGCACCCAAGGGCACGGAGTATTCCCGTCCATATGCCTTGTGGGCCTCGCCAGCACCTCTGGTGTTCTGAGGGTAGTAAGGTCTTCCTCCCTCTGTGCCCAGAGAGCCATCCCTCTTGCCAGCTGCACCTGACAGGTGTTGAGAGAACACACCAACGCTTTAGAAAGGTGTCAAGCAGCATGAATTATGAAAGTTTTTCCAGGGCCTAATGCCCTCCTCTGTCAAAATCAGTGCTGTCCCTGATGAATGACAGAAGGCCTGTGTGATAGAGCCTCTAGGATTAGGCCTGTGGGGACCACACCCTTGCAATCACAGAGAAGCCACTTGACCAAGGAGCATGCTTCACTCATACCCATTCACTCTTGTGGTAAATGTGCTGGCTTGAAGTCTGCAGAATGTGTGATGTTTGCCTCCTGACTGATATGTGCATGTTTGAGGTCAAAGGGAAGCTTTCTTTCTCTCCTGCCATCCCCACTCAAACAGTGCTGGACCTCAGATCCGATGAGAACGACGGTAGAGGGTTCTCACTCATTTTGTTCAGCTTTTCCAAGGAATGCATTTGAGGGGTGTCATCATCGATCCAAGCACATTCGATGTGGGTTGGGCTTTTAGAAATCCAAGTCTGTTGACTTGGTTTTTAGTAACATTAGTTGTGATTATTGCTTCTCTTTCTGTTCCCATAGTCATCATGTTTGTGTAGGTAAGGGTTATTCATCTTTGGGACAAAAAGCTGCATTGTATACTAAGCCAGCAGAAGCATCTCTAAATTCATGTTAAGATCCCACTTGAAATTATATATGGAAATAATAATATTTACCATCTTTATTTATCCAGTTGATCCTTGGGTCCTCTCCATCTTCCACACAACTAGTAATCTTCTATTATTAACACGTCTTCTATTCATACTGTGAAAATAAGATATTTCTTATCTTGAGAAGTTCCAAACTAATAGAAAACACCTATAATTTATCCCGGTAAGTATTGTTTTTTCTTGTTATCTACCTTTATCTCATGACTCCATTGATGGCTATGACTGGATATTCTTCTACCTTACAAGAGAATCCTGATGAGTTGAAATTAATGTATTTAATGTTTTAAATCTTTACATTGTTGAACTATGCTTTGGACTATACTCACATAAACTACCTTTAAATCTACTCACATAAACTACCTCTCTGTCCAAACCACAGAGGCTATATCAACATGTACATGAGTGGTTTTCTCTTAGACCACCCCATTGTAAAAACCAACTTGAAACTAGTCACAATTCATGCATGAACTTGGTGACCACAGTAATTTTTCTGGTCAATCATGACAAGTCTCTGACACCTGCCCTTCTTGTCCTCAGAAGAACCCTCAATTTAGGAAATGAGCTCTCATAATAAATATCATTAAAGCACTAGATGCCCTATGCTTTCCTCATGATGATCAGTCATGAGAGACTGCCATAAAGAATTTACTCTTCACTTTCAGTGATCACATATGATTCATCATAAGAATCATCTTCTGCATAAACAAGACCAACTCACAGAGCTCAAACACTACATTCGTGAGCACCAGAGCAAGACTGAAAAGAGAACATGTCACTGCCCATGTCTATACAGCTGTTGCAACATGCAGCTGTTGCAAAGTAGACATCTGTCCATGCGACTAGTATTCAAAGCACTCAGATTCTGATATGTTCACATGCTACCACACAGGAATCTAAGATCTTCTGAAGGGTATATTGGAAATTCCAAAAAAAATCAAACCTAAGTAATGCTTTCACCTTGTATTCCCATGCTGAAGAGATAAAAGCTCAAAGTCAATATTCCTCTAAGTTCCCTTACCAAGGGGGGCTGGGAATAGTATCATACCAGTGAGTAGCTTCAAGGTACTTGGTAGAGAAAGACTGCACAGAACTGCTCTGGTATAGAGACACCTTCTTTTTTTTTTTTTTCTTTTTCTTTTTTTTTTTTAGAGGCATGTTTTACTTATTTTTATTTATTTGTTTGTTTGTTTTTTGTTTATACATGCACTGGGTGCAGTCAGAAGCGCGGGAGGGTGAGAGAATTCACCAGAGCCAGAGCGGGGAGCAGAACAGGCAGACTGACGAAGTACACTGCTGAGGGAAGCAGCGGGTGGCAGGAAGGGTCTGCGCGCCATGTGGGACCCTCCTCCGTTGGCTGGGGAGCAGCCGGGGATCGAACCGGCGCCACAGAGGCTGCGGGCAGCTTCACAACCCAGCGCTCAACCGCTGCGCCACCGGGGAGGCCCTAGAGACACCTTCTAATGAAGGATCATCTAACATTCATGGAACCACATTCAAAGACCATGATCAGCATAGCTGCCAACATCTCAGTGACCAGAACATCATCTGCTGAGAATCTATGACAGTGGATGGATTACATGACAGACCATATATTCCAATGAAGCCTCTAAAGTCTTGCTATTACCATTCATTTCTTACACCTCCCTTTCTGTATAGGGCATTAGCTCAGCATTGTCATTTCATTGCTAAATCTATAGCATTGCTATGGTTTACCATCTTGTGGGTTGATTGGTTTAGTGCTAACCCACAGGCATTGCCATTTCATCAATGTGATTGCATTTGCCCAAGTACCTACCACCATGTCCATACAGAGCTCAAATTTCCTAACAGACTCAAAAGTAAGAATAAACCACAGGTTTACTGGCCTTATTATTAATCAAAGCTTTTGCAGCTTTGCCCTGCAGCACCAAGACAGATACCCATGAGTAGTAATTCTGAGATGCTAAAGGTAATCCAATTCCATGTCATAAGTTCAATGGGGCTATGTCAACAAACCATTCTTCCACTTCTAGATTCATGTGTTTGCTGGGTGCAATACCATCAATGAGTGGTAATTCAATCAGTGATATTCTATTACGGTTCTCTAACACATGCAATGACTATTAAATCTATGATAACAGTCAATTAACTGTTGATGTCCTGGGTGGTGGTAAGATGAGAGGGATTAAGGAACCTTGTTACTCACTCCTAATGTTTCATGTTACAAAATGTGCTGGACCTCAGTTTCGATGAGAACGATGACGGTAGAGAGTTCTCACTCATTTTGTTCAGCTTTCCAAGGAATGCATTTGAGGGGAGTCATCATCGATCCAAGCACATTCATGGGGGCAACAAAATTTAATAATCCAGGCTGGGTCATTCAGTGGTAAGTCAGTGACCCAGACCCCCTAGCTCTGGAATGTCCAGAGCCAATCCACTAGCATAGAATGAGAGTTCTTTGACTCTAAAAATAAAACCCCATGCATGATGATGGAAGGACAAACAGCCTCTAAGTTGGGTCTAGAAATCCTAGCTGGGAAAAAGGATAACTTACCACAATGATAATCCATGGGTATGGTACACTCCTGGGACAATGTCACAGCTCTCACCATCTTCTGGACATCAAATAGACCAAGCCTTATTTTCTGTACAGATGGTGAGTCTTCTACCACCAACTCTACCTGAGAAGTATAAGAAGTCATATACACAATTCAGAAGGGTAACCAGGTCTCAGTGCACAAGATCACTGACAAAAGATCCACAGGGCAAGATGTGGATATGATTTCATGTACCTCTTTCCCTTACATCTGACTTAGGATTTTGTGATAGCATGCACGTAGGTGTGTATGCAGGTGTGCAATTAAGTGTGTTTGCAGAGACTCCAGCACCTTGCAGAACATGCACTAGGTCCGTGATCAGGTCCTCAAGGTTGTGGCACAGCCATTGCACAAGACTGTGACCCCCAAAGGAAGGATACAACCTTGAAATCCATAAGTTGCTAAAATATTCCTGGAGTGCCTCTCTCCCAACCACAACCTTCTTTTTTTTTTTAAAGATTTATTTATTTATACAAGAACTGGGTACAATCAGAGGCACAGGGGGGTCAGAGAATTCACCAGAGACAGAGCGGGGAGCAGAACAGGCAGACGACCAAAGACACTGCTGAGGGGAGCAGCGGGTGCAGCAGAAGAGGTCTGCTGCGCCATGTGGGTTTCTCCCTGGCCAGCCAGGAATCGAACCCGTGTTGCAGAGGCTGCAGACAGCCTCACAGCACGGCACTCAATCCACTGTGCCACTGGGGAGGCCCCCGGACCACAACCTTCTGAGCAGAGAGCACAGACATCATCCACACTTATTCCTCACCATCAAGGAGATGTCAAGCTGGAAATAACACCCCCCCCCAATTACTCACAGGAGAACTATACATGATTAAAACCCCCTAGCTACCAAAACAATAAATACCTCTAACTTAAAGATGGGGACATCTGGGAAACTGGCTACAGAGTTAAAACTGTCCTTTGTAATCTTAATGGCAGTACGACTGCCATCATCCAGTCACCTTCTCCCTAAGACATAAATACAAATGGGCCCAGTTGGAAATCTGCTGGATAGTGATGGTGTTCCACCACCACCTCCCTGGGAAAAGCCCACCTGCACCTAGTGCACAGCCCATCTACGATTTTGCATTTCCACAGCCAGTAGTTTCAATGCCCTGGCCACAAGGTAACTTTTAAACAAACATTTGGCCATATTGTCCTAAGTAGCAACATTAACTCAGAAGTAAATTCCACAATAAAAGTGCACAGGAATACTAGCCATCCGTTACTCATCATGTAAGCCAGGGAGACCAGACAAGAAGGATTTCCCCATCATGTAAGTCAGTCCCATGGGATTCTGCATTGATTCCTCTACTTCATGCATTAATATAACATATCACAGAGCTCAAAAACTACATCAATGACAAATAGAATAAAAAAATTTCCTTGGACATTTTCCAAGGTAGACAAATGTCCAATGCAGTTATCACAGTCATGGACATACTGAAAGCTGCCACAGATAAATCTAAAACGTTCAAAGAGGATGTGAAACAACTGGAAGAATATGAGATTTCTCTTTGTCACACTTTCACCTTAGATGCTCTGCATTTAAGGAGACAAAGGATCAAAGGAAACAGTCTCTTAGTTTTTAAGGAACATGGCAGCAGGCTACAGACTTGGGTCATCAGGTCCCGCTGAGATACTAAGTGAAACCACTAGGTGGCTATATCTCTGGAATCAAGAACAACAGTGATCAATGCAGATCTACCCCACACCATGCATGGACTCTGAAGCCTTCCCTGGTGGACACCAACTGACATCTCTGAGATGGGAAGAGACAGAGTTTGAAGGTTGATGACAGTGATTGGAACAGAAGGAGACATTGTGATCACAGATATCAGTGGAATCAGATTAAACCAGGACACCAGCTAGAACAGCATTCTGATTTCCAAGCTATGTTTGTAATATAGTCAAATTTGGCCATTATAGTTGTTATTATACACATGTGATATGGAGGTGTTTAACTTCTTAAACTACCTATCAATGCAACTGTGTGGGGAGCTCAATTTTCCTCAAGAAAGCAAAGCAAAAGAACAATTAACAAGACTTGCGGGCTATGGCCTCTCTTCAGAAACTATGAAGTTTCTGCTATTCGGTGGCTAGATATAGATTCAGCAGTAATCCTGAGCTGGGAAACTAGCAACAAAATTCCATGCCTTCAGCTCCCTGGGCCTGTGGCAAAACCATATCATGCAGCTTTTTGAATGAGGATGGGATCTGGCCACCCTTTCATCAATGAATGGCCATTCAAACTACTACCTCTTATTCTGGACACCCAACCAATGCAGAGACAATATTAACCCATGATGGGAAGACCTCACATCTTAACACCCTTTGTGGTGGTTGTTTGAGTGTGACAATGAGGAAGCTGTCCCTCACTCCTGCTATCCCTGGATACGAAAATGTGCTGGACCTCAGTTTCGATGAGAACGCCGACGGTAGAGAGTTCTCACTCATTTTGTTCAGCTTTCCAAGGAATGCATTTGAGGGGCGTCATCATCGATCCAAGCACATCAGACTGTATGAAAATTTTGCAATCCCAGCTGGGCTTATAAATAGGTAAGCCAATGAATTCATAGTCCTCCAGCCAGCTGGAAGGTCCTGATAAAACCTGTTTTCCAGAGCAAGAATCAATTCACTCCAGGACACATGTTATTACGCAGGACACAAATAGACTCAGGAAGATCCCACGAAAAACCAATTGGAATGGCTGAAACAAGGGCAAAAGATCCTTACTTTGTGAGTTAACCAGGGGTATGGTGCATCCCACGATCACACTTTTTCTGTGTCACCCATGCAGTTCCAGCCATATAAGGAGAGAAATGTCCTGATTCCTTTGCTATGGGCAGTTCCATACCAACTCCACCTGAGAAGTGTAGAGAAATCATTTGCATACATTAGATATGTACCCAGGTTCACAGGTAACAGTTTAGTGCAAGGGGTTTCGGAAACCTTGGACAAGCCTCTCATATACTTGTGACATATCTCTATCCCCTAGGTATGCTAACAATGCGTGTGACATTAGGATTTCAGGTGTGTATGCATATGTGTGTTCATGCACAATTATGAATACTGTATCACCTGAATAAGAGCTTTTGATGTAATGACTCTATACCACAAGATGGTGACTCCCCAAGAAAAGTTATCAATAGCAACCTCTGTAACTGCAGAAATATGCTATGGAATCTTTCTTCCACACCACTACTACTTTTTACCAGAACCTACTTACTCTACACACTGTCTTCCAACCAAAGAAATTATTTCTATGTGGATAATTTCCAGTAACCTTTCACATGTGAACTGTCCTTGGTGGAAATCAGCCAACACTGGAACAATAAAAGCATCTGACTTAATAGCTGCCACCATTGGGATACTGGTAAGACTAAAGCAAATCATCTTTCCTAATTGCCTAGTGACTTCTGGTCAGTAACCTTTCCTTGTAATTAAATCAAATGTCCACAAAGAGGGAGTGAGAAATCCATCATGAAGCAGTGGTCTCCACTAACATACCCTAGGATAAAACCAGACCAAACTAGGCACACTCCAATCCATGGGCTTTGTATTTTCATAGCCACACACTTTATACCCTGACAGAAGTAAAGTTCCAACACTCAGTTATCTGGTCCAAACTAACATCTTCAAATCCAGAAAGGGAATTCCTCAAAAAAAAAATCTCTGAAAATACTACATTCCCATGACTGATTGTGTCAGTCAGGGAGGAGACACAAAGGATGTCTCCCTTTCATAAGGCAACCCTACAGACTTCAACATAGGTGTCTTCCATCTGTATGGTAACAATACATCCACCTCACAAAGTTCATATGTTTCATCCAGGAAAATAAGAGAAAGAAATAATGAACACATTTCCTATACAAGGACATATGGATATTTTCCAAGGTAGCTATCTGTCTGTAGCAATACACCAAAGATTGCAATACTCACTGTCTTGGTCACCTCACAGGCTGCAAGAGATAAGTCCAAACCTCTCCTAAGCATAGGAAGGCCAATATGCCAAGAAAATTGAGTCTTCTTGGAGTAATTCTTTCACCTTGGAAGCTCTGTGCCCAATGGGGCAAAGGGCCAAAGGGAAGACTCACCTAAACAATCTAAATAGGAATGCCCAGACACAAGTTGTGGGTTAGCAGAACCCTTTCAAAGTACTAGGGAGAGAAACATTGAATGCTGCTATTATGAAATTGAGATGCAAATTAATGAAAATCCATCTACCGCCTTGCCATGCATATAGACTGTGCTTCCCTGGCAGACTCGTCAGGTACCAAAGACATTCTCAGAAAGCCAATGACAATAGTTGAAACAAAATGAAACAATTGATTCCACTAAAACACATTATGCCATTTTCTCTCCTTGCCCTTTACTTCTTCTGCAGGGAATCAGTCAGCACAGAATCTTGATTTCATTGCTAGGTATAAGCATATTCCAAGATGGTCCACCTTGAGTGTTGTTTGGGTGAGTTGTGAAGCAGAGGAGATGCCAGTTGCATTACAAAGACCTAATTTCTCAACCTCCTCACCCTTCTAACAGCATGGAAGAGTTCAAATTCCTTGTAGAGAAAAAAGGCTCTAACAAATTTTCACCAATTATCTGGCCTTAGGCTCTAATCAGAAACTATGGAAACTTCACACTAAGGTTCTAAGATAAAGATTCTAGGAAAGCCACTAAAGTGGCAATCATGCTAACCAGATACATACCGTTAGGTAACTAGGCTTATGCCAACAATACACTCACTACCCAACTTCTCAGAGTAGGATGTAGGCTAGTCATCATACCACTAAGCAGTGGCCATTTAACTATTCATCTCCTTTCTAGACACCCAACTAATGTAGTGAAACAAAGGACTCTAAGAACACAGGAATTAAAATGTTGATGTTCTTGGTGGTGGTTGCGTGAGTGAAGAAGCTCTCCTCAGCCTACCATCCCTGGATCAGACAATGTGCTGGACCTCAGATTCGATGAGAACGACGGTAGAGGGTTCTCACTCATTTTGTTCAGCTTTCCAAGGAATGCATTTGAGGGGAGTCATCATCGATCCGAGCACATTCAAAGAGGCTGCAGACTTTAAGAGTCCATGCTGGACAGCTCAGTGGGCAATCCGAGGACACAGAGTCCTCCAGCAACCTGGAGGATTCAGAGCTAAGACACTGAACCAGAGGAAGAGTTCATGCAATCTGGAGACAAACAGCTCCTAAGACAGGTTTATGAAAAAAATCCCTAAACAAACTGCAGACCTTGGAATAAAGTATTGCATACCACTGTCTGATATCCATAGGGACAGTGCACACTCTGGGCCACACTTCTTCAGGATTCCTGAATACCTCCAGGGGAGGAAGGTCTTTTCTTTGTAGAGTTAGCACTTTCCATACTACCTCCACCTATGAAATGTAGAGAAATCATTAGCAAACTTGAGAAACAATCAAGTTCTTAGGTAAAAAAATCAATGCCTGTGTTTGCCCTTGTGCAAGAATTGCATCTACTTGTCATGTATTTCTATCCCTCAGATAGGACTGAAGTTCTGTGTGATACCATGCCTGTAAGCTGGCCACACACCACAAGTAACTACAATAAAAATCAACAACAAACTCTGGGAAAGGGATCATCTGATTTGCACTGTTGCATTATGATATTTAAGATGTCTTATCTTCAACAAAAAGGTACTAGGCATTCAAAGAAACAAGAAAATATGTTCCACACACTGAGGAAAAAAAATTAAACAATAGAAACTCTTCTGAGGAAGGTCAGGCACTGGGCTAAACAAACAAATGCTTTAAATCAGGTATCCACTTTACTTTACTTTTACTACATGACAATTCATTTATTTTAATTGAACTAACATGGCATAATATGTAAGTTTCAGGTATGCAAGAGTTATTAGTCAACATGTATATAAATGACACTAGCCAGAGATATCCACAGGTTGGTTGGACATTTGACTCTCATTCAGCCATGGATATTACTGGGTCATACTATTTTTCTTATTAACAGATGTTTCCATTTTAACAACAAATAATGATCAATGATTCAACATATGAAATTTAATTTTTGCTCGATATAATTACCTAACCTAATATCCTTTGTAAGGCCACCACAGTAAGAAAAATTGAACTTTTTCTTTTTTAGAGAAGTGAAGTGCTTCATGATTTTTATCATTTACTGGCGTCAAGATCTTAGCAGCTCTCATAAGACAGAAATGTTTACACATAACATAACTATTTTTTTTTAAAGATTTATTTATCTATTTATACAAGCACTGGGTACAGTCAGAAGCATGAGAGGGTGAAAAAATTCGCCAGAGCCAGAGTAGAGAGCAGAACAGGCAGACTGATGAAGCACACTGCTGAGGGGAGCAGCGGGCAGCAGGAGAGGTCTGCGTGCCATGTGGGACCTTTGCTCGGTGGCCGGGGATCAAACCGGCACTGCAGAGGCTGTGGGCAGCTTCACAACCCAGAGCTCAACCGCTGCACCACCGGGGAGGCCCCCATAACTAAATTATTTAAAGTCAAAACCTAAAGTTAAAAAGAATAGCAATAATGATCCATAATAATCTTATGAATCTGACCAAAATGATCTATGCTGATTTTAATCATGGGCACAACATCCTGAAATCACAATGTGTTAAGGAAATTCCTCAGAGTTATTTTACAAAAGGATGTTTTTCAATGTAATATGAAATGTAAAATAAGTTAACAATTGTCAAAAATTCTGTATTTGCCAGTCAACTAAAAAATCAGATTAAAATAAAATTAAAATTTCAGAAATGGAAGGGAGAGACACTCACCAAAGAATAGGACATATCATGAAGATCTTATCCAGTAGCCACTGAAGAGAGCTCAGGATGTGGCACGAACCAGGTGACATGTGAATTTGACAGGATCCTGGTTCACCCCCAATCTATGAAGCAGAAGGCCACCTTCCATCCATTCATTCTACCTCAGATAAACATGACAGAACAAGAAACAAAGACATAGTCTCAGGAAATAACCAACATTCAAAATAAAGCACTAAGGGCCTCCCTGGTGGTGCAAGGAGTTAAGACGCAACCTATAAAGCTGACTGCCACTGCAGCATAAGTTCGATCCCCCATCTGGCCAGGGAGCAACACACATGGTGCAGCAGACCTGACTCACCCGTTGCTCCCCTCAACAGTGTATTTCAGTTAATCTGCCTGTTCTGTTCTCCACTCTGTCTCTGGTGAATACTCTCACCCTCCCCCCATCACACTTCTGGCCTGTACCCCAGCTCTTGTAAGCATAAATAAATAAATCTTTAAAAAACAAAAACAAAAACAAAAGCACTAAAATTGATTTTGCTGTCAACATTTAATAAGGGCATTTGATGTTCCCTTCTTTTAGCCCAAAACTAGTGAGACTTTCAGTACCCAGCACAGTTGCTTGACCCCTTCTTAATTCAATCTTTCTTGTTTCCTCATTCATTAGTCAAGAACCTATTTCCTATATACACGAATCTATCTACAAGTCACTTCAAATAGAGGAAAATAAAGCAAGACTTGGGTTAGTGTATCAGCATATCTAGGAGCAGACTGCCTCACAAATAAGATGCTAATTACTTGCTCCAAAAGAAAGAAAACACATGCTCACAGCAGTCTTGGGCTCTGAGAGTCAGGCTCTGAGAGTCTGATTTGTCCTAATAAAGGTTCACTCATCTGGACCTCAGATTGACATCTGGAATGAGTCCCTCAGCATCCTCAGACAATTTTTCTCATCATTGATCCAGACAAGCACCCTGCTAAGAAGTAATCATTTCCATATCTCAGCTTATTTGTTCAAACTGACCTATTACATTATGAGTAGAAAAAAGGAAATATACTGTAGACATTTCACATAATATCTAATGATGGAATTCTTGTACGCATAGTACAAGGATATAGTACCTCAAATAGTTTTAATAAAATCAGATAAAATCTTTTGGGAAAATACAACAAAAATTTAGTGAAGTGAAATGTCAAGGAGTTGTGAGATAGTAGCATTTGTAAATGACAGGAAATAAGGTGTGATTATAGTAGAATTATGAACAGAAATAACTATATTCTGAATGTGCCAGTCATAAAAGTGATAAATATTTTGGCACATTTAAATTTAATTACAAGATCATTTTCATAAACTATAAAAAGGCATAAAATGAAACTAATAATACATGTCAATTATACATGAATTATAAAAAAGGAAATATATCAATTATTTCCAAAAGTTATCCAAGTTGTTTCAAAACAGACTTTCAAAAAAGGAGAGAAACAATAATAAGGATTCCTTTAATACAGTAGGCACATAATTGGAGGAAAATAGTTATCATAAAAATTCCCACAATAGCCTCTGAAATAATGAATGAAAAGAAATTCATGTTCTGACATCACTGGCTATAACATTCAAAGAATTTCAAAAACATCAGAGTAGCAACTTACCTTTCCTCCCTAAAATACAGTAAACTTGTTATATCCTTTGACCTATAAAAAAAAATCACAAAAAAAGGTCAGATAAAAATATACAAAATTTGTTAAAAAATTAAGTACAGTAGTAATTTTTTATCATGCAGGCATCCTCACACTTACAGTCCTTGCCACACAAATGATAGTTTTCACTTTCTCTACTTATTTCTTGAAATACTTCTATTCATATATCATATTATCCAAACAATTTTAAAGTGGCAGCTCTAAAGTCCCTTCATGCACTGAATTACTTTTATTTCTTAAAAACAAGGATTTTCTGGGGCCTCCCTGGTGGCTCAAGGGGTTAAGTCTCAGAACTATCACACTATCACCAGTCACTGCAACATGAGTTCTATGCCTGGCTGGGGAGCTAACCTACATGTCCAACAGACATCTCTTGTCTTACCCATTGCTCCCCTCAGCAGTGTATTTCAGTAGATCTGCCTGTCCTGCTCCTCTCATCCCCTTTCACCTCTGACCTTCACCCCAGTTCTTGAATGCATAAATAAAAATAAATCTTTTAAAAACAACAAGGATTTTCTGTAGTATAATCACAAAGTTAGGAAATTAATACCTGTATTAAATAATACTGTATTTGATGATCTTAAAATTTTGGTAATTTTTCCTTTAGTGTCTTTTATAGAGATCTCAAATCAATATATATTCAGCTTTCAAGTTTTTTTTTTTTTTTTTAAGATTTATTTATTTATTTATACAAGCACCGGGTAGAGTCAGAAGCGTGGGAGGGTGAGAGTATTCACCAGAGCCAGAGCGGGGAGCAGAGCAGGCAGAAGGACCAAAGTACACTGCTGAGGGGAGCAGCGGGCGGCAGGAGAGGTCTGCACGCGATGTGGGACCCTCCTCTGGTGGCTGGGGAGCAGCCAGGGATCGAACCGGCACTGCAGAGGCTGTGGGCAGCTTCACAACCCAGCGTTCAACTGCTGCGCCACCGGGGGAGGCCCAGCTTTCAAGTCTTTTTTAGTCTGACTTAAATTGGAACATTTTCCCAGTGATATAAATGTGTGAAGACTAATGACTCAGCTTTTGTTTGTTTGTTCGTTTGTTTTTTAGTAAGATGTCACTTAATTGTGATCTGATATCTCACTGAGTAGATTCAAGTTTATGCATTTTAGTATGAGATACTACAGACATGAGGCTATGTTCTGAGTACTTCATCTCAGTAATAACAGATGGTCCCATGCTAGGTGGTACCAACTTTCATCTTGTTATTCAAATAATGTCTTCCAGGGTCTCTGTCATGAAGTTATTTTCCTTTTATGGAGGACATAATCACAAATTATACAAGTAACCTATTTCTCCCATGATTTTCTCCAATAGGTTTTAACATTCTTTAATGGTTCCTGGCTGAAACAATTATTATAGCTGTCAGAGTGGCTTTTTTATATTTTCTATTCTTACTATGTTTATTACACCATTCTGTAAAAAACTTTACTTTCTATCCTCCTTCTCCATTCATTCATTCATTCATTCTCATAAAAGTATAGTGACACTATAAATATCTTACCATCAATCAGTTTTCTTATCCTTAAAGAGTTTCATCAGGTCCAAACTTTCCTAAATTGTATCAAATTCAAAATCAGACGTGGCTCGCTGCTTAGAGTCCAAGGGTTTCTCTGACTGATGCAGCCTTACCCATCCACGACTGCTTTCTCCTTATGTACTCCTTTTTCTCCTTCAGTATTTTCAAATTTCCAGAACCCCAATTTTAAGTATCTTATATATTTCCCCTCAAAATACCAGGAGATAAAAAGGTAGTTAGAATAGCATAGGACATTCCTTATGTTATAGGCCAATCAAATTAATAGACATACTTTATACCGATGTTCTGTAGTGAGGCAGGTTTTACATCACAATTCCCACTGCTTCTTGTTTTTGCCAACATTTTACCTGTTGGCTCAGAATTGCTAATTAATTGCACTTTCAAGTTACAAAATGTTGTCTTTAGAAGAGAGTTAGAATGAATACAGATAAATGGGGAAAAGTGAACTGATAATGGAGCACATACTCAAAGAGTTGGGCAAACTGATAGAATCTAGACCATAGACTGATAACGACAGTTGGAAAAGTATCCTAAGAGGAGATGATAACATTTAACTCTGTAGTAGTTGGGATATCCTTTGCTCAGAGATTCTCACTGGCCTTTTCTGTGATATCTGCAGTGATCATGTCATGGGATTGCCTGTCATCAAGTTTATTTCAAAGATGGTTTCTTCCATGTGGTGACCTGCTCATATTAATCATTTCTCTTGGGACTTTGATCTGAGATCCCATGTTGTTTTATCCAAGAAACAGATTCTGCTGAGAAATAATGTTCCATATCCCAAGCACTGGTACTTCTTACTTCTAGAGGGCATTCTTTCCGAGTGTATGCCATGGAATTTCCCACAAATCAATGTGCTACTCATCTTTTCCTCTTGTCCCTGGAATAGCTAACACTTTGCTCAATGGATTTAGCAAACTATAAACATTTTAAATTATATTCCAAAGGCTGTAACACCACAGGTCTTTTATTTAAAGTTGTGAATAATAGGATAAATTACACGATCAAACTCATCTTTTTTCTTATTTTAAAAAAGGAACAAATATGCTACTCTGTATGGTTATTACGAGCATTAAATGAGATAATCCATGAAAGTGTTTATCTCAGCAGGTGATACATATACTTAAAAACTCAATAAATGCTATACATAAATGAAACATGACATATATGTAAGCATATATTTGAAACTACATATACACATACCCCATATACAAATTAAGTAGTAAACTATTAGCATTTTGTGAATTCTATGAAATTGATTTATTGACCATATCCAAACAAGCACATATTATATCATTTTACATGAAGGAAACAAAATTTTAATGCCTAATACACAATTGGTGCTCCATAATTGCTGGACAAATGAACTTTTGAAAAACCTGATACCCATTATCAATTAATTTGATATACGATACCACATATAACTAAATGCTACCCAACTGGAAAATCTATCATTAATAATTTCCCTAGTTTTATGACTTGATAAAGGTTACTTATAATTTTACAAGTATAACTAAAGCTGCAATTTAAGTACCTTTGAGTTTACATACATCTTTGAAAACTCCCTATAGGTAAATTTCTAAAAATAAATTAGTTGCTCAAAATGTGTTCATTTCTATCTGATCCATATTTTCCACTATCTTTTAGAAAGATTGCAATGTATGTACCTTTTAATCTGATAGGTGAAAAAAGACTATTAATGATTTATTTCATTACATGTGTATGTGTCCATGTGTATCTGTACACACACATATCATTTCACTATGTATTTATAATTTATAGTTACATATATTTAATTATTAAATTTAAAAGAATAAGGTTGAACATATTTTTGTATGTTCTTGGCTATTCACAAAACTTTTCTTTTATGAATTGTTCAATTATGTGCTTTCTTACTCTTGTACTTTTCCAAATTCCTTTTAGTAAGCCTTTCACAGTATATTAACACAAATTGCTCATATGCGTTTCAGGTGAATCTATATCATTAATTGACAGCAAAATAACAAAAAGCTCAAGTATAATTAAAAGTTGGCAGGGTTTAAATTCTCTTTTCTCTCCTTTAAAACTGCTATTTCAGATAACATGGAAAAACAAGAGCAATCTTTGGAAAATATAATTGGTTTAAAGATTGTACCCTTTGTCTATGTATATTGTTGACTCAAGTTTTCTAAACTAGGTTAAATAAGTCTTGGTAATATCTAATTCTATTCTAGATGTTGACACAATTATAGCAGTTCAGACAGTCAAAATAGTTGAAATCATTGCCCAAGGAGGTGTAACAGCAGCGTAGCTGAGAGACAATATTTTGATTTGGACCATGCAAAGGAAGAAAAAAAAAGGCAGAGATGATTCTGGACACTAATTCTTTGGGGAATTTTTGGTTGGAATACGTGAGAAATATGCCCAATTTTGAAATAAAATATATTGGTTATAACTGGAAAGGGTTTCACATTGTTCCAATTCCTTATACAGTGCTTGTTTTACAATGCTTAGGGTATGATGGCATGTAGTACTCATTTATCATTACTCTTTGGGAAATAATTATCAGCTATTTTTACCATATGACTGAGTTAATTTACTAATTGTTAGGTTCTGATTTAGCTAACGTTCTAGTTCAGGGATAAGTAAACTCAACCCCACAGACTCCTTGCTGTTGAAATAAAGTTTTACTGGAACATAGCCACAGTGATTCCATTATGCATTGTCTTTGACTGCTCTCACAATAAAACAGCAGAATACATCATCTGCAATAGAGATCATAAGGTCCAAAAAAATGTTATCTGACCCTTTAAAGATTTGCAAATATACTGTCTAATTTAACACAAAGATGTTAATTCCATGTAATTAAAACTGAGTGTTGAAATATGGAAGTATAGAGCTGAAAAGTCATCCTTTTGGTCTACATTTTCTTATGTAAAGCTGACACAGAATGAAGGAAGCTCTATTTTTAATTGTTTTTGTAATTAAATCATAGTAATAAAACCAGAGACTCTACTGAGTGGATCATCCCTGAGTTAACAACCTTCAGTTGCCTCTTTTCTTATTTTTTCATGTTATACATCATCACCTCAGAGACTATTGTTAGCACTGTTCTTTTACATGAGAGGTAACCTCCTTGGCTCTCCATTGCTATGCTCTTCTGCCTCTTACATACATAATGGCAGAGTAAGGTAGATTAGAAAGACAGATAGATTGAGATGAATAGATAGAGACAGGCAAATTTGATGAAAGATTGATGAGCAGACACAGGTGACTGAATAGATTATACAGATAGATGATTGATTAATTGATAGATATAAAAATAGATTCTGGAAAGAATGTAAGAATCATAGACATAAAAACATCACCACCAAAATGTTTCTAAAAATTTGAGCACTTCTCTTTCCATAGAAGCTAATTTATGTTACATATCTATTGGGATACTACTCTTCTCATAACTTCATAGGACAGTAGTATGTTTTTATGATTGTATATATTATTAAAAAAATGCAAGTTTTCCTTTCATGCATGATTTGCATGGGGTTTGGTACACAAAAGTCATAACAAAGTGAAAAAATAGAATAATAAAACAAAATAGGGCCTCCCTGGTGGTGCAAGGGGTTAAGCACAGCACTATAAAGCTATCCAAAGACTCTGCAGCAGGAGTTCAATCCCTGGCCGGCCAGTGAGCTATCCACATGGTGCAGCTGACCTCTCCTGTCTAGCCTACTGCTCCCCTCAGCAGTGTATTTCAGTCAGTCAGTCTGTTCTGTTCCCCACTCTGTCTCTGGTGAATTCTCTCACCCCCTGTACCCCAGTTCTTGCATGCGTAAATAAATCTTTTTTTTTAAAAAAAAAAAAAAAGGAGCAGCCTCGGTGGTTCAATGGGTTGGTACGCAGCACTGTGAGGCTATCCACAGTGCCATCTCCACTCTGTCTCTGGTGAATCCTCTCACCCCCCGACCCGTAACTCTGGCCTGTACCCCAATTCTTGTATGCATAAGTAAGTTAAATTTTAAAAAAACCCAAACAGCTGCAAATGGAAGACTAATTTTATCTTTCCCAAAATCTGAGGTTATGAAGTAACTATGATCCATTAACATTCAATAAAAAGATGGTATTTAAAGAGTTGGATCCGTTTTATGTTAAGAGAACTCACAGCAAATGTTTTCTATACAAACAAGTCACAAAACATTCCAAATTTCTATGCTTGAGCCATAATGACTATACCATCAGTTAATTAAGTGAAATCTATTTCTATTATCAACTCATCCCAATCTTTATACCTAGCTTTTTCCCTTTAAAACAGTCACCCACTCACTCTCTAACTTATTATTTCACTCTAAATACCATGAAAGTAAAACTAGTCATTTTGAAATGTGATGACTATTTTCCATATGACTTTCTGGGTTACACAAACAAAACCATTTCCCTGTCAAAAGGAGCTCATTTAAACAAAACTGTAAAAAAAGACACAGAGATCGTCATCAAGTAAACTATTAAATTAATAACTCTTCATAACTACCCTTTATTAAAGTATCTATCACATCCTCCTTTGCTAGCCAAAACTTTTTTCTCGGGCCTCCCTGGTGGCACAAGGGGTTAAGCAACACACTATGAAGCAATCCTCAGCCTCTGTAGCACAGTTCAATCCCTGGCCTGCCAGGGCACTACCCACAAGGCACAGCAGACCTCTCCTGTCTTGCCCGCTCCTCCCCTCAGCAGTGTATTTCAGTCTGTCTGCCTGTTCTGCTCCCGCTTTGTTTCTGGTGAATCCTCTCAGTGCCCACTGCATCTCTGGCCTGTACCCCAGCTCTTGTATGCATAAATAAATAAATCTTTAAAAAATTACTTAGAAAAAAACCAAAAAGACAAAAAATTTTTTCTCAACTCGTTTCTATACCAGCTACCCAAAGAAGAAAATTATTATATTAAGACCAGAGAACTGTGGTCTAGGAAAAGTGCAAGGGAAAAAACAAAAAGGCAAAATAAATTTCTATATTCTGTAGCAATATCCCTCAAAAAAGGCTAAAAAGAGTCACTTTCAGGTTAAAGAAAACTAAAAAAAAATCTCACAAAAAATCCTAGTGCTAAAGGACATTTCTTTGGGAAGACATGTAATAGCAAAAGGACATGTGACTTCAGAACAGAGTGAAAAACATTGAAACTGGCTAATATTTAAATAACTATGAACTATTTTCTATCTTAAATACTTTAAAATAAATATAACTATTTAAAATAATTATATCATTAGTTGTACATTTATAGTATAATGTAAATATAATATATATAACAACTCTAGCATAAAAGAGGCAGGACTAAAGAAATGGATAAATGGGTTACAAGATACTAATTATATGCTATCTAATATGAAAAGTTTTATGAAAACACAGATTTAAAGAAAACCAGCATAAAAAGAAACAGCATACAAACAGTAAGGTTATGCTTAGAAAAAGTACACATGAGAAGGGCAGAGCAGCTATATTCATTTTAGATAATGTAAACTTCAATGTGTATAAACTTCAATGTATATAACCAGAGATAGACACATATCATAAAAAGGTCAATTTACAATGAAGACAATGATTTTGACTGTTTAAGTGACAGATAATGGTTTCATCTGACATGAAATGAAAGTAACAGAATTAAAAGAATAGACAAATCCATAATCATAGTTGGTGATTTTAAAACCTACCCTCAATAATTTGTAGAACAAATTATTAGTCATAGAATATATGAATAACACAATCAAACATCTAAAGCTAATGGACATTTATAAAATTCTATAACCAAAAACTTTAGAATGAATGTATTTTTTTCGTTGTGTCTAATGACCCTATGCAAATCAAAAACCCAAACAGAAAAAAAAAAAAACAAACTTTAAAAAAGTGAACAGTGAAGAATAACAATATAAACTTTTGCAACTTATTAAAGAGTAACTTAAAGCCTAACTTATAAAAGAGTAATAAGTCAACACAGGATGAAATGGAACCCTACAAGAACAGCTCCACACTTCAGCAAGGATTGCAGAAAGAAATACTATCAATGTCATTTAAATGGCGTATGTTTGCCCAAGGTTAAGAAAAGTCAGAATCAGAAGATGGACATATTACTTAAGAAAATACTTCAAATTTGGAAAAACTATGTTAGAACAAAAGTAAAAATTTTCATTGAAATCGGGGTTCAAAATTCTTGGAACTGGGAGTTAACCTAGATGGTGACACAGGTGCGGTTCCAGAATTCCCCTCCTCTTCTGGATGCACCAAATATATAACTACACATGGAGCAGAAAGAAATCCAGAAACTAGCTGAATGACTTATACACATCAAATGACAAAAAAAACCCACATGAAAGAACTAGGAAACGCTGAGAAACATTCTTGCCATAAACGTCATACCTGGCACAAAGCCATACATACATATGGTACCCCAAACTGCTGATCTCTTTCTGAGGAGCAAAGGATTTGGACCCCACATCTAGCACTTAAACTTTTTTTTTAAAAAAAAAAAGATTTATTTATTTATTTATTTATTTATACACGCACTGGGTACAGTCAGAAGGGTGGAGGGTGAGAGAATTCACCAGAGCCAGAGCAGGGAGCAGAGCAGGCAGAAGGACTGAAGTTCACTGCTGAGGGGAGCAGCGGGCGGCAGGAGAAGTCTGCGCGCCATGTGGGACCCTCCTCCGGTGGCCGGGGAGCAGCCGGGGATCGAACTGGCGCTTCAGAGGCTGCGGGCAGGTTCGCAACCCAGCGCTCAACCGCTGCACCACCGGGGAGGCCCTAGCACTTAAACTTTTAAAACTCCCTTGAGTGGGATGGGGTCCCCAAATCCCTAGTTTTAAAAGCCAGTGTAATTGTGTCCACAAAACTCATGAGTACAGTAAACAACAAAGCAATTCTTTTCCTTTAATAAAATTTGCTGTAATTTCTTATGATTTTTCCATTTCTCCAAAAGAATAGAAAGTTTCTATAAAGATTCCAGGTAATTTTTTATGTATTTCCCTACAATTAAATTTATTGAGGTAAATTTGGTTTGCACCATTGTATAAAAAAAACACTAATTTGAAGGGACATAGGTAACTTCTATGTAAATTGCAGTTCTATTTACAATAGCCAGGTTATGGAAAGAAGCAACTCCTAACAGGCACATATAAGCACTACAAAGGATTTCACCTCACAGATCAAAGGGGACAAAAGTACACAGAAGGAACAAAAGTACCCATCTCCATGTCTTTCCCTGAGATTTATCTGCACACTTTAAAAGCTGCTGTCAATAGGTCAGTCTCCTATTTATCAGACACTAGGACTGGCTATTTGGCATTCCCCAGAAAATGGGGAAGTAGACAACACTTACCTCTCAGTCCAACCAGCTCAAAGTCATCATTAACTACCTGGAAAGAGTTTGCACACATACCTGCACTCCAACTTTTACACCTATTGACTGAGGAATGGGTCACCTCTGACTGAAAACTAAAGGAACTTACTGTGGCTAACAAGAAATTCCTAACCAGCTATCCACTCAGGAGTTACTGCAGAAGGAACAAGAAAAACTTCCCATTTCCCAATATTCCCGAGAGAAGTTTATGTGCACACTATAAAAACTGCTGCCTGACTGGCAGGCTTATAATTTATCAGGCATCTAGGGGCTGGCTCTCCCAAAGACCAAGGAAGTAGTAAGACAACTACCACATCTTCTCCCACAATGTGGCCCAATTAATAAAAACAAGTTGCCAGCTGGTCCCTGGAAGGAATTTTTACAGAAATTTGGCAACGCAGTTTTTGTAGCAGCCATCCAACCAAAAGATCCCATATATGGCCAATAGAGCTGCATACCCATGAACAAGTCCCATGAACTGCAGCGAACAAAGAAGCAGTTCTTAATGGGTGCAGAAGCACTCTTCCCCATGTCTACACACCCAGGCCAACAAACATCTATTTCCCAGTCTCCATCTAGAAGGAGCATAATTATACACTTTCAAAACTACTGTCTGTGGGTCCAACTTCTAAGTCATGTGCTGACAATGACCTACCCCTATAGGACACAAATGTGTCTGGACACACTCACAACAACTGGAGACACTAAGAATAAAGACAAACGATAATTATAAAGATTTGAGAGATATTAGGAACTTAAGATCAGCTGCTGAAAAGGTTCATTCTGGAGAGGTTATTTTTCAAGATAAATTAACAGATGAATGTTTCAAACCAAAGTATAAAATGAACATCCAGAAACAAATCTTGATAAAATAGAGATAAATGATTTAGCAGATAGAGTTCAAAATAAAGGTCATAAAGATGCTAGCTGAGATCAGAAAAGCAATGCATGAACAAAGTGAGAATGATAATGAAGAATAAAATTAAAGAAATTCACAGAACTCATACAGCTAAAGAATACATTAACTGGGCCTCCCCAGTGGCGCAGCAGTTGAGCGCTGGGTTGCGAAGCTGCCCGCAGCCTCTGCAGCACCAGTTCAATCCCCAGCTGCTCCCCGGCCACCGGAGGAGGGTCCCACATGGCGTGCAGACCTCTCCTGCCGCCCGCTGCTCCCCTCAGCAGTGTACTTCGGTCCTTCTGCCTGCTCTGCTCCCCGCTCTGGCTCTGGTGAATTCTCTCACCCTCCCGCGCTTCTGACTGTACCCAGTGCATGTATAAATAAAAAAGCAAACAAATAAACATGCCTCTATTAAAAAAAAAAAAGAATACATTAACTGAATTGAAAAATTGAGAGGATCAAGAGGAGACTAGATCAAATGGAAGGATTAGCAAAATAAAAGACAGGTCAGTAGAATTCATCAGTTAGAGAAGCATAATTCAAAAAAAAAAACGAGGAAGTGAAAAAAGCTTAAGGGGCTTACAGTTACCATTGAGTAGACCAATATACACATTATAGAGGTCTCAGACGTAGCAGATAAAGGGGCAGTTTCTTTCAGAAAAAATGGCTTAAATCTTCTCTAACATAGGGAAAGAAAGAAACTTCAGGAAGCTCAGAGTATACCAAAGAAGGTGAACTCAAAGACACCAGACACATTACAATTAAATTAAAATTAAAGAGGACTCTTAAAAGTAGCAAGAGAAAAGTAACTTAATATTTTATTACATACAAAAGAACAAAATGTACTCAGTAATTTTTCAACAAAAATCTTGTAGACTGAAAGGACTCATATGATATATTCAAACTGCTGGAAGAAATAAAAAACTGCCAACCAAGAATACTCTGCCTAGCAAAATGGTCCCTCAGATAGTTTCCCAGACAAACAAACAGTGAAAGAATTCATCACCACTAGACCAGTCTTACAAGAAATATTTAAGTAAAATTCATAGAAAAGTACAGACCAGGGGCTTGGGAGTGAAAAAAGGAGAGTATCCTTGCTAAAAAGGTATAAAGAGCCTCTCCTGGTGGCGAGCGGTTGAGCACTGGACTGCGAAGCTGCTCACAGCTTCTGCAGTGCCGGTTTGATCCCCAGCCACCGGCAAGGGTCCCACATGGTGCAACAGACCTCTCCTGCCATGCCCGCTGCTCCCCTTAGCAGTATACTTCATCAGTCTGCCTGTTCTGCTCTCCGCTCTGGCTCTGGTGAATTCTCTCACCCTCCCGTGCTTCTGACTGTACCCAGTGCTTGTATAAATAAATAAATAAATCTTTAAAAAAAAAAGGTATAAACTTTCAGTTATAAAATGAGTGAAGTCTGATAATCTTATGTATAACATGGTGACTATGCTTGGTAACACTCTGTAATTTGCTATCAAAGTAGAACTTAAATATTCCCACCACACACAAACGAACATGAATATTTTAATTAATTCTGTGGGAGAAATCCTTTCGCAATGTATGCATACATCAAATCACTTTAAAATAGGATTTTAACACCTTGCAATTTTGTATCATACTTTAAAGATATTACAATTTTATTTGTCAATAACAGGGGGAAAAGTTAGGAATTCAAATTTTTTTAAGTAGCATCAACTGTCACAACAACTAGACATTATGTTTCCATGGTCAACAGAAACCATGTTAGTCCACTGAAGCTCATTTTTCATGCATATAATACACCTAAAGACAGACTCAAACTCTTTTCAGTAGTAGCCCCTCACTTCCCTGCATAGAGAAGGGTTTGCAAAAATGGTTCTTCTCTTTCAACACTATCAAATATCATACAGTTAAGTGAATAAGACTATCAGTCCTTTATTGTTATATTCTCTCTCATTTATAACCCTTTCTCTCTCATTTATAACCCTTCTCTCACAACTTTCTTCACAAGTTTGTATTTTTAACATTCTTTAATGAAACTCTAACTTTTTGACATTGTAGCATAAGACAACAGGAAAAAAAGACTGTCAAATTGGAACTCAATACATATATTTTGGGAAAAGGAGACCAAACACAAGATATAAAATGAATGAAAATCAATGTGTGTTCATAAGGATATAAATGTGTCTAAGAGTTTGAAGTGGGGAATTAAAAAAAATAGGGGTAAATGTGTGTAGCTATTTACAGTAAGGCATATTGACCAGTCCTGAAACACTTCATGGCTGAGTGCCATTTAACAGTGTTCTCATCCCAAATTTACCATTTTATCATGGATCCAATCAAATACTGTCCCCAAAACAGCACTTTCTCCACCAAGAGAGGTGGATGTGAGTGGGAATCTCATTTATTATTGTGAATGAAGGTAATTATAAATCAATGAAAAACATTCAGGATGTTGGTTGAAACTATGACTTTAACCAACCACCAGTACTTTTAGTAAGGATAATACAGTTAGAAGAAATCTTTTCTTTTATTTTTTTAAAATTTTTTATTTATTTTTTAAGAGGCATGTTTTTATTTATTTGTTTTGTTTATTTGTACATGCACGGGGTACAGTCAGAAGCGCGGGAGTGAGAGAGAATTCACAAGAGCGGGGAGCAGAGCAGGCAGAAGGACCAAAGTACACTGCTGAGGGGAGCAGCGGGCGGCAGGAGAGGTCTGCGCGCCATGTGGGACCCTCCTCTGGTGGCCGGGGAGCAGCCGGGGATCGAACTGGCACTTCAGAGGCTGCGGTCAGCTTCGCAACCCAGTGCTCAACTGCTGCGCCACTGGGGAGGCCCTAGAAGAAATCTTAAACTTACTCAGAAGAGTAGTGGAAAAGTGAAAAAGAAAAAAGGAACTCAGGGTAATGTTCACCTTTGTGTGTGTGGTGGTGTGGGAGGGGGTTGTTGTCAATGACAGGACATAAAGGGATTTTTTTGTGAACATGGCAATGTTGTTTCTTGACCTTAAACACTGTTGTTACTGACACCATGCCACATGACTGCTCAGTTTGTGAAATTCACAAGTTGTACACTTATTATGTTGCATGTGTGTGTGTGTACACACACATAATTATGTACACACACATAATTTTGGCTATACATTATACTTTAAAATTAACATAACAAAATTGAAAAAAAAAAGAAAAGTCAAAAGGAAAGCATTAAGAGGAGGTACATCTATTAACCTAATGTTCAAGTAATCATTACTACCTAACAACTCGATTAGCTTTCTGCTGATAGGACATTTTTCTACAGGTTCAGCTCATCACAACAATTCCTATAAGAGTGAGATTACTTTTCTGGACTTTCTGCACCTAAGAGTAAAGTGAAAGGCTCACCTACAATTCTTTCTTCATTTTCTTATTGTCTCTTTTAGTCTTTTATTTGAAACACATATACCTTCCAATCCAGCATTAGTCACTAGACACTTATTCAATGCTCATGAGTTCCAATACTAACCAAGTGAACTAAGTCACAAATTGCTAACTATCTACTATACTTAGCATGGTAGTATGACAAACAGATACACAAAAGAAGGCATTTTAGAAGTTAGGAAGTTCAAAGGCCATACTAGAAATGCAATATATTATGGGAATACTCAATATATTATCTCACTGAAGTCAGCTGTATATTTTGTACTGCATTGTTCATTCTCATGACTGAAAATCATTAAGAAGTGACTAATTTACAACTGAATGTCTTATCACTGATCTGTCCATAGTCTCTCAAGTACAGATATTTTCTTTCAAAGTAATTAAAAAATAAAGGTATGCATAATACAGAGAAAATGAATATTTTCTAAGGACAGAGAGCACATAAAAAGAACAATACTACAAAAGACAGTGATTCCATCCAGAATAAAAACCATACCATCTATCAAGTTTTCCTTTCGATTGCTTTTGTTTGAGAACATGGGCAACAATAGCAGCACTGGTTCATGCCATACAATCAGCAAAGATAACAAGGTTGCATTCTACCACTCCACAATTACCAATGAGGATTATAACTCAACACACAATGTTCATAAAAAGTCAAATCTAGTAGATGGTCAATTCCCCAATACTACAATCTCTATCTGCACACACCAAATTTGCATAGTCTACAAAATCTAAGAATTCCTCTATCACGACATAACAGGGTGTCTATAAATCTTTAATTTTCTTGCCCATTAAATGATGGCTAATTCATCAAAATCTCATTCATCCACACTAAACAAGTAGTTTAGTCAATAGTTATTAAATTATGTATCTGCTACATGTTAGGCTCTTCAAGGTAATGGATAAATAAGAATAGGAAAACATCCCTGTCAATAGGAGCTCATTATTTCTGTTAAACACACACAAAAGTAAAACAAAATTTATTAAGTAAAATGTCAGCTATAAAGCATGCTATAAATTAATTAAATGGTGGAGGTTTAGAAAGGGTTGAACAAAAATTCTGTATTTCTCATTTCTAATCCACTCGTTAGGGAATAATATACAAATAATTTCTGGAAATAGTCCAGACTCAACTGGGAAAGATCATCTTCCTTCCATGATTATATCTCCTCAAGTTTAGTAATGCTATTAACATTCACTATCCTTTTGAACTAGCATCTAAAATGTATATTCAGCCAACTTTAGCCTTTCCCTTATAGTGCTTTTCTTCAAAATTTTATGTCCTTTACATAGTAACTGGTGTCATTCTGAATTTATACCTAATACCACCCTTTCTTCACTCATTTTGCACTTGCTAATGATTAGTTGGTCAGTGTTGTTCACTTGGTTCCTCACCCATTCCTTTCTTCAACATTCTTTCACAAAAGCACACAAGCAAAAATCTCTGAAACTAGTAAGCTGCCTTGCTTTAATGAGATACATTATCATGGACAATGGATGCAGAAGATAGAGAAAATGCAAGTGGGAACTCAAAGGAGAAAGATACAAAGAGACTGAGGAGATGTAAGGGAAGACAACCAGTTCTATGCTGTAGGCATATAATGTAGAATACTGAAGAGGGGTCTCAAAGTCCACATCTCCATTTTATTGTAATTCATTAAAGTAACTCACAAGATAGCATATGCATGTGCCAGACTGATACTGGTTATGCCATTACAGGGGACATTATCAACTCAGGTGGATATTTGGTTTGGCCTGGCTACTATTATTAAACATACTGTATTCTTCCCAAACAGAACTTTTATTTCAAAGCAATGACAGGTTCGTTCTTTATTTCCAAACTTAACTTCATTTCAGGGTCACGCCAAATTCACCTACTACTCCATTTCTTTCCAAATTTCATTTCCTTTCAAAGATAACACATCTTTGTTTTTTTACTCAATGACTCACACTACTATTGACATCCTTAAATGATCTTCCTCATTTACTCAATATGTAAATGCTTGAGTATCCAAAGCAATGTTTTCAGGTGAATATATTTCTACTCCCAATATAATCCATATCTACATCATATCCTTTCCCAGGTCAATATCTCAATCCCCAATTCCTGCCAACTCCCAGAGTTCTGTTTCTACCTTAAAAATCAACATATTAACCCATGGGTTTATATGAATACAATATCAGATCTCCTTCTTATGCTGCATTCTGAGAAACCCAACCTTCACTAGTATAGTAAATAGTAACATCATTCACTTAGTTGTTGAGGCCTTGCTCAAGGAGTTCTACTGAACCCTCTTCTTAATAAACCTGGTACCACTCAATAGTTTATCAAATAGAATTGACAATACTTTCAAAGTATATCCTATCAATACTTCTCAACACCTCCATGTAACCAACCTAATCCACCTCTCATGACTATTAAAGTTATTCTGACTTGCCTTCTTACTTCTGCTTTGCTATCTTCTCAGTATTTTATCTAGACATAATCCATAGATCTTTAAGCTATGAAACTTTCTCGAATATTTAAAATTACAGAAAACTTAAGTATCAGAAATTTAGAAATTTGAAAAACCAAATTGGTTGGAACATTGAGTAGAGTCACTGAATGGGCAACAATTCATGCCCCACAACTAATTGAAAAAAGTCTACCTTGGAAGAAGCTGGATGAGAAGTTATAAGAGTTAAGTCATTTTCTGGGCATATAGAGAAGATAAAGGATGTATTAATATTAGAAATTTTCTCTTAGAAATATTAAGATATGGCTAACAAAACTGTTACATAATTCCATATGATAAACTAGGTAGAATGATGTAGCTTGGCCTATTTAAAAATGTCAAATAAATATTGAGGTAGTATTTTTAACAAATGGTATAGTTTGACCTTGGAATTAACTTAATGTCTCTCTTATAGTCAAGCCAATTACCAGAAAAACCATAGGTCTGAACTTTTGTGCAAATGGTCTATCAAAGAGTAGTGAAACAAAGAGATAAAGGGAGAATTATAAGACTACAATCTACATAAGCTTTTCCTAGTTCTACCTCCTTCTATTCTCACTGGGAGCCATAGGCTCCCCTGAAAGAGAGAGATTCCACAGTCATTACTGGGCTTGTATGTAGTGGGAAGTCCATGCATAGAGTCATCCATGTGTTTACTCTTCTTTGTATACTCATTTCAAAGATTTAGGCTGCATCTTTTTTTTTTTTTTTAAGAGGCACGTATTTTATTTATTTATTTATTTGTTTGTTTTGTTTATACATGCACTGGGTACAGTCAGAAGCGCGGGAGGGTGAGAGAATTCACCAGAGCCAGAGCGGGGAGCAGAGCAGGCAGAAGGACCAAAGCACACTGCTGAGGGGAGCAGCGGGCGGCAGGAGAGGTCTGCGTGCCATGTGGGACCCTCCTCCGGTGGCCGGGGAGCAGCCGGGGATTGAACCAGCGCCGTGGAGGTCGCAGGGAGCTTCGCAACCCAGAGCTCAACCGCTGCGCCACTGGGGAGGCCCTTAGGCTGCATCTTTATTCATGAAAAAGACCAGGCTATAATTACCCCTTGCTCGTTCCTCCAGGGTTAAAGGGATATAGACTCCATTTTATTTGAAATTAGAGAGAGCCTAAGTTTCTCTTTGGAGGAACTCCAAAGAGTTGCAGGACAAGTTCTACACAATCCAATGGATAATTACATAGTGATATACTTTTGTGTTGAGATGCTCTTTTATTTAAATGCCCTGTATATCATGGGAATTTAGAGACCAAATTTATAAATTTCTTAATAAAACTATCAACACCACTGATACCAAACCAATGATCTGATAAAAGCAGCCTTGTGGAAGAGAGTGTCTTTTAGCTAGGAAAATTTCAAATTTTTCAGATTTCATATTGTATGTTAAAGTGGTAATAGGTTTCCCCAGGTGCCTAACTCTTCTTCAACTGTTTCTCCTCTTTAGATAACAAGTTAATTTGCTGGTAATTTGTCTGTTTATTTGTGTGTTCATTCACCTATTACTTTATTTGCTTACAATCAGTAATTCTGACCTCACACCTATTTTCTCCTTATGCACTTAATATGTATTGAGCTTCTCTGCTACATGCTTGTCATTATAGACATAGGGAGTAGGTAATATTCAGAGCATTTGAGTAAAAACCTTAGGTCATGTGCATGCATAAATATATTGTAATGGTACACAATGTATAAAATGGTATGACATTTCTAGTCATACCAGGTGGCCTGCAAACCTCAGCAATACTGAGCAAGGTATTGAAACTCATCATATTCAGGATGATCAAGAATACTTCATCAATTCAACCAAGACATTATTTAAAACTTAGACTATCTTTATACTGGAAACTTTATTTAACTAGCAAAAACTTGGAATTAGGATTAGCAGATTGCTTATAATTCCCTGACTGCAAAGAATACAGAAGAGACCTAAGGGACATAGAGTTATATACCCAATAGAACCAAGGGAGCAGTCTATCATTTATACAGACCTCACCACAGAGTGTGAGTGAGAGGATCAGAGAAAGGTTAAACATGAATATAGGGTCATAAAGCCGAAAGCTCAACTCGACAAAGCACTTCAACACCACTCCTTCACCATTAAACTCAGGCACTTCAAAAGGTTATGGAAACTTAACAAAGCAACAACAAACAAAACCAGGTGGGAACACTGGTGATTTTCCATCTACACAGAGTACAGATGTATAATAAATCTAAAACTGAACTCTACTGTCAAGATTCAACTTTCAGAAAATTGTTGAATACATTGTCAGTATAGAAGGCATTATTATATTGCCCAGCTGAAACTTTTTATGGAAAAGAAGAACACACTCTTCTCTCTGCTTATACCATGAAAATGTGTTGTCATCAAACACCTCTTAAAGAGTTCTATGTGCCATTCACATTCCACTCCATAGTTTAGACATAAACTTTATTAAACTCTTGATAACTCTCACCCTGCTTTGTCCTATGGATTTTATTTTTTTGTGTGAACTATTTTCAGTTGGCAGACATTCTGTTGAACATTTCTGACAAGTTATAATATAAATAATAAATCTTCTAAAAAAATCTAAAGCTATTCACAAGAAATCAGAAAATTCAACTTTTAAAACATCTTTCTAAAAAAATAGTCATTGCCTTTCTGTATACCAATATCATCAAAAACAAAGAATAGATGAAGAACTGTTACATTAAATAAGACTAAAGAGATATGATAGTTACATGCAATACATGATCACTTTCTGAGTCCTGATTAAGGGGAGAAACTGCTGTAAAGAACATTATTAGAATAGCTTTTAAAATCTGACTATGGATTATATATTAATATATATGTACTATTGATAACCTTCATTGATTTCGAAAACCACCGACAAA